>NC_137030.1:21115684-21133184 GCF_032717465.1 Coenobita brevimanus | reverse complement strand
ATGGGGGTAAATGGGGGAAGGAAAATGAGGGAGAGACGAAGAAGGAAAGAGGGTGAGGAATCATGAAGTGGAAGAGGAAGACAGAGAAATAAAAATGACAGAGAGAACATGGAAATGGTAGTAAAGAAATGGGAAAACTAAGAGAAGAGCAGGATGAAGCTAGGAATGAAACGTAGAGAGGGAATGGAAGACTGGAGTGTGGACAGAGAACGAGAGAGAGATTATGGAGAATAAGTGAAGGCGAAGAGAGAGGGTATGAAGCAGAAACAAAGTGAAATAGATGAGAATACGGAGGTGAAGGGGAGAGGGAGGAAAGAGAAGGTATGGAAGGAATTAGAGGAAAGGGTTATGGAATGGAAGGATATGATGATAAGAATGAGAAGAAGGAAAGAAAGAAAAAAAAACAGAGTTCAGAAAAAAATGGCCAGTGATTTGCTGACAATAATAAAGTAAGCTAGCCTTTCAATAGGTAGGCAGACAGATAGATAGAAAGACAGTTTATATATATATATATATATATATATATATATATATATATATATATATATATATATATATATATATATATATATGACAAAGAGGAGGACAGATATATTGTCTGGATGAATTATTGTAAGGTAGTGGGCTCCTTAACATCTTATTTTTGTGGGCCAACCTGTGATCTTGACTGCGTGATATGTTTGTGAATTATTCTTATCCCTTTAATATTGGCAATGTTTGCATGGGTAATAAATATGATGGTAGCAGCAGTAGCGGCAGCAACAACGACAGCATATTGCAGTAGTAGTAGTACCTGCAGCTACAACCCCAAACTCATCTGAACGCAAAATCTGTGGACTGCATGGGACAGGGAGGAGGACTGAGGAGCGTTTGAATGGCCGGGCAGCTTCACCACCCGGTTATATCTGCGCCACCACGTGAAGGCGTCCCTCCTCACCATGTATTAATGTTGATATGATTGTATTAACTTTAGTGCTTACATACCACCTTGATATTTTCCTGTAGTTTCTCTGTTTTATCCAAGTAATATAAGAGTAATTTATATTCATCTATCTATCTGTCTATCTACCTATCTATCTGTCTATCTGTCTATCTATCTATATCTCTATCTCTCAGACTGTCCATCACTAAACGTCTTAATCAGCAAATACTGGCCAAAGACGAGCCGCCTCATATCAGTCTTTCTGCCGCTATGAAGTTGCCATTTTCTCCAACCTTCCGCACCTCAGTCTATGCCTCTCCACCCTAACCCTCCATGGCCTCCTAGGTCTCCCTCCTCCCCACGTATCACACAAGAGCATATTTTTGTCAAAGGTGAGATTCTATAAAATGTGATACAATAGTACATAGTAAGCTTGAATATAATACGATGTTCTTTATCCTTCGCCTAAAATGATACTTGTGTTAGATATTGTTATTTACTTATTCATTTCTTTTTTAGTGCCCTGGGTTTCTCTTGAGTGGTACAAAATCGTCCAACGTTAGATGATAATGAAATGCAGTTGGTGTGTCTTTAACCACTAAATGGTTATCGTGCCATTTTTTTATTCTACATTTGTATCGTTTTTGCTTCATCTGGATCCCACCTATCCCTTTTATAATAGCCATAAATAGATGATGATGATGATGACGATGATGATGATGAGGAGGATGCTGATGGTAATGCTGCTGCTGCTGCTGATGATGATGATGATGATGATGAGGAGGAGGAGGAGAAGGATGTTTGTTGTAAAGTGTTAAAGATGATGATGATGATGATGATGATGAATGAGTAGGGAAGAAATGCTAGTGTCCTTCCTAAACCCAAATGACGGAAGTGAGCCGAGATGATAGTGGAGGGAAGGTAAGAGAAGATGAAGAAGTGGAATATAAGTGATTAGAGACAGGGGATGAAGGACGAAAGAGAAAAAAATAGAGATGACTGGAGGAGGAAGAGGAGGGCGAAGGACTGAGAGATAAGGAATGTGGTATGTAAAGGAATAGAGGGAGACGAAGAGGGGTGGAAGATGAGGAGAAATGACGAACAGGACGAGATGACTAAAAGGATGAGAGAGAGAGAGAGAGAGAGAGACATAATGGATGTAAGTATTGGATGGGGGTGGGGGGGCTGGGACGGACGAGAGAACAAGCAGACAGGCAGAGAGACAGAAAAGATAAAAGACAGAGATAGGCATTGAGACATACAGAAAGGCAGGAAGACACGGAGAGAGAGACAGGCCGACACGTAAACAGACAGACAGACAACGCTAAGACAGGCAGACAGGCAGACAGGCAGGCACAGACAGACGGACAGACATACAGGCAGGAAGAGAGACAGACAGACAGAGACATAAGCAGGAAGAGGAGCAGGCACGATGGCAGATAGACAGACACACAGAGACTGACAGACAAACATAAAGACAGACAGACAGAAACAAATAAAGACAGACGGACAGACACGGAGACAGACAGACATACAGACGGACAAAGAGATAGCCAGGCAGTCAGCCAGACATACAAACATACAAACAAACACGGACAAGGACAGACAGACATATACGCGCGGACACAGATAGGCAGACGAAGACAGGCAAACAGACGTGGGGACAGACGAAGAAACACACACACACACACACACACACACACACACACACACACACACACACACACACACACACACACACACACACACACTGACTGAGACAGGCAGGCAGACAGTCTGACAGGGAGACTGACTTGGAAAGACAAACAACCAGACAGACAGACAGACAGACAGGCACGGTGCCAAAGAAGACAGACACAGAAACAGACAGAGACAAAGGGAATAAGAAAGAATTACAGTAAGAGAGATAGCACGAAAAGCAAAAGATGGTGAAGGGATGGGAAGAGATATGTAAAAGCGATGAAGAATGATTGATCGAAGAGGAAAGAGGGGGTGGTGGGAGAAGACGATATCAGAAAGGTAAATAGAGGATTGTAATAGAATGAATCGAGACAGAGAGGGATGTCTAGAGGATAGAAATATAGATGCAAAATGTAGAGGTCTGGATGATGATGGAAAAGGAGGTGGACAGAGAGAGAGAGAGAGAGAGAGAGAGAGAGAGAGAGAGAGAGAGACCCAGAAAACAGAGGGGAAGAAGGGGTATAAGAGAGGTGTAAGATATATACAGCAGATAAGAAAATAGGAACTGATGAAGGAATTAAATAAAAAGAACGATGTGGAAAAACGGAAAGCCAAAGAGAATGGATTACGACAGAGAGATCACAGAGTTGGAAGGAAAGGAAGAAGAGGGATATGGAAAGAAGAAAGTATAGGGATGAAAGACGAAAAAGGACTTGGGTGCAGGGAAGGCAAGGAAAAAAAAAAAGATCAGTGGAAAGGAATGAAATGTTGAAGAATAAAGAGTGACGGAAAAAAAATATATACGTCTGAGGAAGAGAAAGAGGTAGTTTAAGAGAAAGAGGACTAACACACTGAAAAAGAAAGACCCAGGATGTAGTGGCAGGAGAAGAGGAAAGGGGTGATGACGAAGAGAAAGGTGAGAAAATATTATGGTCAGTGGAAACCAGATGACAGAGCAAGGGAAGAGGAGGAAGGGAGAGAAGGAAGATGGATGCAAGAGGAAGGAGGTCGAGATTGAAACAAGAGGAAGCAAGAGGAAGATGTGGGAGGAGAGGAAGGAGGGAAGAAAGACGTAAGAGAGGAGAGAATATACGGTAATGAGGGAAAGGAGGTTGGCATCGAGAGAGAGAGAGAGAGAGAAGCGATATAGTGCAGTAAGATGAAAACAGACGAGGAAAGGAAAAAGGAGAAAGACATAAAAAGGAAGAAAAAATCTATAGGTGTGTTAGGGATCCGAGATTTTCGAAAACACGAATGATAAGTGAAAGGAGTCGTGATTCCTGTTTTACTGTGAATTTGAATGACAACTCTCCTCCTTGTGTCTTCCTTCTTTCTGTATCTATATTTAACCCACCTCATTGATAACAAAGGGAAACTGGATGATGATGATAGTTGGTTAGTGTGTTGGACGAGGAGTACGAGATAAAGAGAGAAAGGAGACGAAAAGACAGATAGAAGAAGGTAGCTAGCGATAGAAGGCAGTGAATACTGAACTGAACTGAACTGGGAACTAAATGGAGGACAAAGAAACGGATGGAGAGAATGAAAGGCAGGATGAATAGGATGAAGGAAAATGAAATTGGTCACTAAAAGCAAAATAAGTAAGGACGAGAACAGTGCTGTTTTTACTCTAATTTGGCCTAAAACTGCCATCTTTTCATGTTAAATAATGATATGTAACAACAGACTGACACTACAATATCGTGCTAGTCACGAAGAAGTGCTGTGGAAAGGATCTAGAGCCGTAACAATGCATTTTTCTGCCGCTGAACTACGTGAAATAAGATGCAACAAAACGACTATCTGGACTAAGTTAATGTTAAAAAAGAACCATAGTATAACAAACGGATGGTGCTTGAAGGATGCTAACCCATTCGCTACCAGTGGTCTATTCCAAGTTGAATAACATCGTCTTGAAAGTACCATAACTAAACAGGAAAGTTTTCGGGATATTGTTTATGGAAAATGTTTCTGACGGAGCTTGAGGCCAGCCCCTTCAAAGCCAGATATCTTAACACAACTGAACACATTCTTCAAGTGGAAGCAGTAGCAGTAGTAGTTGCAACCCCAAATTAATTTGAATGTGAACCTGGTGGACTGCAAGATGAAGTTACTCTCCTCTTGCAGCCTGCCATCCCCCCTTCTTTCAGGGAAGAGAGAGGGAGATGAGGAACGTACGAGAGAAATGAGTAGGTTGGTTAAATCGGTGCCATTGCATGAAGGCATCTCTCACTAGCAACTTAATGAAAATAAGAAAATAATGTGAAAGACGTCAAAGTAGTAAAGAGGTTAAGAGCTATCAATAAGCGAAGCAGTGAATTGTGAGTGTGTAAGAAACATGAAAAGCAAGAATGGAGAAGTATAAAAAAGGTATGGAGATTAGATGGGGTTGAGACAAAGGAACTGCAAAACAGATGCGGCAGATGAAAGAGAGTGCAAGATTAATATTAGTCGGAGGAGAAAGCAGGAGAAATTGTAAGAAATGTGAAATTAAAAGGAAAAAAAATGAAAACGCGATGAGTAAAATTACCTTCAGCTGCATGCAGACATGACTCACACACACACACACACACACACACACACACACACACACACACACACACACACACACACACACACACACTTAGATAAAAAGCATAAATAAAGCAATGCTTATACAAACAATTAACTTTCAACAAAGAAAGAGAGAGAGAGAGAGAGAGAGAGAGAGAGAGGAAAAACTGACGGATAATCAATACCAGCTAGTCATCTCAGACCTTGGTGTATCATCCCCACCCCAGGCCAGTTATTCCCAGCTTGTCACCCAATCCCAGATAGTCACCCTGGTTCAGCCGGTCACCCCACACCAGGTAGTCACACTGACCCACTGATCATTCGCTCTAGCTTGGTATTCCACCCAGCAAGTTACTCTCACTTCAGCTAGTCATGACATCTAGTCATCCCAGCTAGTCACCCCCACCTAATCATCCCTTCAAGTAACCCTGTTTAGTCAACCAAACTCCAAACTAGGCACATTACCCCGGATATTTACTCCACCCTAGCTAAACACCATCCACAACTGGTCAACTCCACACTGTCTATACTCCGCTCACTGAAGTTGGCCTAAAGCTACCACTTCTCCATACAAATTGCTGAACAAAAGCAAAAGCACTAGAATTTGTGCTAGTCGCGAAGATGTGCTGAAGAAAGGATGTAAAGCCTTAATATTGGCTACATCAAAATAAACTGTTAGACTGAGAGACGGAAAAAGAAAAAAAAAAGCACCATGTTAAGGTAAGCGAATTATAATCACCCCATCTCAAGCTCATGACACTTTTGATAGACTCGCTTTATTTTCATCTTACGTTACTGTGTTAATCCTAAAATCTGATTATTGTGTCGTGATTATGTGGAATTTAATGACCCATAGTTACAACGCAGAAATGAGTCTCTTTGGTTATTGGTCGAATTAAGTCTCCAGTGTGTCTAAACTTGACCATCAACTGAGCTGAAAGGGTAATGGGATATTAAACTTAGAACAAGCACACTGTAATCGCCCTACTGCAGCTAGTCACCCTTTTCCACCTGTTTACCAGTAGTCATCCTGCCCTAACTAGTCACCCTAGTTAGTGATGCCGGCATAAGGGGTGACAACAGGGAACGGGTGTAGTGGGCAGATCCTTCATTGTCTGAGACGCTAACGATCGTCCAATGAGAGCCCCTCTCACAATGGACGTTCTTTGTACACGGAGAGAGAGAGAGAGAGAGAGAGAGAGAGAGAGAGGCTAACGTATTTTACTAACATTCAGATATTTTGATTCTTGAAAATACTGTTAACACCGAACTGGAAAAGGTGTCTACCTGGCTGACAGCAAATAAATTCTCTCAATATATCTAAGACTCATTTTATACTCCTCACTGGAAATAAATACTACATTCATATTTTAAATATCAAGTTATGAAATAACATCATTGAAAGAAGTAATACTACAAAATTTCTTGATGTAAAAATCGACCAAGAATTATCATGGAAGGATCATATTGAATATATTTATGATAAAGTAGCTAAAACAATTGGCATAATGTACAAGTTAAAGGATACCCTACCTACAGACGCACTAAAATGTATATATTATACCTTAGTATATCCTTATTTGCAATACTGTAATGTGGTCTGGGGCTCTGCAGCGAAATCAAACTTGCAAACATTACTGCTACTTAAAAAAAAAAAAAAAAAAATGAATAAGGGTTATATCGAGAGTAAGATATAGAGAACACACTGTCTCATTATTTTGCGACATAACACTTTAAAAATGCATCATATTTTTAACTTGGAAGCAGATAAGCTTATACATAGCCAAATAAACTGCCCTTCTATTATGCAGTTCCAAAGCATATCCAATGTACATTCACATAATTTGAGAAGCAGTAACTTGTAAAAACCTCTTAAACCACGTACAGAAGCTCATAAAAGATTTGTTACGTATTCCTTTCACGGATCCACCTGGTGAACAAGCCTACATCTTTTCTATCCTTAATGACCTAGAGCAGCTTGTACAGCACCCTACCCGTATCCCTGACCGCCTTGGAGAGAGCTCCAACATACTTGACCTCTTCCTCACAACTAATCCTTCTGCTTACTCTGTTAATCTTTTCTCTCCGTTGGGCCCCTCCGATCACAACCTTATTACCTTAACCTGTCCTATCACTCCGGTACGGCCTGTGGACCACTCCAGGGAAACGTCGTCTGTGGCATTTTGGAGCCGCGAACTGGGAGGCCCTCAGACAGTACTTCTTTGATTTTCCCTGGAATGATTATTGCTTCCATGGCCGTGAGCCATCTGAGTGTGCCTTGCGCATTACGGAGGTTATTCTCTCGGGCATGGAAGCATACATTCCTTTCTCAAATCCTTTGACTAACGCAAGAAAGCCTTGGTTTAATCACGCTTGTTCTAATGCTGTCCGCAACAAGGAGAAGGCCTACAAAAGGTACCGGAGCCAACCCACCCCTGAATCACATCATCTTTACGTTTCTGCCCGGAATCGTGCTAAGTCTGTTCTTCGCTCTACTAAAAATAATTTCATCCATACTAAATGCTCTCAACTCTCCAACTCGAATTCTTCTCGCTCCTTCTGGCACTTTGCCAAAAATTTTTTCTTTCTAACAACTTTACCTCATCATCCTTCCCTCCTCTTTTCTACTCTGATGGTTCTGTAGCTATTTCTTCTACTGATAAAGCAGATCTCTTCACACAGACTTTCTCCTCCAATTCCACCTTAGACGATTCCGGTGCTGTTCCTCCATCACTTCTCCCCTCTGACTTCCTCATGGCTGACATTAAAATTTCTTCAGTTGATGTATTTTCTGCCATCACTGGCCTCAGTACTAACAAGGCATATGGGCCTGATGGGGTCCCTCCTGTTGTTCTCAAGAACTGTGCTTCTGTGCTTACACCCTGCCTAGGCAAACTCTTTCGCCTTTGTCTGTCAACTTGTACCTTTCCTTCTTGCTGGAAGTTTGCTCTCATTCAGCCAGTCCCAAAGAAGGGTGACCACTCCCAACCCTCCAACTATCGTCCAATTGCTTTAACGTCCTGTATTTCAAAAGTTTTCGAGTCAATTCTTAATAGAAAAATTTTAAGGCATCTTTCCCTATCACAACCTTCTTTCCGATCGTCAGTATGGGTTCCGTCCAGGGACGCTCCACTGGCGATCTTCTCACTACCTTTCAGACTCCTGGTCATCCTCCTTTCAGGACTTTGGCGAAAGCTTTGCCATTGCACTTGACATCTCAAAGGCTTTCGATCGAGTCTGGCATAAAATCTTTAATTTCCAAACTGCCCTCCTACGGTTTCTATCCTTCTATCTGTGCCTTCATCGCTAGCTTCCTTTCTGGTCGTTCTATAGCCGCTGTTGTAGACGGCCATCGTTCTTCTCCTAGATCTATCAACAGTGGTGTTCCTCAGGGCTCTGTCCTATGACCAACTCTCTTCCTTTTATTCATCAATGATCTTCTAAGCTGTACATCTAACCCTATCCACTCATACGCTGATGACTCCACCCTTCACCTTTCCATTCCGGTTCCCGCAACGCCCATCTCAACAGTTACTTCAAGAAACAAGGGATGAGGCTATGGCACACCTAATGTCTGACTTGGCTCGTATCGCTGACTGGGGTAAAAATAATATGGTTGACTTTAATGCATCTAAGACTCAGTTCTTACACCTATCAACCCGACAAAATCTTCCACAGGTATACCCATTAATGTTTAATAATATTCAGCTTAATCCTGCATCATCCTTGAACATGCTTGGGGTTTCATTTACTCGGGACTTATCTTGGAAAGACCATATTACATCTCTTGTAAAATCTGCTTCCAAGAGATTGGGTGTGCTAAGCCGACTCCGCTCTTTCTTTACCCCTGCACAACTGTTGACTCTATACAGAGGTTTTATCCGCCCCTGTATGGAGTACAACTCTCATGTGTGGGGAGGCTCCCCACATGCAGCTCTTCTCAATAGGGTGGAGTCAAAGGCTTTTCGTCTCATTAACTCTCCTCCTCTTACTGACTCCCTTCAACCTCTGTCTCTTCGCCGCACTGTTGCATCTTTATCTCTTTTCTATCGCTACTTTAATGGTCACTGCTCCTCTGAACTGTCTGCTTGCATTCCTCCACCTCTACGACGGGCGCGTAGCACCCGTCTGGCAGCAAACTCTCATCCCTTTTCTGTCCAACTCTCTAATGCAAGAGTTAACCGTTACTCCCAGTCTTTCATTCATGCAACAGGTCAGCTCTGGAACTGTCTCCCTCTGTCTGTATTTCCTGCTGCCTATGATCTCCAGTCTTTCAAACGCAGTGTGTCCAGGCATCTCAAAATGATCGGATCTTGAATTGGCTCTCTTTTGTATTTTGTTTTTCTCTTGGAGGGAACTGTTACTGCGGGCCATGGCCTTTGGTTCCTTCTTCCTCGCATAAAAAAAAAAAAAAAAAAATAATGTGAAATGAATTACCCACTGAACTTAAGTGTATCAGTAACAAGATTAACTTTAAGCAAAAAGTGAAGATAAGAAAAAAGTGAAGACTTTTTTACTTAACAATCGGTGACTTGTAACATTAAATACTGGATTTAAAGTCTAATGATAATGGGCACCGTCCTAATTTAATGTATGTATATAGTGTGTATGTATTTATATGTGTCTATCTACGTTGATTTTATTGCTAAAGATGAAAACACAAACTAGCTACCATGTGTGTAATGTCTACCATTCATAATGTGTTGATATAATTTCAATGGAGCTCAAAAAATAGTTCAGTTCATGAGCTCAGCCTCGTATACTTATGTATGAGAAAAAAAATCCCAAAACCATGTAACTTTGTTTAAATAAGGCAAATAAAATGATTGACTCTGAGTTTGACTTAGAGAGAGAGAGAGAGAGAGAGAGAGAGAGAGAGAGAGAGAGAGAGAGAGAGAGAGAGAGAATCATCATCTGAATTCTAGATTCCAGAATTACAGATGGGGTAGACAAAATCGCAAAACAGGATGAAGAGACGCTACTACATCAGCTGAAGTGTTAATGAAAGCATTATCTAAACCTTCTTGTTAAGAAATATTATCCAAGGTTACTGCAATCGCTTAGTGGACGCAAGAACACCACGTAAGATATCATTGCACTGAAGCAGTTAATGTCAAAAGCAAAACTTCTCCAACACTTACCTGTTGGCTGTGGCAGTGGTGGGTGTTACATGAACTTCTTATTTGTGTGCTAGGACTGTGAAGCAAAAACAAATATGTCATGAGAAAGAATGATGCGCTTTATCGTCTAGGGAGGAATGAGAAATATGGAAATCAGACCCCCTGTGACGGGGGGGACACAATCTGGCCGCACTATGGGGTGGTACTACTACTCTGTGGCCACGTTGTGTTAGGAAGAAATCTGCCACCGTATTCCCTGCGTGTCGTAAAAGACGACTAAAAGGTGCGGGGTGAGGGGACTAGGGACCCCCTCCTCTGTTTTTTAGTTCCTAAAAACAGACAGGCCACAGAAAGAGATGGGGGATTGAATTATCCCCGTACCCTGAAGATTTGGTCTATGAATGTGCGTGGATGTAGTACGATTGAGGCTAAAAGGGAGGAGGCTGGGAGAATGTAAGAAAAAAGTTGGATGTGTTAGTTTTGAGTGAAACAAAGATGAAAGGGAAAGGTGAGTCTAAGTTTGGAAGTGTGAATGGAAGATTGTCAGGTGTTGATAAAGGAAGGGGAAGAGAAGGTGTGGCCTTGTTAGTGAGCCCGGAAGTGCAGCAGTGTGTATTTGAATGGAAGGAGGTGTCATCAAGGCTAATGTGGGTGAATGCGAAATTTGAACGTGAGTTGTGGGTATTTGTGAGTGCATCTGGGCCTGTTAGTGAAAGGGATGAAGAAGAGAGGGAGTCTTTCTGGAATGTTGATGAGTATCTGCAGAGTTTTGGAGCGAATGTGAATGTGGTAACGATGGGAGATCTGAATACTAGAGTGGGAAATGTACCAGTTGAAGGTGTAGTTGGTATGCAAGGTGTGCAAGGAAGAAATGAAAATGGGGAACGAATGATAGGGATGTGCACTGAGCGAGAGATGGTGATTGGAACTACCTTGTTTGAGAAGAAAGATGTAAGTATACATGGGTAAGACAGGAGGGTGAAAGAGCTGTTGATAGAGCATTGATGGCCTATGTGGTGGTGTCTTGGAATGTAATAGGAATATTGTTGGATGTAAGGGTTTTGAGAGGGGAGGGTGGAGGTATGTCTGACCACTACCTGGTGGAGAGAAAGTTAACAGTAAGTATGAGCTGGGTGAGAGCTAGGAGAGTTAGGTGTGGCAGGGAGGTTTTGAAAGTGAGTTAGATAAAAGAGAGAAAATGATAGAGTATCAGGAGAAATTGAAAGATGATTGGAATGCAGTGAAAGATCAGGAGAATGGCAGTGTGGAGGAGGAATGGCAGTTGTTTAAGGGTGCTGTGGTGGGGCATGCGGAAGAGGAGTGTGGTGTGAGAGGAGTGGGTGGTGGTGTAAGAAAGGGAAGTAAATTGTGGTGCGAGGAAGTTAGTATGGCTGCGACTGAGAAGAGACTTGTGCATATGAAGTGTGGTTGCAGAGGAAGGATGAGGTGTCATATGAGAGGTATAAGGAAAAGAGCAATAGGGCGAGAAGGGCTGTGCGTGATGCTTAAGTGGCAGAAGATGCGAGGTGGGGTAGGCAGTTGACTGAGAATTTTCCACAGAATAAGAAAATGTTTTGGAAGGAGGTGAAAAAAGGTGTGAAAGGGAGACTCTGGGAAGGAAGAGCGACGCAGAGGATGGAAGGATATTTAACTGAAGTGGATGTAGCAAGGAAGAGATGGGCAGAGTATTTTGAAAGATTGTTTAATGTAGAGGAGGAAAGGGAGGCTGAGACTGGCAGATGGAAGGGTGCAAAGAATAAATGTGCTGGGAGAGTTGAATGATTCTTTGATCACAAAGGGGGAAGTGCAGGAGGCAGTAAAGGAGATGAAAACAGGGAAAGCTGCAGGTTTGGATGGGTGTGCTGTGGAATACCTGGAAGTTGGTGGAGCGACTGTTGTTGACTGGTTAGTAAGATTGTTGAATGTGTGCTTTGTGAAAGGTATGGTGCCAATTGACTGGGCAAGTGCTTGTATGGTCCTGTTGTATAAAGGTAAGGGTGATAAGTATTAATGTACTAGCTTTAGAGGTATAAGTCTGTCGAGTGTTGTAGCTAAGGTGTATGGCAGAGTGTTAATTAAGAGAGTTAGAGAGGGTACAGAGGGGAGTGATTGGTGATGAGCAGTGTGGCTTTAGGAGAGGGAGGGGTTTGCTGTGAGACAGGTGTGTGAAATGCATTTAGCAAAAGCTAAGGCTGTGCTTTGAGCATTCATGGATTAGAGAAAACATGTGATAGAATTGATAGGGAGACTTTGTGGACTGTTTTAAGATTGTATGGACTTGATGGTAGGTTGCTAAAAGGAGTGAAAAGTTTTTATGTAAATAGTAGCTGGTGTGTAAGAGTGGGAAATACTGTGAGTGATTGGTTTCCGTGAGAGTGGGGCTGTGGCAGGGATGTGTGATGCCGCCTTGATTGTTTAGTATTTATATGGATGGTGTTGTAAGGGAGGTGAATGCAAGAGTGTTAGGTGGAGGTCTGAGTCTGGTGAATGTTGATGGTTGAGAGTGGAATCTGAAGCAGTTGCTGTTTCCGGATGATACTGCACTGGTGGCTGATTCAGAGAGATTGAGACAGTTGGTAGAGGAGGTTGGAAGGGTGTATGAAAGGAGGAAATTGAAAGTAAATGAGAATAAGAGTAAAATAATGAAGTGTACGAGGTTGGTAGATGGTAGGAGGATGAATATAGTTTTGAATGGTGAGTTGCTTGAGGAGGTAAAAAGTATTTTAAGTATTTAGGGTCACATGTTGCTGTGGATAAAAAGAATAGATGCAGAAGTGAAGTTCAGAATGAATGAAGTAGAGAAAGGCGCTTGGAGGAATGAAAAAGTGTTTAGATGTCGTTCGCTTATTACAGATGTAAAAAGAGACTTCCATGCTGTATGAGGGTGCTGTAGTACCGACTGCTTTATATGGGGCTGAAAAATGAAATTTGGGTGTAGCAAGGAGGAAAAGTGTGAATGCAATGGAATGAGGTGTCTGAGGAGTATGTGTGGAGTGACGCGTATGGATCAGAGTGACAAATGATGAAGTGCGAAGGAGAACTGGTATTGTGCGGAAGATGGCTGATCGAGTTGAGTAGAGGGTGTTGCAAAGGTTTGGGCATATGGAGAGAATGGATAATGAGCGATTGGTGAAAAAGACAACTAGATTTGATCAGCAGGAGGTGTAAGACTGAGAGGAAGACCACGCATAGGATGGATGGACAATGTGAAGAGAAGGCGTTGGATGCAAGAGGGATGTCTATTGTTGAGCAAGGAAGAGTGGCTGTGCATGGTAGAAATGATTGGAGAGAAGTTGTGAATGAATAATTGTTGATGCAGCCCTGAGGGGATATTCTCCTGCTTTTGGTCTGATCAGCTGATCAGGTCGAGAATGCGGAGTAAGTGGATGGGTCCATTATGATGTTGCAGGGGTAAACCAGCTCTGCTTTCGGGCCCTGTTGCAGATGTCACTGATTGCACTGTGCAGTTGACCTCTTGTGCAGTGTGGTGCAGTGATGATCTCTCCCTTCTCCCCTTGGGGCTAAGATGCAAATGAATGAGTTTGAGTGGATGAGTAAATTGGGATTGTGTTGTCCTGTCTATGCTACCTCCCTTTCCTTGGGGAAGCAGCCTAGGTATATAGATAGATAGATAGGTAGCTCTGCTGTCAGGGCCTTGTCGACAAAATTTTACTCATGGGTGTACCTGCTTCTTTGCTATCCTTAGCAATTTTCTTACAATATCAGGCCATATGAGGTCCACTGTGGGAGAATAAAATGCTATGCTAACCAAACAAAACATAGGCAAGGCTACGCTCTTGCAACCCTCTATCATCTGACGAAGCACATACCCCCACCTCCCTGCACACACCTAACCAAGCATATAACGGCTCTCACTCCCCCCTCAGTCTTTTCTCTTATAAGTGGGCCTAAGGAGAATGCCTTGAGGACACACAACCTGAGTCCTTCAGATTTCTTGTGAAAGTCGCATTGATATCGCTGGAAACATAATACGTTTTACTTTTTCACTATCGAAAAAAAAAAAAACTCTACTTAAGACACAGCATTCTACCAATAAAGAGGCACAAGTCCACTATAAGACACATAACTATGTGAAATTTCGTGACTCCGAAATCTCTATGCCTGGCCAGCCACTCTGCCGCTAAACTCTACAGACGGACACCTATTTATTCCAGTGATAACAACACTCTCCTCTGACTTTGTCAGGTGTAGAGTAAAACTAGTAATGGATGTCTACAGCGAGAGTGATTCATGTAAAAATCTAACTATTGTAATATATATATATATATATATATATATATATATATATATATATATATATATATATGTCATCATCATATATCATCAGCCGTTTGAGTATCCACTGCAGGACCGGCCTATCCCCGACCGAAGTCGGGGACGATACAGCCAATGTATCTCTACCAAGTGGCTTAGGCTGTCTAGTAGAGATTGTAGGGTAGGGTGGGAAGTGCTTGTAAGTGTAATTGTAGTGTTGGAGTGGCTTTGGATGTGTGTGTAGTCTGTAGAACCAAGTGTGATCGGCCCCACACGAGCAAGCCGACTGGGTGCAAAGCATACTTTATAGTAAGCGACACTGGTTCAACCACAACACCTCTTGTATCCACCAATGCCAGTACGTGGCCGGGTGTGAACACTCCCAAAGTTTATTACCCTGGTGGGGCGCAAACCCTAGTTCACCCACATGTACAGAAACGCACACTCTACCACTGTACCACCCAGAGGCTCCATATATATATATATATATATATATATATATATATATCTATATATATATATATATATATATATATATATACTGTCCATAGAGAGATAGATAGATAGAGAGATAGATAGATAGATACATAGAGATAGATAGATAGATAGATAGATAGATACATTGATTGATTGATAGATAGATAGATGTGTGTGTGTGTGTGTGTGTGTGTGTGTGTTGTATTTATACAGCGACACAGTGGGAACTTTTGTTCTTTCACTTTAACTTGAGCCAGATTTTCGTCCTTTTGCAACATACATCATGTAACTCAGTGGCAGAAAAAGTCAATGTTGCAATCCAGCATCCTTTCCATAATACTTCTTCGCAATAATAAATTCTAGTATTAAGAACTTACTACAACTCAACAATCAAAATGAAATGTTGAAAATTTCAGATCAAGTTATGCTACAACGAGTACAGTACAGTATATGAAAGGACTTAGAGCCACACTTCACTTTACATGTCTGCCACAGTTTCAGATTCGAACCTCATGCCCAAAGTACTTGCAGATCCTCATCTCCCTAATACACTTTGTACTCCCCCAGTACAATTCCTACTCCCCCAGTGTACACTTCATACACCCCAATTCACTTTCCACTCCCGAATACACTATTCAGCTAAAAACATGTATAGCGCCTACTCAGCTGCTCTCTCTTTCAGGATATCCAGAGTATTAGCCTCCCTCATCCACCTGCCCCATAGATACATGACCCTCTCCTTCGCCCCCTACAGACCTTACTCCCCACACCACATCAAGACGCATGGCATGGCTCCTCTCTCCCCCTTCTCCCCAGTCCCCCCTTCAGTAGTAGCCCTTTATCTTTTCCCACTGTCCTCCCACCCCGCTATAAAATCCATCCACCTCTGCAACCCAAGAAAACATAAGGCACATCCTCCTCCCCTCACCTAGATTTTCCTCTCTTCCCCTACCCATTACTTACTTCCCTGTGCACACACCAAGAAGACTTACCATCACATCCCTCGCTACTCTACTGCCCTTACAACAGCAGCCCTTCATATCTCTTCCCCCTTTTTCCTTTCCCCCATTTATTTCCCTTCCCCACTTCTTCTCCCACCTCTTTCCATTCACTTCTCCCCCCTCCCTCTTCCCTTCCACTCCCATTTGAGTCCTTTTCATCCCTCCCACCCACCTTCTTGAGCCACTTCCCCTTCCCTCCCTCTTCCAGCCCCCATTCACTTCTCCCTCCCCCTTCGCTTTTCCCCTCCCCCCTTCAACTCTCCCTCTCTCCTCCCACCCACTTCCCTTCACTTCCCCCTCTTCACGTCCAACTCCTTTCATTCACTCCCCTAAGCCCCATCAAGACACACAACACCTCCCTCGTTCCTTCCAGCCCCCAGCTCCCCATCAGAAAACTCCAGGGAACATTTGGGCCCTCGTTGTGGAGAGAGTCAGTCAATCCCCCACTCTTCCTTTCTCCTTCCTACCTTCCCACTTTCCTGGCTGCTTTTTCTCACTGATTGGCTGGTTTGGCGCGTCTGGCCTAAGAATGGGAGCCACCAATCAGAGCCTTGGGAGTGAAAAGAGGATGATTCGTTTAGAGACAGAAAGCTAAAACACGGACTAGAATAGCTTTGCATTTGGTTTGGACTGTGCCTATTTCAAATGCTAGGAATGTTTAGTATTCTTCACCACAGTGGCCATCTAAGTCGTTAGAGCTGTGCGTGGATACACATATATGAATGAATGAATACAGATAATAAATAAGTAAATAAAATATTTATTTTAAATAAAACAAAACTATTGGAATTTGCGACCGTTTGCGACTACGAATGGCCAAATTTATTAGCTTTTGATGTGAGGCCAACCATTACCTTCAGAGCTGCAGTGAGAGAGAGAGAGAGAGAGAGAGAGAGAGAGAGAGAGAGAGAGAGAGAGAGAGAGAGAGAATGTAATATCAGTACATATATTTGTGACTAAATGTAAAATAAATCATGTTAACAATTTATTTTTTCGCCAGAGTGCTAAACAGACCATTCAGAGATGTTTACATGAAAGACGATGATGAGTGGAGAAACGCCTAATTAATATTGCCTTTGGAATAACAGCGTTCTGGGAGACTCGAATTAGCCGAGGTTTTGCGAATACTGTAATTATGATTTATTGTCACATGAATAGTCTTCGGAGTTGCCTAGTAACGAGGGAGACTGCATATGACGTGGGTTTGTGTTTCTGAGTGGAAAAGACTTCAAGTGTAGCGATCAACCAGAGTTCACTTGCACCAAAAATTTACTGTAAAACAATGGACGATGCGTTTGCAAAATAATCTCTGGTAAATTCTCATGGATGTGTCTGTCTCATGTGTTTACCAATACACTTTAATAATTAATGCTTTACAACAAAGAAAACACAATATCTCTCGGGAATGCTCTTGCCTAATTAGGACAAACGCAAACCCCAAATAACTCTCCTTTTTGAAACCATCGATAATC
>NC_137030.1:21068780-21115584 GCF_032717465.1 Coenobita brevimanus | reverse complement strand
GTGAGTACGTTTAAGTACTTGGGTAGTGTGATGAGTAAGGATGGAGGTTTGGAGGGTGAAGTGCGTGAAAGGGTACAGCAGGGAAGAAAGGTTGCTGGTTCTTTGAAAGCAGTGATAAGAAACAGGGAAGTGAGCATGGAAGTGAAAAAGTTACTACATGACAGTATTGTGATACCAACTCTAATGTACGGAAGTGAAGCTTGGACGTTGTTGGAAGGACACAAGTCAAGAGTGAGAGCAGTGGAAATGAGTTATTTAAGAGGAGCCTGTTGAGTCACATGGAGAGACAGGCTGACGAATGAGGATAGAAAGGAGCGTTGTGGTGTGGATGTGGATGTGATAGGAAGCGTTATGAGGAACACACTGAGGTGGTTTGGCCACGTGGAGAGGATGGAGGGTGAAAGACTGACGAAGAGAGTGTATGTGAGTGAGGTGGAGGGGGGAAGAGGGAGGGGGAGGCCGAGGATGAGATGGAGGGATGGGGTGGAGAGGTATATGAGAGAGGGGTGTGTGAGTTGGGAGCAGGGCAGTGAGATGGCGGGGGACAGGGCGACTTGGAGGCGATTTGTTTGTGGCCACCCCAAACGGGATTGAGGCGTCTGGCAATAGATAGATAGATAGAGACATTTTGGGGGAAAAGCAAGCAACATACCTTTTGTTTTGGATTCTGGGGTGGTGAATACGACTAGGGTTGTTGCTAAGCGACATTTTGCCATTTAAGTGGTCAAAATTGAGGTCAAAGGTTATTTGGTGCATTGCGGTTTTCCTCATTTTTAGGATTTGGCACCGCAAAAATTGACATAACTCCCTCAATAATGCAGGTAGAGAACTCACCTATGGCTCATACTGTAGCTTAGGATCTTCTCTATGAGATACCATGACCACTTGTTGATTTTATTCCTTATCATGGGTACTTGGGGTGAAAAAGTCACGTAACCCCCTGCAACCCTAAATTTGGTCCCTTTTTCATTTGACTCCCAATATATTAGTAACCTGATGAGATGCTGCCTTCGTCCTAGACTTATTTGAAAAATTAATGCTGTGTGTAGTTTTGAAAAATAAAAAAAATGGATTGATGATATCTCATATAGGGACTGAGATATAGAGGGTCAAACTTGGGGCCTTTTTCCAAACTTCCCGGAAATCGACCAGCAAATGCTTCTAGTAAAGTAAGTACTCCAATTGGTAGCATATCCTATATATCTATTTATTTATTTATTAATATTTATTTATTAATATCCATAATCTACTGATTTATCTTTATTTATTTTGTTTTTTTGTTTTTTCAACATGTGTTGAACAAAACAAACGCATACAACTAGATAGCGCGCAGGCCAAGCAAATGAACCGTGTCGATTGGCACCGGGATTGTATGTCCGAAGAATGAGAACAGCCATACGTTGACATGGAATACAAAGTAACGTATATACATTGTGAAAAGAAACATATACATAGGAGAACACAAATAACAACTGATGTTCAACAATCCCCCAGGCAGCCCTGATCCCTGGCCAGAGGCCGTGACGGGAATTATTAAATTTCCACGGACACAGTGCTATTCTTGCAAAAGTTTAATTTCTTTATTTTCATCAACTGAAAACAGGCAAGCCTTCCAATAATTTGTTACATATTAACAGCATTACTTTATGACAGCAAATGTATGTAATGTCTCCAGTGTATCTCACCCTCATTACATCTGCAAACAGCTGTGTAAGGAAGGTTTGCCCTTTTGCATGAACAATTATGAATGTTGCAGCCCTTGGTGCATCCACAAAGCACGATGTTTTTGCATGCTTTCGGAATGAGAGATAGTGTAGTCAGGACTGGCCTCAGTTTTCCATCAGTATTCTCCCAGCCACTGGTAGTTGGTGATGACAGTGTGGGGGTGGGAACATGCGTTTGTCGCCATACGAAGCACTGAATATTGGCCCTTTGAATGTGAAACATTGCAGCATCACTAGTAGGAGGTAGCAACTCTGGCGATTTCAGCTTGGAGAACTGGTGCACACGAACCTTACCACAAGTGTCATCTGGGACTTTGCAGGTGAACTGCTCTGCCTTACGAAGCCATTCATCTGAGATGGTGCCAGAGTATTCCCCAGCTCCTGCAGCAGGTTCTGGTTCTCCAGGAACACAGTCCAAACTGACCTCTTAGAATGACCTATGAAGTAGGACACAGTGTCACGCCCAGTTATTGCGTGGTAGACAAGAAGTTCAAGTGTTTGTTGCTCAAATGCTAGTGATTTATGAACCTCTTGAATGGGGACGTACTTTTTTTTTTTTTTTTGAAGTTCCAACTTTCAACCAGAGGGTTTCGCACTTCATTCTGTGATTAATCACCAACAGAAGAACAACAACGTCGGTGTCAAGTGCAGACGCAACGATATGCCCAGCAGGGGTACTGATTCAGTGCAGAATCACACTCGTATCTGCCTCCTCATGGTCAGACCTCAACTTTTCGGTATCCATCTGAGGGACATCTGTCTTAACCTCTAACCCCAATCCACCAGCAACAACCATGACCTTCTCTGGTGGAGCTAATAAAATCCGCTCATCGGACAGAAAGGCAGACAGATCCTTCTTGTTGTCTGACAATGCCAGGAAATCAGTCCATTTGGATGGCAGTGGAACCTCTCGGTTTTCTATCAAACGTCGAATGGGACGTGAGGTTTTCTTTCATCTTTCTCTAGTTCCCTGTCTGACTGACGTGCCAGTGTCTCTGTATTGGTCAAATGTAACATCAGTGCGGTCGAATCGTTTGCCGATTTTTAGAATGTGGTCAACAAACCAATCAGCATAATCTGCAAGTGTCTTTGCCCCGCTTGGGTTACCAAAGGACACAACAGTGGCCTGGCCGTCTATGACAAGGCATGTGCTCTCACCATCCAGTAGTTCAAGATTAGCTGGGCATTTCACATCCTCGGTAAGGACATCCACATATACCGATTTCGTCCTGGACCTCAGTGAACCATCAGCTTCAGCAGTACTGATGGGAACTTCCGTCAGTTCGTGGCTCAGTACATCGTCCAGATCAAGTGGTCTCCCTGCCTGGTACGTCGTTATCAGTTGCTGGGAAATCTGCCTATCTGCTTTGATCACAGTTGTCTTCCCCTTTCCTCAATCCTCTCTGACATCGTACAATTAAGCAAAAGTTATTACCTTTGTTTTATGCATTTTATCTCTCAAGCCCACATCCTTGTCGATAAGTCGTTTCTTAACAAAGTCATCTAACAATGCCTGTCTCAGATCCTCTGCCTTTAACTCTGCTCAGGTAGAGGTGGGTCTGCGAGACTCTTCCCTTCCCACATCCCATTGTCTAGTTCACTAACTTCTAAATACCCGGGAGCCCTGTTCTTCTCAGTAGCTTTCTAACTTTGTGTATCCATGCAAGGGGTGAGGGAGTTACTTCAAGATCTCTCTCCGTTTCCCCAGTATAAAGGTGGTTTTATATGTTACGGATCTGTGAGACCCATGTCTACCTGAGGTGTGTGGGGGTTTTGTTCTCCCTGACTGCAGATAAAATTGCAGTCTGGCATCCCCTCTTCACACCATGAAGCACTATCCCATACCATGCTATGGAACCACTCAAGCAAACATTTATATATATATATATATATATATATATATATATATATATATATATATATATATATATATTACTGTTTTGTCTACAGTTGTTTTTTTTTAAAAACTTTGTTAAAATATAAAAAGAAAAGAACAGTTCATTTTTTTTTACATGTTTGTGTTGCAGAAACATGTTACTCCGTTTTCAGTATTGGAATAAACAAAATAAAAACGTTTTTCCCAATTTTTTTTATTTATGGGTCTGAGAGACAAGTCTACTTTCCATGCAACACGGACCGACCTCTACCTGAGGAGGGTTAAGAGCGATTCCTGAATTTCTAACGTACATTAATTTATATGTAAATTAATCTGTATGTTACAGATCTGAAGAAACTGACTATACCTCATACCAATTAATCTGGCCAGGCATGTATGGCAACACTGTTTCTACCGAGATTCTGATTGGTCGGAGGTGTTTGTTCGACTTCGTTGTTGTGTAAACCGATACTCTCTTCATTATCAGATGTGATACTGAGTTTGTCGACAATATAATCGTCAAAAGCAATAAGAAATCCGTTATATACTTAACAACAATGAAGTTTTCGTAGGAAGATAGATATGAGTCAACAAAGTATTTTAACAGTCCAAGTCAAGGTCAGCATTCGAACAATTCCTTTAAATCTCCGACACTCGGTAATATAACAGAAAATTAAGGAAACCTGCTTAATCTGAGCGTTGGTATAACACATTTAAATTTTAAGATCAGTCCGTAATGTGAAAATAGAGGAGATATAATGAAATAGTTTTCCTTTAGCCTACATTGATTTTCGCAATTTTTACAAACCACCCTCCCTGCGGAACTCGTCTTTTCATTAGAATTTTTAATTATTCAGAGTTGTGGCACGATTTAAGGGTGCAGACTGATCTTATAATTTAAATGTGTGTTATACCAACGCTTGAATTAAGGTTTCGTTAACTTTCTGTTGTATTACGGAGTGTCGGAGATTTAAAGGAATTGTTCGAATGCTGACCTTGACTTGGACTATTACTTTGTTGACTCATATCTCTATCTTCCTACAAAAACTTCATTGTTGTTAAGTATATAACGGATTTCTTATTGCTTTTGACGATTGTAATGTCGACAAACTCAGTATCACATCTGATAATGAAGAGAGTATCGGTTTAAGCAACAACGAAATCGAACAAACACCTCCAGCCAATCAGAATCTCGGCAGGAACAGTGTTGCCATGCATGCCTGGCCAGAGTAATTGGTATGAGGTATAGTTACGTCTCTTGATGTTTAGTAAAACTAAATAACCTTTGACCTCAAATATGGCCCTTTATAATGATATAATTAATTATTTGCCCCGTTACTGGCTTCTTGGATCTCACACCCGTTTAGACAACCTCCCTGTTTGCTCAAACCCTCCAAGAATTGTTACCAGTGGAATAAGTGCATTATCAGAAGCAATTTTCAGTCTATTTTATGGAAGTCTGGAAAAGGGCCCAAGTTTGACCCTCTGTATCTCAGTCCCTATATGGGATATCATCAGTCCGTTTTTTTTTTTTTTTTTAACTTCCCATAACATTAATCTTTCAAATGAGTCGAAGACGAAGGCAGCATCTCATCAGGTTATTTGTTTATTGGGAGTCAAATGAAAAAAGTGACCAAATATATGGTTCCTGAATGTCACCGACTTTTTCACCCTAAGTACTCATGTTATGGAATAAAATCAACAAGTGGTCAGGGCATCTCATAGAGAAGATCATAAGCTACACTATGAGCCACAGCTGAGTTCTCTACCTGCATTATTGAGGGAATTATATTAATTTTTGCGGTGCCAAATCCTAAAAATGAGGAAAACCACAATGCAACAAATAACCTTTGACCTCAATTTTGACCACTTAAATGGCAAAATATCGCTTAGCAACACCACTAGTCGTCTTCACCACCCCAAAATCCGTAAGAAAAATTATATTGTTTGCTTTTCCACCAAAATGCCTCATTCAAGCACAATTTTAGGAAAATGTACTAGACTATTACTTATGCTCATCATTTCTTACTTTACATTATCTTTTTAGCGACACCCCCCCCCTCTCTCTCTCTCTCTCTCTCTCACACACACACATACACACACCTGATGCAGTCTACAACATCTTCACCTTCACTATTGTAAATAACTGGAATATCCTCCGTATGAATGTGGTCTAATCCAGTACCATCAACATCTTCGATGAGTTTGGATATACTGTACATCTTGATGTGACCTGTATTATACAAATACGAGAGTAGGTATGTGTTCATATTTATGTGTGTGTGCACGTGTACATATGTACGGTATGAGTACCAGGAAGAGTATTCCCTATCTCTGCGGAGGAGAGGATGGAGTAGTGACCCATGACCTGACGGCGTGACCTAACGTGACCTGAACACATACAGTATAAGAACATCAGAACATAAGAAGAGAGGATAATTGCAGTAGGCCGGTTGGCCCATGCTAGGCAGATCCTAGAAGAGTAACTGAACTTCTAGAATGAGATAAGTACAGCAAAGAAGAAGGCTCTCCCCCGCCCTCCAAACCCTCCAGCCGAAGCCGGCAGGAAAAAGAGAGAACACCACACAGTATAGAAAAACTGGCGTGGGCATTTTATAGGAAAGTGTGAAAGGAGAATAGTGACTATCATTGAGTAACCTGTAAAGGAAAAAGTATGAATTAGTACTGGTTAAAAGATTTTTTTTTTTATACCCACCCCTTACCTGTCATATGCTTATATAGCCAATGCTTGAAACTCTCAGTGGAAGAGGCAGCAACTACTTTACTGGGCAGTTTGTCATTCGTCTACTACTTTATTACCTAACCAATTTCTATCCATTTCCTTACTAAAACGGAGGTTTTCTATTCTGAAACCATTACTTCTAGTTCTATCCTGTATGCTCACTTTAAGTACCTTGCTAATATCTCCCTTATTTATACCCATCATCCACTTAAACACCTCAATTAAGTCTCCCCTTACTCTACGCCTCTCGAGTGAGTGCAGACTTTGTCTTTTTAGTCTGTCTTCATATGACAGGTTCCGAATATCATGTACCATTTTTGTCATTCTTCTCTGTACATTAACGAGATAATATCCATTCTATAGTAAGGACACAAAAAATTGTACTGCATAGTCTAAATGTAGCCTTACTAATGCTAGATAAAGTTGCAGTATTACTTTTGATGACCTATTGCTCACGCTTCTCGAAATAAATCCTAGGACCCTATTTGCTTTATTTCTCACATTAATACACTGTTGCCTTGGTTTGAGGTCATTACTATCCATAACTGCTAATCTTTCTCGCATTCCGATTTGCTATTTTTTTTTTTTTTTTATTATCTAAGCTGTATTTAGTATCTCCAATGGTCTTGCTTACGTTAAGTACTTTACATTGTTCAAAGTTAAATTCCATTAGTCAAGTTTTAGACCATATGGACAATATATCGAGGTCCTTTTGTAAGTTATGATAATCGTCAGTCGAGTTAATGATACGCCCTAATTTTGTATCATCAGCAAATTTGCTGACACTGCTAGTGATTCCCAAGTCTAGATAATTCATATATATAATAAATAATAAGGGACCGAGTACTGAACCCTGTAGTACACCGCTAGTTACTAATCCCCAGTCCGACTTAGTTCCATTTATTAATACTCTCTGCTTTCGTCCTTTCAGCCAGGATTCTATCCATTTTAAGTTGTCGCCATCTATATCATGTGCTCGAGCCATTCTAACCTTTCGTGTGGGATCCTATCAAAAACTTTACTGAAGTCCAGATAAGTAATATCGTAAGCTTTATCGCTATCAACTGCCTCATAGACCTTCGAGAAGAAGGACAACTAGTTTGTGAGATAGGATCATCCTTGCCTGAATCCGTCCTGACTTTCATTTATAAGATTAAATCTTTCTAAATGTTCTCTAATCTTATTTGCCAAAATTGACTCTAACATTCTTCCTACTGTTGGCATTAGACTTATTGGACAATAATTTGATGCAGCTGCTTTATCTCCCTTTGTTAAAAATTGGCATTACGTTTGCGGTTTTCCACGCCCTTGGAACTTCTGAAATGAAAGAGTCATTAAATAACGTTAAAAGTGGCTGACATAATTGTTCTTAGGTTTGTTTTATAATTTTTGCACACACACACACACACACACACACACTATATATATATATATATATATATATATATATATATATATATATATATATATATATAAGTAATCCCTCTAATATCCGAACGCCCAATATCCAAACATCCCTACTAACCGGATATAATCGTCCCGGAATCCAATATTCCCAAAATGGTCCGAAAACCGCAAAAAAAAATGAAAAAAAATATGAATTTTTCCCGTCCATAATTTGAACTTGGCACGCGCGGCGCGGGACAGCTTTGTTGTAGCGCATCATTCCTCCGACGTCCAATAGAGCGCCCCTGCATCCTCCCCACATTCCCCCTGTCTCTCGCCGCGAGTGCACGCTCGTCGTCATGGCTGTCCACGTGCTCGCTTTTGTGGTGGTTCCTTACTTGCTGCAGGCGCTCCTGCCGCTCTCGTGCCTCTTATTAGTGTGTGTGATGATGGCCCCGCCGCCTGAGAAGAGGAAGAGAGTGGTGTTGACTCTGGAGAAGAAACGGGAGATATTGGAGAAAGTAGATGCGGGGTGGTCTTCTTCCCACATCCTCCGTGAGTTCAACCTGGCCCAATCTACTTTGTTCGATACCAAGAGATCCCGAGACAAACTCATGTAGTACACAGCTGACTTCTCGTCGAGAAGCAAATGCAATGTGGAGAGGAAGGTGATGTTTATTCCCAAGTTTGCTGAAATTGACCGCTCCATGTTGATTTGGTATCGACAGCAACATGCTGCTGGTGTGATGGTACGTGGTACGAAGCTGAAGGCTGCTGCTGAGAAGTTCGCCAGGCTTCACGACCCCCTAGACTTCAAGGCATCTGAGGGTTGGCTCTTCGCGTTCAAGTTACGGCATGGCCTTACCAACTGTAAAGCTCATGGCGAAGCTTTGGACGCTAACGAGGATGGAGTTGATGAGTTTCGGCACAAGGTGAAGAGCTTGATCGAAAGGGAGGGCCTCACTCTCGGTCAAGTCTACAATGCTGATGAAACTGGTTTATTCTATCGCTCTTTGCCAATGAACACTCTAGCCGAGGAGACAGAGAAGCGTGTTCCTGGCCACAAGCTCTCCAAGCAACGGATATCTGCTTTGTGTTGTGCCAATGCTAACGGCATGCACCAGCTTAAGCCCGTTATTGTTGGCCATGCAAAGCACCCTCGGTGTCTTTGTGGGGTGATGGATGTCCTTCCTGTCGTCTGGTACCATTCTTTGAAGGCATGGTTTACAGCCCAGATCTTCAAAGACTGGTTCCACCGCCACTTCGTCAAGGAGGTCATACATTACCAGATGAAGACACTGGGAATCCTGTGCGACCAGGTAAAAGCCCTCCTTCTCCTCAACAATGCACCTGCCCACCCATGCGACAAGGACTTGGTGGCTGAGAATGGCTGGATTAGGTGCATGTTTCTGCCACCTAATACAACTGCCCTCATCCAACCAATGGACCAAGGAGTGATCGTGGCAACAAAGTGCCTATACCGACGGAAGTTCCTGGACGAGGTGATGGTTGTTCTCGAGGACGAGGATGAGCACAGGGAGGGACGGGACACGCGAGGCCAGCGGACTTTGGAAAACCTTCGCTGCTACAACATCAAGTCTGCAATCTACAACTGGGCCAGTGCATGAAAGGAAGTCCCTGTCAAGACTCTAGAAAATGGTTGGTCTCGTCTGCTTCTCGGAACGGATGTGGAATACGATTTTCTAGGTTTTGACGTGGATGACTTCCATGCACGGCTACGTACGCATGGCAATGATGTTGATGTGGACGATGTGCGTGAGTGGTTGGAGTCGCCACTCGACGTGAGTTTGCATCTATCTTCAGAGTCGTTTGCAGTGGGTACGCCATCACCACAACCCAGTGACGCACCCCTAGGTCACCTGCTAGTGATACTCTCGGACTCTGGCAGTGATTAAACAGCAAGAACTTCTCCACTAGACCACACGGGAACTTACAGTGTTGTGCAGTGAAAAAACCAGTGTGTTGTGTTAAGGATTTACAGTTGTGAGTGAGAATACAATTTTGGAACAAAATTTAACGTAAATAGACTTGTTTGTTTTTGCTTAAGAAAATGGTTAGAAGAGTGGGAAAAGTTAAAGTACAGAGTGCAACACTTAGTAAGTTACAATGGAGCATAAGTTAGACAAGAGTGCGCACTGTGAAGAGAACGGACTTCTGAGTGCGATTGACTAAGTTCAGTGCAAGATTTCATGAACAGTGTACTGGAAGTGCTTCAGGAAATCCTTCTTACTGTCAGAGTCCGAGAGGAGGTGGTTATTCATCGAGATGGCCATGGACTTGCTGTAAGTAGGCAGAATGTTTCATACTGTACTTTTTTCCATACTATACTTACCTCAAACACCTCATTTCACTCTTTAATGTCCTTTATTGGTGTGAATAGGGTGTTAGGAGCTATGCATGTGCAGTAGGAAGGTGTTTTTCTGAGTTAGGCTAGGTTAGGGTCCATAAATACCAGTCCAGGAGCCAGTAACCAGAATGTTTAATATTGTATGAACCTACCTCAAAACCCTCATTTTATGCTTCTTTTGCATTTATTTCAGTCATTTATGTGCCTTATTGGTGTGATTTGGGTCTTAAATAGGTGCTATGCATGTCCAGAGGGAGTTGTATAGGTGTTTCTTTGAGTTAGGGTCCATAAGTACAAGTCCATAAGCTGGGGCCCAATATCCAGACAGGACCACTATCCGGACGTGCATATGGCCCTATTACGTCGGATATTGGAGGAATTACTGTACAATATATATATATATATATATATATATATATATATATATATATATATATATATATATATCATCATCATCATCATCATCCGTTTGAGTATCCACTGCAGGACCGGCCTATCTCAACCAAAGTCGGGACGATACAGCCAATGTATATCTACAAAGTGGCTTAGGCTGTCTGGTAGAGATTGTATACAGGGTGAGAAGTGCTTGTAAGTGGAATTGTAGTGTTGGAGAGGCTTTGGATGTGTGTGTTGTCTGTGAACGAAGTGTAATCGGCCCGCGCAAACCGACTGGGTGCAAGCATACTTTATAGTATGCGACACTGGTTCAACCACAGCACCCCTTGTGTCTGCCAATGCAGTACGTGGCCGGGTGAACACTCCCAAAGTTTATTACCCTGGCGAGGCGCGAACCCTGGTTCACCCGTTTACGAAACACACACTATCTATCTATCTATCTATTTATCTCTCTCTCTCTCTCTCTCTTTCTCTCTCTATCTATATATATATATATATATATATATATATATATATATATATATATATATATATCGTCCTGACCTGGCGATTTTTGAGGTTTTAACTTGCTAATATCTTTCAATACGTCCTCCTTACTAATGGTTATTTTACTAAGAATATTTTCCCTATTATCATCGTAAATATTTGCTGCTTGAGGGACTAGGTCTAGATTTTCATTGGTGAATACTGATATGAAATAATTATTTAGGATGGAGCACATTTCCATCTTCACTGGTAATGTCACCTGATTCTGTTCTGAGTGGTTATATCCTGTATTTATTTTTCGTATGGTACATTTGATAAAGACACTTGGGGTTTTCTTTTGATTCACCAGCAACCTTAATTTCATAACTTCTCTTTGCTTTCCGTATCTCCCACTTTACTTTTCTATTTAAAATAGCGTATCAGTTACGTAAGTGTTCTTCTTCACATTTTATTCTTCTATGTAGTCCTTTCCTTTGGCCTATGAGAGATTTTAATCTGTTGTTTAACCATTTTGGTACTGAATTATTCGTTCTAAACGGTTTTGAAGGGATATACTGTATCTATATTGGCCTCCGTGTATTATATTTACTAACTCGTTATATTCCTCACTGGCAGAACGTCTGCTTGGTACTGGACCTGAGTTAATCCTCATCACCTGTACGACACTCCCACCTATGACCTCACCTTCCCCAGAGACCTGGCGGACGAATTATTCCCACCCGTATCATGCCCCTCACCTATGACCTGGGGTTCCCCACTGACCTGGGTCTCCCTAAAGTAGCTCTTCTCCCTATGGAATACAGTTCTAAAATAAGCTCTTAATCCATCAAAATCTCCTAGACGAATATTAGGAACTGTGGAGGTTTTTTCAGTGCAACAGACATCCCAAAAAAATCTGAACTTAATTTCTTCATGATCGCTATTACCAAGTAGTCAACCAACCTCTATATCACTAATGACATTTTCTTTATTAGCTGAAATCAAATCTACTATATTATTACCTCTGGTGGGCTCCCTGATATACTGATAAAGGAAATTATCCTATACTACCTTTAGAAATTCCTCTGACTCTGCATACCCTGTCTGATTTCGCCAATCAATCCTTGGCAGATTAAGATCTACAGTTATTACTAAGCTGGACTGTGACGCTTTCCTAATTTCCTCCCAAATGTATTTACTATATATGGTTTACCAGGTGTGGCCATCGCCCTCATCAACGTACTCCTACTGTTCTGTTCTGTTGTGATATGGAACCAGTAAAAATGAACATATAAATGACTCTCTGTCTATCCTTATCTATCTATCCATATGGTGTTATGATGTATAATTATAAATAGTAGGAAAGCGGTGTTAGGAAATGCTTTATGACACTAAATAATCTCAAAATATTGTTTCTGTCACTAACTTTCTCTTTTTGTGTGCTTCTGACGAGTAAAATTTTCTATCATCTGCGAAAGATCTGTTGGTTATAAGGTTTCATCTTAAACCGATCTCTCTCTCTCTCTCTCTCTCTCTCTCTCTCTCTCTCTCGTCGTCGTCGTCGTCGTCGTCGTAGTGGTAGTAGCAATAATAGTAGTAATTGGCAATGGTGAGGTGCTTTCTTTTTTTTTTCTTTTTTGTAGAAACGGCCCCTCAAATTAACTGTACACGTCACTGCTCGTATGCCACCTAAAAAACTATGTAACATCATATTCTCAATGACTTTTTTTCTTTTTGTTTGTTTGTTTACTGCATCTTCATAACTTCTTGAATGGTATCTATGAACACATTGTCGATATTACGTAACTAGCAAGAAATACGTTAGAACATCATGGGTGTGGGATGTGCCCGAGCGAGTAAGGTTGTATTCTGGGCCTTTTGGGCCAAATTTGGCTTTTTTTTTTATGGCTAATAAAACTAAAAACATCTCTGATAACGATTTCAAAAAGGTACTGCTTGCCATGATTGGTCTAACAATTTGGGAGAAAGGAACACACACACACACACACACACACACACACACACACACACACACACACACACACACACACACCAGAATTATAACGCACTGTTCTTACTTGGCGGAAATGCTTTGGACGTCTTTCGGCTACTGTTGGTTCTTTGAGTGGAAAATCTGGTACACCTTAAAAGCAGTTTTTACAGTGATTTTTAAATGATATGCTATGACTGGTTCACCAACTGAGAAGAAAGTTTTGGTCCTAATCAAGTAAGAAAAATTTTCAAGCCATATGACGCAAGATTTTTACACGCCAAAAATCGGCTGAAGTATACTGCTACTGCTGGTTCGAACAGCAATGAACCTACTTGATATTATCTCCTTGAACACAGTGGAGAGAGAGAGAGAGAGAGAGAGAGAGAGAGAGAGAGAGAGAGAGAGAGAGAGAGAGAGAGAGAGAGAGAGAGATGTAAGAAAAGTGCGAAAATGAAGGAGAGTGAAGGAAAAAATAGGAGGGAAAAAAATAGCGACAGAATAATTGAGTGGCTCAGTAGCCGATTCCAATAATGCTGAGGGAGAAATAAATCAGTGCTATATGATGAATGAATTAGTTAAAATATCAATCACTGAGTTATCAATAAACTTTAATATATATCATATTGTAATTTTTTTCCCCTTCATATTTGTGTTGAGATTTTAATTTGGGGGATTTATGCTGATAACGTCTAAAAGCTGTTGCGTGTTTGGATGCATTGGGTTTGGCTATATAGAATCGAAAATTAAAGCAACAGAAAGCAGTCACTTTCTTGCAGTATGCAAATACTTATGGGTCACGCCCAATTAAATCGCATTTTACCCATTACACCGACAGGCGTCCATCTACCTTTATAATTACCAGGCAACAGGTTTACTGAATTGCCTGAATGGCGATTATACGAGCAGAATAAACTCTGAGGATTGCTGTTTAATTGTTTTATTGTTTAATAGATATGGGAAGGAAAATGTCATCAGCTTTACCTGATACAGTAATTTTGGAAATTGTGACCTCTTACCTGTGTTCAGACGATGTTAATTTTTATTTATTTATTTTTTGAAACAACAGGTATAGATTCAGCCTTCGCTGACCCTATCACTACGAAAGGCCTGCTTTCAGCGAATTATCTGAAAGTAGGGAAAATGAATAGTCTAGTACGATTTCTTGAAATTGTGGCTGAATGAGGTATTTCCGGGGAAAAGCAAGCAACTTACTTTTTCTTATGGATTTTGAGGTGCTGAATACAACCAGGGGTGTTGCTAAGCGACATTTTGCCATTTAAGGGGTCAAATTAAAGGTCAAAGGTTATTTGGTGAATTGCGGGGCTTCCCGTTATATTTGAGATAAGGGACTGCTAAAATCAACATAACTCCATCAATAATGCAGGTAGATAGGTCAGCTAAGGAAAATTCTTTAAGAGAAAGCATTATTTTATGATTTTTTTCCCTATGATATTGGTACTAATTAGGTAAAAACTTGAGTCAACTCCTCGAACCTTATATTTAGTCCCTATTTTATTTTGATCTCCACTAACTTTTTAAACTGTCAGTATATTGTCTTTCTCCTAGATTCATTTGAAAGACTAATGTTCTGGATAGTTTTTGTAAAAATGGAATTGATGATCTCTCATATAGGGTCTGAGATACAGAGGGCCATAATTGGACCGTTTTCCGTACTTTAAGAAAATGACAGCATTTTTCTTTTTATCTGTATGGCACTGCGTTAGTGGACATTTGTGCTGGGAGGGGGTTGGTGATACCCAATACCCTCTTCAGGCACAAAATGATCCACAGGTATACATGGCGAATGATGAGAAGGGTGGGTGGTGAACTGAATGAAAGGAAGGCAATGATTGATTATGTGTGTGTGGATGAAAGAATGCGAAGATGTGTAATGGATGCAAGAGCGTATAGAGGTTGGGGGAGTGGACTTTCTGACCACTACTTGCTGGTGGCCAGACTTAGGATCCAAGTAAGATGGAGGAATAGAAGAAGGGAAAGACGAGAGGAAGGAGTAGTTGCAAGAAGAGTGGAAAGGTTACAAGAGGACGAGAAAAAGACAGAGTATAAGAGAAAAGTGGAGGAACGATTGGGCAAATATGAACTGGAGCAGATGGGGGACGTGGAAGGTGTGTGCAGGATATTTACAGAAGAAATATGTGCAGCATGTGATGTGGTGTGTGGGAGGAAGAGAAGACGGACGGGGGTGCAAGGAACAGCATGGTGGACTGAAGAGGTGAGACAGGCTGTGGCATTAAAGAAGAAAGCATACAATGAATGGATGAGAAATAGAGGCGTGGAAGAAGTTGAGAGGCGGAAGAGAGAATTACATGCAGAAAGAAAGAGAGAGGTGAAAAGATTAGTAAGAAGAGAGTGGATGAGGAATTTGGAAGGAATTTGAGTGTAAAATGGAGGGACTGTAAGAAAATGTTCTGGAAAGAGGTGAAGAGAGTAAGACAGGGTGGAAGTGAGGTTAGCAGGGGAGTGAAAGATAAAAATGGTAGATTACTAGTGGAGAAGGGAGAAAAAGTGAGCAGATGGAGAGAACACTTTAAGGAATTGTTGAACATACGGGATGGAAGTAATGCGAGTATAAGTGGCTGGGGAATGGCTGGGAGAAGGAGAGAGGTGAGAAAACAGGAAGAAATCAGTACGATAGAAGTTGTGGAAGCAATGAAGAGAGTTAAATTGGGGAAAGCCCCAGGAATTGATGGAATGTGTGGTGAAATGCTGAAGCATGGGGGAGAGATAGTAGTAGAATGGATGTGGAAGATGTGCAGATTGGCCTGGGAGGAAGATAGAGTCCCGGAGAATTGGAAGTCAGGTATAATTATTCCCTTGTACAAAGGAAAAGGGGAAAAAGCAGTGTGTGGTAATCATCGGGGCATTTGTCTTCTTAGTATAATAGGAAAAGTGTATGGTAGGATACTTATTGACAGAGTTAGAGAAAGAACAGAGGAATTAGTTGGAGAAGAACAGGGAGGCTTTAGGAAGGGAAGAGGTTGTGTAGATCAGATATTCATTCTTAGATCTTTATTGGAAAAGTTTCTAGAGAAGGGAAAGAAGTTGTATGCGGCTTTCATGGATTTGGAGAAAGCATATGACAGGGTGGATAGTCAAGGATTGTGGAAAGTGTTAAGAATATATGGAGTAGATGGGAAGTTGTTGAATGCTGTGAAGAGTATGTATGATGGTGCTAAGGCAGCAGTGCGTGTGGATGGTGAACTAAGTGAATTTTTCTCTTTGAAGGTTGGGTTGAAACAGGGATGTGTCATGGTTGTTCAATCTGTACATGGATGGGGTAATAAAAGAGGTACAAGGTAGGGTAGTGGATGTTGGAGTGGCCCTGATGAGAGAGGATAGTGTTTGGAAACTCCCTGTACTGTTGTTTGCAGATGATACTTTGTTGTTGAGTGAAGACGAAGGGGAGCTGCAAGGCTTGGTGGATGAGTTTGGGAGAGTGTGTACGAAACGGAATCTAAAGGTGAATGTAGGGAAGAGTAAAGTGATGGTATTTGAGAGAGGTGAAGTCAGTGAATGTACAGCGAGGTTGGATGGTGAGGAATTGGAAAATGTGAGTACGTTTAAGTACTTGGGTAGTGTGATGAGTATGGATAGAGGTTTGGAGGGTGAAGTGCTTGAATGGGTACAGCAGGGAAGAAAGGTTGCTGGTTCTTTGAAAGCAGTGATAAGAAACAGGGAAGTGAGCATGGAAGTGACAAAGTTACTACATGACAGTATTGTGATACCAACTCTAACGTATGGTAATGAAGCTTGGACGTTGTTGGAAGGACACAAGTCAAGAGTGAGAGCAGTGGAAATGAGTTATTTAAGAGGAGCCTGTGGAGTCACATGGAGAGACAGACTGACGAATGAAGATATGAAGGAGCGTTGTGGTGTGGATGTGGATGTGATAGGAAGCGTTATGAGGAACAAACTGAGGTGGTTTGGCCATGTGGAGAGGATGGAGGGTGAGAGACTGACGAAGAGAGTGTATGTGAGTGAGGTGGAGTGGGGAAGAGGGAGGGGGAGGCCGAGTATGAGATGGAGGGATGGGATGGAGAGGTATATGAGAGAGGGGGGTGTGAGTTGGGAGCAGGGCAGTGAAATGGCGGGGAACAGGGCGACGTGGAGGCGATTTGTTTGTGGCCACCCCAAACGGGATTGAGGCATCTGGCAATGGATGGAGGGAAGGATGGATCTGTATGTTATCCTCTGATTATCATTCTTGGAGGGAGTGGAGCAAAGAAAGTGGTTTTCCAAATGGTTTCTCGGGTCCATGAAACAAGTAAGGAGCTAAATTATCAAATTACATTTGGTTCTTGACCTCAGCCCAAACTCCCTACATTTACCCCACCCTCACGCACACCCTGTTGACATCTCAAACCTCACTTTCGCTGTACAGCATCGTTCGTTCGTGGATGCGGGGTTTCTCCTTTCTAACGGAACCCCTTTGCTGTATTCTTCTCTTCAACTGGCAGATACGGCCAAACAATTTTTGTCACTTGTTTTGTAGAAGATGGGCATCCACAACTGGGTCCTCCACGCCCACTCACGCCTGTATACAATCGTGACGTCTGTTGTTTGAATTGCTTTATAAGTCCTTCTTCTCTTCTTGCTCCTTTTCCTCTTTTGTTTTCTTGCCCACTCTTCACTTCTATATCCTCACATTGTCTTCTTTTAATGTTCCTCTGCTGTCTTGTCATTTCTACATTGTGCTGAGGTGAAGGTGGGATCAAGGTAAGGGGGCTTTCAGTGAAGGACCCTCCCACCCGGTCACATTTTCACCCTATGTTCGGGTCAGTTTGAGGCTGAGGTGAGAGGCGTTCAACATACTTAAGTTCCACGAGTCCCAGACCTCCAAACATGTGCCATACGAGAATTAACTGTATTTTCTTCATTGTAGGAGTAGGACACTATGGAGTCCATTTTGAACCTGAAGCGGCAACCACAGATGTCCCTTAACCACCCCCATCCCGACGTTTTCTGGGCAGTGGTACGCCCCAGTCCCGACATTTTTGGACTTTTTTTTTTTTTGGCTCAAACATCAGCTTTTGGTGAGAAACATCGAATATTCATAGAGAAATCGCTCACCTGAGGTTTAAAATACTCGATCCAGGTAGGAGTACCTCCTTACCTTACAGGGTTTTCTATCAGGCTGGCTGCAAAGAAAACGAGCTCTATGGGAGGATAACTATTCCACACCACTCATAAACGGTATTTATTTATTTATTTGGTACGAATTTATATGTAGTACGAGAGTATAATGGTTTTCAAACAGTAATATAGGCATTATAAGCATTGTTTCACTCACTAACTCATCACCATTCCTGACCTTTTTTGGCCACATTACCTGATCATCATTTCTGACTGTTTCTTCCTCTAATGTTTGTCCTCCACATTGTCATCAATTGGGGAATCACTCTGGCCCTGAATTTCTTACCATGGCATGACATGGATTTACTGGCCAGGTCACTGATAACAGGTGAATTGCTGAGAAAAGGGCATGTGGGGGGGGGGAGAAGGTCATGCTGGGTAAGGCATTGTCCCTGCCTGGCATCTTGTAGAGGAAGGTGTCCCGTTTATACGTACCAAAAATCACTCGTGAAAATTGAAAATTGTGCAAATTAAATTGAAAATTGTGCAAATTAGGGACCTTGCAATGTTGCCGCGTTAATTTACGTCTCCGGGATATGAGTGCACATCATGTGAGGACGTGAATTCACGTCTCCGGGACGGGGCGAGTTAACCGGTGCATAATCTGTCAAGACTCATCATGAAAATGGCCTCTTAGTGAAGCGACATCAGTAGGTCTAGGAGCACTGAAACGAGCCACAGAACAGAGGAGAAAATTGAGGGACTGTGAATTCAGAGATGCCGTTGATAGACTGACCGCCATATTCAATAGTTCATCTGAAGTACCAAAGCTACAGTACCATAGACTGACATGTTGTGCAAATTACACACATAAAAAGAAGATAGATGCAAAATGCAAGAGAAAAGAGTTGGTCCTGCAAAGCGCTACTGCTTCATCTCACAAACAGGAAGGTCCACCTTTGCTGCAAAGTTGTACAACAAGAATGAACTGGAAATTGTGTTTATTCTGTCAGGACCCGAGCAGCCAGGAAAAAACTAGCAGTATCGGTACTTTTAATATGAGTCAAAATATTTTCGCAAGGGCCAAGTATGTGCATCGTGTATATGTGCGCATTGCAGATACAAATGATTTTAAAGCATGTAGAGACATAGTTACTTGTGGATGCAGCAAGGGCTGCAGTACTCACAAGTGCTCATGAAGGGCAAGCCTTCCTTGCACAGCTGCTTGCAGATGTAATGAGGGCGAGAAGCACTGCAGGCAGTACAGTGATGTGTAATATAAGCTATACCAGTTGGAATACAGACTTTATCAAAAGCAATTGTATGTTAATTTACGGGAGTTTGAAAGTTGACCCTTTGTATCACAGTCCCTGTATGAGAGATCATGTATTCCTTTAGTGCAAAAACTACCCACATCATTAGTCTTTCAAATAAATCTAGGACAAATAGATTATATTGTCAGGTTTTTATTCAGTGGAGTTCAAAATTAAGATAGGGACTAAATATAAGGTTCCAAGGGTTCACGCAAGTTTTTGACCTCAACTACTCATATTATGGAGAAAAATCACTAAATGATTATGTCACCTAATAAAGAATTTCCTTAGTTACAATATGAGACTTAGCTGACCTATCTACCTGCATTATTGATGGAGTTATGTTGATTTTAGCAGTCCCTTATCTCAAATATAACGGGAAACCCCGCAATTCACCAAATAACCTTTGACCTTTAATTTGACCCCTTAAATGGCAAAATATCGCTTAGCAACACGCCTCGTCGTATTCAGCACCTCAAAATCCATAAGGAAAAGTAAGTTGCTTGCTTTTACCCCAAAATGCCTCATTCAGCAAATATCCATCTCTTCCGAAAATTGTACTAGTGTAGAACAGATGAATGACGTATCGTGATTCAAGGAGTAAAATTTTTCCTCTTCATCTTACATGTTTCCTGTAGTCTTATACTTCAGCACCATCTTTAATTGTTCAGTACACACACAAGCACAGAGAGAGAGAGAGAGAGAGAGAGAGAGAGAGAGGGAGAGAGAGAGAGGATGAAGGTATGAAAAGATTATAAATAAAGATGAGAGAGAAATTGTGTAGCCAAGCATTGACTGCGGACGTTGCTGGTATGGCAGTTATTTATCAGTACTATGCGGAATAAATGAATTAGTCTAAATACATATCATTCAGTTTTCAGTACTTACACCTAAACTCTGGGCTAATAGGTGGCTCGGCATGGACTATAATTGAGGGAAATCTTAGAACAAACGATTTATACCTAAATATACATGATATTGGATATCGAATTTAATTCCTGAGGGTTAAAAGAAGACTGAAATCTGTCTCCGCTGTTTGGGTTTGGGGCCTGGTTGCTTACTGCAAACATTCATGACCAGACTTTCTTCCCTGAGCCGCGAAATTATAAGCTTGCCTCTTGGATGTAAATTCTTATGGGTCATGTCGAAATAAATCACCCTTTACCCCCTAGACCACCGTGCGTCCATCTAGTTTTATAATTACCAGGCAAGTGGTTTATTGACTTGCCTGAATGTCTGACGATTAATGAGCATGAACTGAGGATTGTTCTTTCATCTGAATATTTTTTTTATTAAGTGGGAAGAAAACATCAGCTGTCTTACCTTTTTTTTTTTTTTTTGTCTTATGATGTCCTCTTAAATCATTTCCTGCTGTGTTCGTACGATTTTGTTCACTTTTTTTTTTTTTTTTTTTTCAGTAGTAGAGTTAGATACTATCACCAAACCTCTCACTACAAGAGGTCTACTGTCACCTTAGCGAGTTATCTGAGGACAGGAAGAATAAACAGATGAATAACGTCTCGGGATTCAAGGGATTAAATTCTTTTTCTTCCTCATCCTCTTCCCCCTTTTAATTGTCCTCCATCACAATTTTCCTATCTACCTACTCAGTACAATACATTTTATATTCTTAAACTTATTATCCAGTTTATGTCCAGAGAGAGAGAGAGAGGTGTATAATTAAAATTAAGTACACATGGAAGAAGTGTAAAGAAACCTATTATGGTACTGAATAGAACCAAAGTAGGGTGTCTGACACTTTCTCTCTCTTGTGGGTTTCTGTTACTTGAAACTTTCTCTTGTGGGTTCTGACACTTCAAGTTTCCTGTGGATTTTTGATACAGTAACTTTCTCTCGTGTGCAAAGATTCAGATCATTTCAACACTGCTTCCTTCATTACGATGACGTCTTTTCATTATATTCTTGGTACTTCCAAATCATTTTATTGACCCCAGGGGAAACGTTTTTCAAATGAAGGAGTTATGTAGAACATAATTAACCCCCGTGTTACTACCGACCTTTTCATTGTTGAATAGCCTCTATGAATATATAATACTACAATAACTAATATAATATTGAGAATATTACAGAAAAAAGCACAAAACTATGTCCTTGAACAGAAAAAAATGAAGTGATATAAAGAGAGAGTGATAAGATGCAATCGAAAATAAATCGTAAAGTAAGAGGTGCTACGAATTCTCCTATGGCACCTGGAATAAAGTACTCGGATCTGGGTTCTCGTGGGAAGAGGAAATTTCTATAAATTATTTGCTTTTACCTCATCAAGATTCAAAACCCAGTTTTTAACTTTGCTGGCGGCCAAGTGTAGTTAGATTGGAGGATGAATTTGACTCAAAACCAGGAACACTCATCCCAGCTCTTTAATAAAGATTATCAGTTTCACGCAACCACGACTTTGTACTTCAGTTGTGAGCGGCCCAGTTCCACCAGATGCCATAAACTCGGTTGTAGCTCCTTTCCCTCATTGATTTATTTTGCATATCACATGTCAACACCGTCTCCAACATTTTTATTATTGTATGAATGTAGACACAAGTTCCATCAATAGCATACAAGGAGAACGTTCAGGTACAGTGTACAGAAAAAATCCCTCAGAAACAGTTGCTACGATGTCTCCTATGCATGGGTGTACACGGGTAGGGCTTAAATGGGTTTTAGCCCCTACCCTTCAATCTGTTGGTTGCAGCTTTGCATCTTAGACTAATTCTGTCTGTCTGTCTGTCTGTCCGTCTGTCTCGTATTAACTGGCTTTTTTTTTTTCTAGCCATTGTCCCTCAAACCATCTCTCCATGTCTCTGCTCTTATATCACCTAAAAGACTATGTAACGACCTTATTCTCCCATTTTATGAATTGCAGATTGGCATCTTCTTGTATGGTATCCATCATTGATGAACACGCTGTCAATAATATATAGATAACAGGAATTTTGCTACAAACCACAGGTGTTGGAATGTGCCCGAGTGAGTAAAATTGTAATGAGGCCTTTTTGGGCCAGATATGGCTTTTTCCGATTTTTTCTTTTTTTTCTGATACCACCGGAAGACAATTTTCATTATATTTTCAAAAAGATATGCATGATTAGCCTAAACTCTCGGAATAAGAGTCCCCCTCCCCCCTCCACACGCACAGCTATAGTGCTGTGTCCTTTCCTTGTAGAATGCTTTTGGCGTTTGTCGCCTGTAGTTGGAACTTTGAGGGGAAAAGTCTGGTACACATTTAAGAATGATACGGCATGCCATGACCAGTTTACTAGATGAGAACAGAAGGTTTTGGTCCTCCTCAAGCAAGGAAACTTTAGTAACCATATGGGACAAAATTTTTACCTGCTAAATACCCACTGAAAGATACTGCTGCCGCTGGTTTTGCTCACTAAGGACAATATTAAAACTATTTAAGGATATCATCCCATGAATACAGGAGGGAGAGAGAGAAAGAGAGAGAGAGAGAGAGAGATTATGATGTATAATACCAAAAAAAATGTAGTCTGGAAAGAATTGTCATGAAGCCTCTTGACACCATGAATAAGGCCAATGGACGCTTCTAACATTTTTATCTTCTCAGGTGAGATCCTCTCAAATATTAAATTTCTCTCGTGTGAGTTTTTAAAATCTTAAATTTCTCTAGTGCATCGTCGTTATGTAACTTATTTCGTCTTTTGATCCTTAAGTACGATGAGTCTTTTCTTTATATTATTGCTCAGGGGAACATTGTTTGAACTTCTCGTTGGTTTTGACAGCCCAAATTAACCCATTCATTACTGCTGACCCTTATAATTTTGAGTATATCGTTGAATGATGCATAATATTATGTTGAATATAATATTGAATATTATAAAAGATTAATTCACAAAACTACGTCCTCGGACTAAGAAAATTAAAGAAGAGTGTTAAGTTCAAAGTCAAGAGTAAACAACTATGGAAGGGGTGCAACGAATCCTGTGTCACCTGGAATACAACACACACCCGTATTCTCTTGGGATGAGGAAGAACACTGTTTTGGAACAGAGAGAGATAATGAATATTTCAAGTGAGAATACTAAAATCACTACTGTCCCGCAAAGTTCCAGGTTCAAAACAAAAGACTTAGGTAAAATTACAAGTTAAAGTTTAATGCTCAAACTAACAACTAAACATTCAGGACATCATTAGGATAATGTAATGGCAAAACAGGTTACATATATGGTTAACTGCAATAGCCTCTATTAACACGAATTTAGCAAGAGCAAATTTATCTAAGTCAGCCCTGATAAAATGAGAAAACCGGATAATGCTGAGTTAAAGCAAAATATAATATTGTTACAGATACAAAATATTACAAATACTGGCTGACAGTATGGAACCAATATGAATCATAAAAACTTTACCAGGCTTACGAATTAATGCCTTAGGCTATACAGTACAAGAAAAATGGTAATAACACTTATACTCAAATTATACAGCAGCTAGATGGAGACTTCCTGAGCACTCACAAAAATAATAATATACTGTACAGGGGAGGACAGAGATGTGAACAGAATGAGGAGTAGATCTAAGTGGCAACTAATGCAGAGACTGAGCTCATTATATGGGGGCCGGCAGAGCTTGATTCAACTTGTAAGAAGGACGCGCAAATGAAGGCATAGGGGACGAAGAGTTGACAATCCTGCTCTGAACAACAGAAAGAACGACTTACTCTACTATAAGGGAAGAAGGGGGGAGTGAGGTAGAACACGGAAGCCTGGTCACTATGGAAGCCACGTGGCGAATCGTGAACAAACATGCAGGATACTGTATATTAGCATCATACAAAGGATGATGCAATCATGAATAAAACTGTATCATAAGTTAGAATTATACAAGGGATGATGAAATCATAGGCTAAGTAACACCTCCCCACAAAGAAAAAGAAATTTACAAAGGAAATTTCTTATTACTCTAAAACAATCTGTCTAAAGTCTAGATAAGCAATCTGCAATAACATTTTCTTTCCCCTTGACATGTTGTATGTCTAATGAATACTCCTGAAGAAGTAGACTCCATCTTGTCAATCTCTGATTTTCATCTTTAAACTTACTAAGGAATTTCAGTGGGTTATGATCGGTATAAATGACTATGGGGTCAATACCAGAACACAAATAAAATGAAAAATGCTGTAAACCCAAAATCAAAGCCAAAAGCTCTTTCTCAATAGCTGAGTAGTTCTTTTGAGGTGGAGTGAACTTCTTACTGTAATAAGATACAGGGTGTTCAATACCCTGATCATCCTCTTGCAGCAAAACAGCCCCAGCTCATGTATCACTTGTGTCAACAGCCACCTTAAAAGGCTTAGCAAAATTTGGAGTAGCGAGCACTGGCTGATTTAATAGGATAGCTTTAAGCTTACTGAAAGAGAATTCACAGTTATCGGTCCAGACAAATTTAACTCCCTTTTTCAGTAGGTCTGTAAGTGATGATACAAGAATTGAAAAGTTAAGAGCAAATCTCCTGTAATAACCTACCATTCCCAAAAATCTTTGTAGCTCTTTCCTACTTTTAGGTCTGGGAAGATCATTTATAACCTGAACCTTAGCTCCTGGTGGTGCAACGTGTCCATCACCAATTACGTACCCAAGGTACTGAACTTTAGCTTGACCAAACTCACACTGATAAATTAGCTACAAGATTAGCCTGAACCAAACACTCAAGAAATTTACTGACATGGCATAGGTGATCTTTCCAGTTGTCACTGAAGATTAATACATCAATATAAACAACACACCCTGCCAAACCCTCTGTTACAACATTCATGAGCTTCTGAAAAGTGGCTGGTGCATTCTTCATACCATAAGGCATTACAGAACATGCAAAAGTCTTTCCTAGTGTTACAAAACATGAGATCTCTCTAGCACGTTCAGTCATAGGTACTTGCCAGTATCCCTTTAACAAATCAAACTTACTTATGTACCTAGCCTTTCCGATCTTGTCTATGCAATCATCCACGCGAGGGAGAGGGTAAGTGTCTGTTTTGGTTATCTGATTAACACGTCTGTAGTCGATGCAAAGCCGCTGTGACCCACCTGGCTTAGGGACTAGAGTGACAGGAGAACTCCACTCACCCTGACAGGGCTCAATCATCTTGTGGTCCAACAGGTAGCCAAGCTCCTTCTGGATGAGAGGAACTTTCACTGGGTTCACACGGTAAGGAGGCAGTTTAATTGGCTTTGCGTCTCCAACATCGACATCATGCATCAACACAGTGGTTCTTCCTGAAGTGGCACGGAACACTTGCGGGTACTCCTGCAGTAATGCCGAAAACTCCTGCCTTTCCTCGGGAGGTAGATGAGAAAGCTTAGTCTGGAGATAATTCATGATATCAGGATTCTTCCCCAAACTATCACTCAGGCTCATACTGCATGGGAGAGCTTCACTTGCAGACTCGGGTGGAACAGCTACAGTGCAGACTGGGTTATTTTCGTCCCGCCTGTGATATAACTTTAGCATGTTGATGTGACAAAGTTGCTTGTTCTTTCTATGATCTGGTGTGGCGATGACATAATTGACATCACTGAGTTTCTTCTCCACGAAATAAGGACCACTAAACTTGGCTTGAAGAGGTTGCCCGTGCACCGGTAGCAGAATCAAAACCTGATCTCCTGGCTGAAAGTGGTGTAATCTGGACTTCTTATCATACCAAGTCTTCATCTTCTGAGCAGCTCCTAAAATCTCTCTCACCAGCTGTAAAGCAGTGGACAGCCGTTCTTTGTACTTCATCACATACTCCAGCAGGTTGACGTCATCTTCCTCCGACAGCCAGCATTCCATGGGTAGCTTAAGGGGTCCTCTTACTTCATGGCCAAACAGTAGTTCAAAGGGTGAGAAGCCCAGTGATTCATTTGGAGAATCTCTTGTGGCAAATACAACGAATGGAAGACCTTTATCCTAATCTTTCTGATGTTCCAAACAGTATTTCCTGAGCATCGATTTGAGTGTTTGATGATATCTCTCCAACGCTCCTTGGGTCTGGGGATGGTAAGCTGAAGACGTGATCTGGGTGATGCCCAACTCTTTCAGAGACTGCTTGAAAACATTTGACATGAAATTACTTCCCCGGTCTGACTGTACCTCCTTGGGCAGACCAAACTTTGTGAAGAACCCTAGCATTTCCTTAACCACGTTCTTTGCTGAGATATTTCTAAGTGGAATGGCTTCAGGATAACGAGTAGCCATATCAATCAGGGTCAACACATAAGAAAATCCTGAAGAAGTCTTAGGAAGAGGGCCCACAATATCCACCAACACATGGGTGAATAAAAGGAGGAATGGGAACTAGAGGTGCAACCTTTTCGGTCTGATCACACTTCCCCACAACTTGACAGGTGTGACAAGACTTACAATACCAGGAAACATCTCTGAAGATACCTGGCCAGTAGAAGTGTTTCAAAATGTGTGCCACAATCTTCCTCACTCGAAGGTGTCCTGCCAAACTGGAATCATGAGACACTCTAATGATATCCTGCCTACAAACACGAGGGATGACAACTTGATGTACAACCTCCCATTCACAGTCGCCTGATGCTGTTGGGGGTCTCCACTTCCTGATAAGTACTCCTGACTTTATATAATAACAAGTAGAAGCACCAGCTGACTCTTCCTCACTGCAAGCAGAGTTAGCTAGACCTTTCAGCTCAGGGTCAGCAACCTGCAACTCAACCAACTCTTGACGAGACAAATTATCAACACTACGGGGTACTGCCTCATCTGGTGAGTGGTCCAAATTAGCAAGAAAAGTGTAAGCTAGGATAACATCATCATCATCATTATCCTCTAAGTCACCAGTAACTTTAGACTTAGCCGTAGTGACAGCACATGCAGAGAACACCTCAGGGATATCACAGTCCTGGGTCACAGTCACTGGTTCACTAGACAACTGAGGAGCTGGACACACTTGACTTCCACCAATATCATTTCCAAGTAAGAAAGTTACACCTGACATTGGAAGTCTCTCAACCAACTCAACCATAACTGAACCATTAACAAAACCAGACTCTAAATTCACTCTGCACAGAGGGACAGAGAAGTAATTATTCCCTACACCTTGTAAGATTACAGTTTCATCAGAGGAATTAACATTAGAGCCTAGAACACTGGTCAGCATAAGGGATTGGCAAGCACCTGTATCACGATATATTTTAACTGATTTCCTGTCATTACTGTCCAGAGGACTGACAAAACCATCAGACAGGAAATTAGCACATGAACTCTTGAGAGTGTCACCCACGTTACTGTTCAAAAGAGGAGCTTCATCATGAGAATTTAATTTACCCCTCAAAGCAGGTTCAGTTAACTCTGTTAAAGAATTCTGGGAACTCTCAAGGGTGGACACTAGACCAATTGACTGAATATTTAAAGACTCCTTTTTGTTCACATCACGCTGTCTCCTGAAACATTTCTCCGTAGTATGACCAAGCTTACTACAATAAGTACATTTACTTTCCTGAAATCTAGAGGTGGAGCTGGTATTTACTTCCTGAGAAACATCATCTTTATTATTACCTGTACTCTGAGTAGAGGCAACGTACTTACTCTCAGCTTTCCTTTTTTCTTTAGAATATCTCTTGTGAGTGAGAACATATTCATCAGCTGAAACTGCAGCATCCGACAAATTATCTATTCTTTTCTCATCAAGATATAGGCTTACATCTTTATTAATACACCTTTTGAAGTCCTCCAGCAAAATCATCTGCTTAACTTTATCATAATCAGAATTTACATTCTTAGAATTTAACCACTGCTCTAACAGATCTTCTTTGATTTTTGCATACTCAACATGGGATTGCTTATCTTGCTTATAAATTGTCCTAAATTTTACTCTATAGGCTTCAGGAACAAGCTCATAGGCCTTAAGAATCAAGCTCTTAACTACATCATAATTATCAGATTGATCCTGAGGCAAAGATGCATAAGTTTCTTGAGTCTTACAGGTGAGAACACTCTGAAGGAGTACTGGCCAATACTTTTTGGGTCAATCAAAACCTGTAGCTACCCTCTGAAACAACTGAAAATACTTTGTTAAATCAGATTCATTAAAAGGAGGGACAAGTTTAACATTTTTAGCCACATCAAAATCATCAGAGCTAGATGATCCAGTTCCACCTTGTTTCATGCGATACTCATGGTCTGCCTGAATCCTAGCAAGTTCAATTTGTGCCTGAGCCTGTGCCTGTGCCTCCTGAATATGAGCCTGAGACTCAGCCTCCTTAGAACGTGCCTGAAACTCATGCTCCTTAGCACGAGCCTCCTGCAGGGCTAGCTGAAACTTAGCTATTTCAATCTGCGTTTGCTCATCTGGAGGAGTTACGTTAAACAAGCTTTTATTAATCATGCCAACAATTTAATCTTTAGAATGATGAGAGTGAACAGCAATTCCCAATTGTTGAGCAGCAAGCTTAAGCTCATTCTTTGTTCTGTTTTCTGCATCACACACTGTTTGCACATTTGACAAAAAATCTTTGGCTTCATCAAGAGTAGTAATAGTAGACATCATGAATAAATCACAGTCACAAAATATCAAGCAATATCCTTATGATAATATCCTGAATATCCTGATAAGAGGTCGCCAAATTAATGTTACGGAACAGAGAGAGATAATGAACACTTCAAGTGAGAATACTAAAATCACTACTGTCCCGCAAAGTTCCAGGTTCAAAACAAAAGACTTAGGTAAAATTACAAGTTAAAGTTTAATGCTCAAACTAACAACTAAACATTCAGGACTCATAAGGATAATGTAATGGCAAAACAGGTTTCATATATGGTTAACTGCAATAGCCTCTATCAACACGAATTTAGCAAGAGCAAATTTATCTAAGTCAGCCCTGATGAAATGAGAAAACCGGATAATGCTGAGTTAAAGCAAGATATAATATTATTACAGATACAAAATATTACTAATACTGGCTGACAGTATGGAACCAATATGAATCATAAAAACTTTACCAGGCTTACGAATTAACGCCTTAGGCTATACAGTACAAGAAAAATGGTAATAACACTTATACTCAAATTATACAGCAGCTAGATGGAGACTTCCTGAGCACTCACAAAAATAATAATATACTGTACAGGGGAGGACAGAGATGTGAACAGAATGAGGAGTAGATCTAAGTGGCAACTAATGCAGAGACTGAGCTCATTATATGGGGGCCGGCAGATCTTGATTCATCTTGTAAGAAGGACGCGCAAATGAAGGCATAGGGGATGAAGAGTTGACAGTCCTGCTCTGAACAACAGAAAGAACGACTTACTCTATTGTAAGGGAAGAAGGGGGGAGTGAGGTAGAACACGGAAGCCTGGTCACTATGGAAGCCACGTGGCGAATCATGAACAAACATGCAGCATACTGTACATTAGGATCATACAAAGGATGATGCAATCATGAACAAAACTGTATCATAAGTTAGAATTATACAAGGGATAATGAAATCATAGGCTATGTAACAACACACACACCACAAAGCCAGACAGGAGACAGGACGTGTGTGCTGGGCATTCCCCATGTCCTGTCTTCCCCCCCTCCCTTACTATTTTTTAACCAGCTCATGTACCCGCTGACCGGGCTAATGTATGGCTCGGCCTGCACTATATGTGCAGGAAATCTTTAAACGAACGAGCGAGATGAGAAAATATTGTGCTCTCGATTTGGCTGCACCTGATAAAGATTCGTATCTCGTTTTAACTTTGTTGAAGATGAATTTGAATGGTATCCCAAAACAGTCATCTTACCTCGCAAAGCTCATAGAATTTTACATAACCACGACTTTGTACCTGTATCCGAGTAGTAAGTTGTGCCAAATGAAAACACTCATGCTAAAACATCTCTCCCTTAGTAATTTCATTTGCATACATTATGCGTGGTGTACACGCACATTTCATTAGTGACATAAGAAATGTATGATGAGGTGCAATGTGCGAAACAAATCCCTCAGGAAACAGAGCTACGAAACCTCCTATGCTGAGGCGTACACAGGAAAGGCTTAACAGGCTAGAGCTCCTACCCCTTTCATCTGTTGGTTTGAAATCTCTCTCTCTCTCTCTCTCTCTCTCTCTCTCTCTCTCACACACACACACACACACACACACACACACACACACACACACACACACACACACATCAGTAATAACTGCCAAAGATTTTTTTTTTTTTTTTTTTTTAATAGAGCCTCCGCTCCTTATACTGTCCGTGCACTAGGGTTGCCATATCTGAAGTCAAAATACTGGACGCCTCTGCTGAAAGACATGCCCCCCCCCAACACAAACGTTGGGCTTTTGGCATATATATATATATATATATATATATATATATATATATATATATATATATATATATATATATATATATATATATATATATATATATACAAGTGCTACTGTACTGCATCCATCTTTCCATCCATCCATGATCCATCATCCTGACATTTAAGATGAGAGTGGCCAGCTTCACTTATCCCTGAGTGGCATTACGTGAGCAATAAACCCCAACCTTCCTTTGGATATAAACCCGCACGGGCTCAATCCGATTGGAACGCCTACTTTAATCTTTTTACAATATATTGGAAAACAGGCAGAGTACAGAAGTGGTAAGATTATGACTGTAAAATGCAACAACGCCTTAGGTGCAGGATAAGATCGTAAGAATTACAAATGCTACAGCGTAAAAATGAAAATAAGCCAATAATTGTGTGCAGTCACCATTTATCCTATGGCTATACCAGCATTAAGTATGAATAAAAATCGTGGCTGAACAAGAGGAAATGGCATGACATTTTAGCTAGCTGCTAGCACTAAGCCAGCCAAGTTGGCAACACTTACCACCTGACGAAAACACAGAAAGTCTCTCTCTCTCTCTCTCTCTCTCTCTCTCTCTCTCTCTCTCTCGTCATTACAGAGTCTAATAGTATATTACATTTTTTCGAGAAAAAGTGATGGAAGCTGAAATTCCGGACTTTTGAAGAGTTTTTAAATTTCCTCCCGGACGAAGATTTTGACACCTAAGTGCCGCACATGTCCGGGAAAATCCGGACTATTGGCAACCCTACTGTGCACGTCACTGTTCTTATGTCACCTAAAAGATTATGTAACACTTTATTTTCAGTGATTTACTTAGTGTAATGCAGCTTCATATCCTCTGTATGCTATCGATGAACACACTGTCAATATTATGTTACAAGAAACAGGCTACAGCATCACATGTGAGAAATGTGCCCTTGCGATAAGGCCAGATTTGTCTTATTTTTTATGACTAATAAAACCGAAAAGCAACACTGATGACGATTTCAGAAAGGTACGGCATGAAATGATTGGCCTAACAACTGAGGAAAAAAGCACACACACACACACACACACACACACACACACACACACAATTATAGTGCCCTATTCTTGCTTAGCGGAAATGCTTTGGACGTTTTTCGGTTATTGTTGGTTCTGTGAGGGGAAAATCTGGTACACATTAAAAGCAATTTTTTTTTTTTTTTTTTTTGGCGTTTTCGGAATGATATGCCATGACTGGTTCACTACCTGAGAAGAGAAAGTTTTGGTCCTCTTCAGTAAGAAAATTTGTTTAGCCATATGGCGTAAGATTTTTACACGCCAAATATCGGCTGAAGTATACTGCTACCGCTGATTTTGCTCGTTCGAACATTAATTAACTTACTTGAAGATACAGTATTACCTCCTTGAATACAATGCAGAGAGAGAGAGAGAGAGAGAGAGGTAAGAAAAGAGTGGGAATGAGGAATGAATGAAAGAATACGATTAAAAAAAAAAAAAAAAAAAACGGCAGAATAACTGAGTTGCCTAGTCCTGCGTCACGATGCTGCTGCTGGAGAAATGAAGTAAAATATCAACCATTCAGGCATCAGTAAATATAAATATATATTATTATTAATCTTAATCATGTATAACTTTGTTATTTGCCTGAAATTTCTGAAGCTGAAAGTTACTGAGTGTTTACGGGCTTAATACATCCTGTAAAAATCGTTGGAAATTGGTTGATCAGTAATGATACTTAATGCTGTAATGACCAGTTATTCTTCTGTGGACGTCAGATTCATAAGTTTGCTTCTTCCAGCATGTAAATCCTTATGGGTCACGTTCAGTTAAATCACCCCTTACCCACTACACCAGTGTTCTTCAACCTTTTTTTTAAATTCATGCACCCTTCCGGGAGCATATTAGAAATTCATGTACCCTGGCTCCTAGGACGATTAATTAACAAAAATAACATGAATACTTCAAAATTTTCTCTCGTTTTAAGACAGAAAAAATATAAATAAAGAAGTTAGTTGTCTCCTTCAAATATAGAAAGTAGCTACTTGTTCCTAAATAATTGTTACATAGGTGCTAAATGTTTAATACAACAATTTAATTATATGTATATGGTTTGTATTTCTATGTGTAAATGCACATAGCATGTCCTCCTTCAAATAGTAAAAAAAAAACAAAAAAGTTGATCACATTGTATACACAAGTTATAAAAAAAGCAACTTAAGAGGTTTTATATTCATTGGCTGGGCTGTTGCTGTATTGTTCCAACAATCTTTTCAAAACCAGGTTATATTTCACTCTCCAGTGCCCGCCTTATCAAGAAATCCACGTCTTGTAACTAGTTTCGCTTTTTACTTCGCCCGGGACGGAGTCCGGCGAGGTATATTTTTTGGTTGAATTTGTTTCCTTCATTGTTACATTACGGAAAAACAACTGAATGAAATTACATGAAACTTTCAGGATATGTAGGCACTAGTTCCAAAAGGAAGTGGCTGAACTTTGGAGGCAATCGAGTGACCTGATAGGTCAAAATCAAGGTCACGGATTTTCAGGGGACTATAACTTGAAACAGGTCGATGATAGAGATATGTACACTCGGAAGCACTAATTTCTCCCCCCCTAGTAGCCGGAGTCGCGGCCAGTGAGAGACCAGGCGTTCGAACACCCCACACCCACATCCCCTCCCCCAACCCCAGTGGCAAATGTTGTTGGACAAATGTGGAACGTCCAAAGCTGGTGATCTTACAATGTCATGATTGTTTTTATAGAGAATCAGAACCAGTAGGGGTAAGTATATAAAGGTATTTAATGTGTATTACTGTGCTGTTATCCACAACATATGAAAAAGGAACGAAAATGAAAGAAGACCTACATTGTATTATGTGTTATTGTCTGTAATAGTTACGTCCTATATTATAATGTTACAAATAAGTATAGTATAATGAACAGCATCTGTTGAAAGATATGATGTCTTTTCTCACACATTCTCATTCCCACCACCACCACCACCACCCTTCTCTCTGGGTTTATATCAACCAAACACCTCTCTTATCCTCCTGTCCCCCACTCCCACGCTTAGTTAACCAACATAAATATATTGATGAAATGATCCGTCAGGTATTGATCATATTAATATTAGCATACACCTCAGTATTAAGCACCAACAAATCAGTAACATACAATACTTCGATAAACCTGCCAACTATTTCATCTTGTAAGCTGTTACGTGACATATGCACTGCAAGTTTGACCTTGTTACAGGGACATACTGCTGTTTATTGCTAACACAGGTTATGGGTGTTTTTGGACGTCCATCAATTCATATTAACGTGACAATTTAAGCCTCACATTATAAACATGTAAGGCTTATATTCCTGTCACTACCGTATTAACCAAACGAATCAGGGATCGGTTCTGACGAACCACAAACTCTCTGCTTCAACGAAAATATTTCGACCTCTTGTCACAACAGTGACAAAATGTCACAATGTATACGACTGAATGTGGGTCAGTCGTCTACATAATGACATTGTGTCTGTTGTCACAGGAGGTCGGAATATTTTCGTAAAAGCAGAGAGTTTGTGGTTCGTCAGAACCGATCCCTGATTTGTTTCGTCCATCCATTAATGACAGGAACATAAATCTTAAGTGTTTATAATGTAAGGCTTAAATTGCCACGTTAATATGAATTCATGGGCGTCCAAAACCACACACAACCTGTGTTAAAGTAAAACAACCGTATGTCCTTGTATCACAAGGTCCAACTTGCGGTGATTATGTCACGTAACAGCTTACAACAAGATGAAATAGTCGGCAGGTATACCGAAGCATTGTATGTTATTGATTTGTTGGTGCTTAATACAGAGGTGTATTATAGTAATAATATGATCAATACCTGACGGATCATTTCATCACTATCTTTGGTTACGTTGGTTAATAATGGGTGTGACTGGTGGACGAGAGGATAAGAGAGGCGTTTGGTGGAGACAGGAATCGAGAGAGATGGGTGGTGGTGGCGGGAGTGAGAATGTATGAGAAAAGACATCATATATTTCAACAGATGCTGTTCACAACAGTATACTTATTTGTAACATTATAAAATAGGACATAAGAATTATAGACAATAACACATAGCACACTGTAGGTCTTCTTTCATTTTCGCGCCTTTCCTCTATGTTATGGATAACAGCACAGTAATAAACATTAAGTACCTTTATATACTTACCCCTGCTGGTTCTGATTGTCTATAAAAACAATCATGACACACTGTAATATCACCAGCTTTGGCTGTTCCACGTCTACCCAACAACATTTACATTGGGGTTGGGAAAGGGGAGGTGGGTGTGGGGTGTTCGTACGCCTGGTCGCTCACTGGCCGCGACTCTGGCTGCATGGGGGGAGAAATTAGTGCTTTCGGGTGTACTACTGTACTATCAACATACACGAACTCCCATATGGGTTTTCATTTGGCACCAAAACCTTTGACGCTGAATGATCCTGAAAGGTCAAACGCAAGGTCACGAATATTAACGGGGCTACAACTCGAAACTGATAGCAGATAGACAGTTATTATTATCAACATATAGGAAGTCCCATATGGGCTTTTAATTGGTACCATGGCATTTGACCTTAAATTACTATGAAAGGTCAAACTCAAGGTCACGTCTATTCTGGAGGCTACAACTCAAAACTGGTTGAATAAAGAGATATTTACAACAGTCAACATAATGGGAAATCCCATATGGGTTTTTAATTGGTATTTATGACCTTTCACCCTGAAAGGTCAATCTCAAGGTCCTGGATATTCAGGGGCTGTAACTCGAAACTGGTTGAAGATAGAGATATTTAGAGTACAATTGTCAAGACTTAGGAAGTCTCATATGGGCGTTCATTTGGCACCATGACCTTTGACTTTCAGTAACCTTGAAAGGTCAAACACATGTTTACGGATTATCAGGGAACTATAACTTGAAAATGGTTGAAAATAAAATAACATCTCTCGGGAGAGATTTGTTTTGCCTGGTACCACTTGTTTGTTTTAACCCACCCCATCCTGACGTTTTCTGGGCAGTGGTACGCCCCAGTCCCGACATTTTTGGACCTTTTTTTTTTTTTTGGCTCAAACATCCGCTTTTGGTGAGAAACATCGAAAATTCATAAAGAAATCGCTCACCTGAGGTTTAAAATACTCGATCCAGGTACGAGTACCTTCTTACCTGACTGGGTTTTCTAACAGGCTGGCACCAAAGAAAACGAGTTCTATGGGAGGGTAACTATTTCACACCACTCATAAATAGTATTTATTTATTTACTTGGTACGAATTTATATGTAGTACAAGAGTATATTGGTTTTCAAACAGTAATATAGGCATTATAAGCATTGTTTCACTCACTAACTCATCACCATTCATGACCTTTTTTTTTGCCACATTACCTGATCATCATTTCTGACTGTTTCTTCCTCTAATGCTATGTAAACTTTGTCCTCCACATTGTCATCGATTGGGGAATCACAATGGCCCTGAATGTCTTTATTGGCCAGGTCACTGGTAACAGGTGAATTGCTGAGACAATGGCGTGCAGGGGGGGGAGAGGTTATGCGGTGTAAGGCATTGTCCCTGCTTGGCATCTTGTAGAGGAATAGAGGAAGGTGTCCTATGCATACATGCCAAAAATCACTCGTGAAATCACTCGCAAAAATTGAAAATTGTGCAAATTAGGGACCTTGCAATGTTGCCTTGTTAGTTTACGTCTCCGGGATATGAGTGCATATCATGTGAGGACGTGAATTCACGTCTCCGGGACGGGGCGGGTTAAAAGTATCTACTTCCCAGACTGTCATGGAGTTGTCCCACCCTCTTCATACCCACAGTGGGGCAGGAGGGACATTGGTTACAAGATTGTGACAGTGTGAGAGAACTCCTATTTGGTCATGGCGTAGTGGATTGCTGCCTGGCTGTCACCTGAGAGTGACGGGTTCGATTCCTGGCATAGTGGTTGTGATATATTGGATGGATAGTTAAAGTATACGTCATTAAATTAAAAGTCTTTAATATTACTTTTTTTTTTCATTAATTTTGCTCTGTTGATGCCATAGGTCAAAAGTTTTAAGTACTGCGGGTGAATGGTGGCTACAAACTTCTTTAGCCTGTTAGTGGCTTGGACAGACATTTAAACCAACAGTGACCAGTTGCTCTTCCGTGAACGGCACAATCATAATCTTGCCTCTTCCAGTACGTAAATCCTTATGTATCACAACCAGTTAAATCACCCTTTACCCACTAGACCACCAGGCGTCCATCTAGTCTTATAATTTCCTTATTAAGGACTGCTTTTTTTATTATTTCATTTTCATAAGAAAGTGGAAGGAAAACGTCAACAGCCAAATTACCTGTTCATTTTTTAATCTTATGATGTCCCCTTACATTAATTCCTGTTGTGTTCAGACTATTTTCCTCTTTTTTTTTTTTTTCAAATAGCTAGATTAGATCCAGGAGTAGACTGTAGCACCAGTCGAGCAGGGCAGTACTCCCGAGGTGGATGGAAAGCTGATGATACGGAGTGCTGGAGCTCCCATTTCATCAGCCCTCAGGACTAGTTCCTGACCATCCCCCTTTGCTGAACTTTTTCAGTGTCTCAGTTACACAGAGAGTAGGCCAGCATGCTCTCCAGTACAAATTTCTCTAACTATCTACACCAAACTACATGCACAGTACACACTACACTTCCTATTCAAAATTCAACAAAAATGGCGTCTCTTCACCAAGCCTTGGAGTCCCCAGGGGGGGGACCATAAATGCCCCCACCATCCGCCCCTCTCCCGGTGATGACTCGAGGTGCCTGGAACCACTGTCTGACTCTCTTCTTCTTCATTTCTGCAACATTCGCGGCCTTTCCTCTAACTTTCTCTCTGTTGAGCACCACCTCTCCTCCTCTAAACCTCACCTTCTTTTTCTAACAGAGACTCAGCTGTCCGAGGCAACTGACAGCAAACCCTTTTCTGTATCCTCCTACTTTCTCTATACTCATTTCAAAGCCAAAGGTGGCTGTTGTGTATATATACACAACGACTTATCTTGCTCTCGTGTTCCTGAACTCGATTCTTCTGAATTCTCTACACTCTGGCTTCGGCTGTCCTGTCATTCTCTGACTAAATATTTCTGTGCTGTTTACTTATCCCCTAATTCTACTGACTATCAAAAATTCTTCAACTATCTTACTTCTACGATGGAACACATTCTATCCATTTCAACTTTCTCTGAAATCTCCATTCTAGGAGATTTCGGTGTTCACCACCACCTTTGGCTCTCCTCTCCTTTCACAGATCGACCTGGTGAACAAGCCTACATCTTTTCTATCCTTAATGACCTAGAGCAGCTTGTACAGCACCCTACCCGTATCCCTGACCGCCTTGGAGAGAGCTCCAACATACTTGACCTCTTCCTCACAACTAATCCTTTTGGTTACTCTGTTAATCTTTTCTCTCCGTTGGGCTCCTCCGATCACAACCTCATTACCTTAACCTGTCCTATCACTCCGGTACGGCCTGTGGACCCTCCAGGGAAACGTCGTCTGTGGCATTTTGGAGCCGCGGACTGGGAGGCCCTCAGGCAGTACTTCTTTGATTTTCCCTGGAATGATTATTGCTTCCATGGCCGGGAGCCATCTGTGTGTGCCTTGCGCATTACAGAGGGTATTCTCTCGGGCATGGAAGCATACATTCCTTTCTCATATCCTTTGACTAACGCAAGAAAGCCTTGGTTTAATCACGCTTGTTCTAATGCTGTCCGCAACAAGGAGAGGGCCCACAAAAGGTACCGGAGCCAACCCACCCCTGAATCACATCATCTTTACATTTCTGCCCGGAATCATGCTAAGTCTGTTCTTCGCTCTACTAAAAATAATTTCATCCATACTAAATGCTCTCAACTCTCCAACTCGAATTCTTCCCGCTCCTTCTGGCACCTTGCCAAAAATCTTTCTAACAACTTTACCTCATCATCCTTCCCTCCTCTTTTCTACTCTGATGGTTCTGTAGCTATTTCTTCTACTGATAAAGCAGATCTCTTCGCACAGACTTTCTTCTCCAATTCCAACTTAGACGATTCCGGTGCTGTTCCTCCATCACTTCCCCCCTCTGACTTCCTCATGGCTGACATTAAAATTTCTTCAGTTGATGTATTTTCTGCCATCACTGGCCTCAGTACTAACAAGGCATATGGCCCTGATGGGGTCCCTCCTGTTGTTCTCAAGAACTGTGCTTCTGTGCTTACACCCTGCCTAGGCAAACTCTTTCGCCTTTGTCTGTCAACTTGTACCTTTCCTTCTTGCTGGACGTTTGCTCTCATTCAGCCAGTCCCAAAGAAGGGTGACCACTCCCAACCCTCCAACTATCGTCCAATTGCTTTAACGTCCTGTATTTCAAAAGTTTTCGAGTCAATTCTCAATAGAAAAATTTTAAGGCATCTTTCCTATCACAACCTTCTTTCCAATCGTCAGTACGGGTTCCGTCAGGGACGCTCCACTGGCGATCTTCTCACCTACCTTTCAGACTCCTGGTCATCCTCCTTTCGGGACTTTGGCGAAAGCTTTGCCATTGCACTGGACATCTCAAAGGCTTTCGATCGAGTCTGGCATAAATCTTTAATTTCCAAACTGCCCTCCTACGGTTTCTATCCTTCTATCTGTGCCTTCATCGCTAGCTTCCTTTCTGGTCGTTCTATAGCCGCTGTTGTAGATGGTCATCGTTCTTCTCCTAGATCTATCAACAGTGGTGCTCCTCAGGGCTCTGTCCTATCACCAACTCTCTTCCTTTTATTCATCAATGATCTTCTAAGCTGTACATCTAACCCTATCCACTCATACGCTGATGACTCCACCCTTCACCTTGCCATTCGGTTCCCGCAACGCCCATCTCAACAGTTACTTCAACAAACAAGGGATGAGGCTATGGCACACCTAATGTCTGACTTGGCTCGTATCTCTGACTGGGGTAAAAATAATATGGTTGTTTTTAATGCATCTAAGACTCAGTTCTTACACCTATCAACCCAACAAAATCTTCCACAGATATACCCACTAATGTATAATAATATTCAGCTTAATCCTGCATCATCCTTGAACATGCTTGGGGTTTCATTTACTCGGGACTTATCTTGGAAAGATCATATTACATCTCTTGTAAAATCTACTTCCAAGAGATTGGGTGTGCTAAGCCGACTCCGTTCTTTCTTTACCCCTGCACAATTGTTGACTCTATACAGAGGTTTTATCCGCCCCTGTGTGGAGTACAACTCTCATGTGTGGGGAGGCTCCCCACATACAGCTCTTCTCAATAGAGTGGAGTCAAAGGCTTTTCGTCTCATTAACTCTCCCCCTCTTACTGACTCCCTTCAACCTCTGTCTCTTCGCCGCACTGTTGCATCTTTATCTCTTTTCTATCGCTACTTTAATGGTCACTGCTTGTCTGAACTGTCTGCTTGCATTCCTCCACCTCTACGATGGGCGCGTAGCACCCGTCTGGCAGCAAACTCTCATCCCTTTTCTGTCCAACTCTCTAATGCAAGAGTTAACCGTTACTCCCAGTCTTTCATTTATGCAACAGGTCAGCACTGGAACTGTCTCCCTCTGTCTGTATTTCCTGCTGCCTATGATCTCCACTCTTTCAAACGCAGTGTGTCCAGGCATCTCAAAATGATCGGATCTTGAATTTGGCTCTCTATTGTATTTTGTTTTTCTCTTGGAGGGAACTGTTACTGCGGGCTCATGGCCTTTGGTTCCTTCTTCCTAGCATAAAAAAAAAAAAAAAAAAAGATCCAGCATAGTAAACTCTGCCGCTACAAGAGGTCTCCAGATGTGAATTATCTGAAGGCAGGGAGAATAAACAGATGAAAGACGTCTCGGCATTCAAGGGGTTAAATTTGTCCTTTTCATTAACCCCATTTCTCATTGATTAAGGGACTCCAACACCTTTTTCCTACGTATCTGTTCAATACAGTGTATCGTATTTCCCCTTATTATTATTTATGGAGTTGAGAGAGAGAGAGAGAGAGAGAGAGAGAGAGAGAGAGAGAGAGAGAGAGAGAGAGAGAGATGTAATTAAAAATAATTAGGAAAGAAGTGTTACGAAACCTGTCATGAAACTGAATAAAGGCTAAGGAGAGTTTCCGACACTTTATCTTTCTGTGTTGTTGGTTTCTGACACTTAAAATTTTCTCGAGCGGGTTTCTGACACTTCAACTTTCTCTCGTATGGGTTTCTGACACCATAGCTTTCTCTAGTGTGTCATTATGCAAACCATTTCGACATTACTACGCCCTTCATGACGATGACTTCTTTCATTATATTCTTGGTACTTCCAAATGATTTTATTGACCTCGAGGGAAACGTTTTTGAACTGAAGGGGTTAGATAGACCATAACAAACCCCTTCGTTACTATTGACCCTTTCATTGTTGAATATAATCGTTGAATATACAGTGCATTATAAAATGTTCAATATAATGTTCAGTATATAATAAAATACAAAACTATGTCCTTGAATTGAAAGTATTAAAGTTATATAAGAAAGAAAATACAAAAAGAAAATGATTAGATGCAAAATCGAGAATAAATGGCGTAGGAAGAGGTGCTTCAAATCCTCCTGTGTCACCTGGAATGTCCTCGGACCCGGGTTCTCGTGGAAAGAGGAAATTCGTTTTAAGAGATTTCTTTCCACGTACCCAAGATTCTAAGCTTCCCTTTTTTTTTTTTTTTTTTTTTTTTCACTTTATCTGCGGTCAAGAATAGTCAGACTGGAGGATGAATTTGACTGAAAGCCAGGAATACTCATCCTGACTCACTGATAAAGATTATCGAATTTCACGCAACCAGGACTTTGTATTTCAGTTGTGAGTGGCCCAGTTCCGCCAGATGCAAACAAGCCGGCTGTAACTTCTTTCCTTCAGTGATTTCTTTTGCATATTACACGTAAACCCTCTCTGCAACCTTTTTATTATTGTGTGAATGAAGACATGTGTTCCATTAATAACATACAAGAAGTATGCTAAGGTGCACTGCGGCGAAAGAATCCCTCAGGAAGAGGTGCTAGGAAGCTTCCTAGACTTGGGCGTGCACAGGTAAGACCAGTAGGCGTGAGTGCAATATTTCCTCTTATACCTCTCTCTCTCTCTCTCTCTCTCTCTTTCTCTCTCGTAGTGAGAGAATTTTTTTTTTTTTTTTTAAGCCCCCTTAACCCATGAACTGTTTGAGTATGTCACCACACCGCTTCTATTTCGCCTAAATGACAATATAACACTTTATTCTCAGTTATTTATTTTGTATATTGCAGGTTGGCATCCTCTTCTATGCGATCGATGACACACTGTTAATGATATGTAGATAATATGAATTACGCAACAACGTTACAGATGTTGGAATGTGGCCAAGTAAGGTTATATTTTTGGGCTGTTTTGGGCCACACTTAGCTTTTTTTTTTATGACTGATAACACCGGATGGCACTTTTCATGATGGTTTAACCTGCCCCATCCCGACGTTTTCTGGGCAGTGGTACGCCCCAGTCCCGACATTTTTGGACCTTTTTTTTTTTTGGCTCAAACATCCGCTTTTGGTGAGAAACATCGAAAATTCATAGAGAAATCGCTCACCTGAGGTTTAAAATACTCGATCCAGGTAGGAGTACCTCCTTACCTTACCGACTTTTCTATCAGGCTGGCTGCAAAGAAAACGAGTTCTATGGGAGGATAACTCTTCTACACCACTCATAAACGGTACTTATTTATTTATTTGGTACGAATTTATATGTAGTACAAGAGTATATTTATAGGCATTATAAGCATTGTTTCACTCACTAACTCATCACCATTCCTGACCTTTTTTTTGCCACATTATCTTATCATCATTTCTGACTGTTTCTTCCTCTAATGTTTGTCCTCCACATTGTCATCGATTGGGGAATCACTCTGGCCCTGAATTTCGTACCATGGCATGACATGGCTTTACTGGCCAGGTCACTGATAACAGGTGAATTGCTGAGAAAAGGTCATGCAGGGGGGGGAGGAGGTCATGCTGGGTAAGGCATTGTCCCTGCCTGGCATCTTGTAGAGGAAGGTATCCCGTGTATACGTGTCAAAAATCACTCGCGAAAATTGAAAATTGTGCAAATTAGGGACCTTGCAATGTCCTTGCAATGTTTCCGCGTTAATTTACGTCTCCGGGATATGAGTGCACATCATGTGAGGACGTGAATTCACGTCTCTGGGACGGGGCGGGTTAAGAATGATCTGGCATGCCACGATCGGACTTAAAACTGAAGAAAGAAGTATCTTCCCCTTCCCCACTCACATGCACAGCTATAGAGCTCTGTCCTTGCCTAGGGGAAATCTTTTGACGTTTTTTGCCTACGATTTGTTCTTTGAGGGGAAAAGTCTTGTAAACCGATTTAAGAATGAAATAGCATGAAACGACTGGTTTACTAGATGAGAAGAGCAGAAAGTTTTGGTTCTCCTCAAGCAAAGGAACTTTAAATGCCATATGTGACAAGATTTTTACCAGCCAAATATCGGCTGAAAGTTACTTTTCTTCACTTGGACATTAATTAATCTGTTTGACGAATTATCCCTTCGAATACAATATATATATATATATATATATATATATATATATATATATATATATATATATATATCTGGAGCCTCTGTGGTACAGTAGTAAAGTGTGTGTTTTTGTACACTGAAGAATGGAGCCTCCGTGGTACAGTGGTAAAGTGTGAGTTTTCGTACACTGAAGAATGAAGGTTCGTGCCCCACCAGAGTAATTAACTTTGGGAGCGTTCTTCTGGCCATGTACTACTTTAGCGGATACAGGGGTGCTCTGGTTGAACCAGTGTCGCATACTATAAAGTATGCTTGCACCCAGTCGGCTTGCGCGGGCCGATTACACATGGTTCACAGATTACACACACATCCAAAGCCACTCCAACACTGCAGTTACACTTACAAGCACTTCTCACCCTACATACATTCTCTACCAGACAGCCTAACCCACTTGGTAGAGACACACTAACTGTATCGTCCCCACTTCGGTTGGATAGGCCGGTCCCGCAGTGGACACTCAAATGGCTGATGAGATGATATATATATATATATATATATATATAAAGGAGCCTCTGTGGTACAGTGGTAGAGTGTGCGTTTCGTACACGGGTGAGCCAGGGTTCGTGTCCCGCCAGAGAAAACAAAAACTTTGGGAGTGTTCACCTGGCAACGTACTGCATTGTCGGACACAAGGGGTGCTGTGGTTGAACCAGTGTCACTTGCTGTAAAGTATGCTTGCACCCAGTCGGCCCGTGCAAGCCGACTGGGTGCAAGCACACACATCCAAAGCCATTCCAACACTACAGTTACACTTACAAACACTTCTTACTCTACCTACAATCTATACTAGACAGCCTAAGCCACTTGGTAGAGATACATTGGCTGTATCGTCCCCACTTCGGTCGGGATAGGCCGGTCCTGCAGTGGATATTCAAATGGCTTATGATGATGATGATGATGATATATATATAACGTTCTTGCCCGGTGATCAAACCTGAGACTTCTAGATAATAGTTTGGCACTGATACCACTACACCACAGCATGGTAAAGGCTGAAGTACCTGAATTTTTGACATACCAGGTAAATCCATTATGGGAGGATATATTTGAATCACAACACATTAGGATTATATTGCTCAGCCCCACGCAACTCGGCAAGTGACAGAGCAGTTTTAATCTATCCCAGACACAGCACGGGCGCCTTTATATGCTGAAGAGACACACATTACACGCGTGTGTACGAATGTTTTAACCCGCCCGATCCTGACCACTTTTCCACCACTGACTCCCCCCAATCCCGACCATTTTTGGAAAAATATTTTTGGGCTCAAACCTCTGCTTTTGGTGAGAAACATCGAAAAATCATAGAGAAATCGCTCACCTGAGGTTTAAAATACTCGAAACAGGTAGCAGTACCTCCTCATCTTTCTGTGTTTTCTATCAGGCTGGCTCCAAAGAAAACGAGTTCTATGGAAGTGTAACCATTCCACACCACTCACAAACGGTATTTATTTATTTATTTGGTACGAATTTATATGTAGTATGAGAGAATATTGGTTTTCACACAGTAATATAGGCAATATAAACATTGTTTCACTTATGAAACACATCAACATACCTGACCCTTTTTGGTGACATTACCTTATAATCATTTCTGACAGTTTCTTCCTCTAATGCTATGTAAAGTTTGTCCTCCACATTGTCATTGATTGGGGAATCACTCTGGCCCTGAATATCGTACTATGGCATGACATGGCTTTACTGGCCAGGTCACTGGTAACAGGTGAATTGCTGAGACAATGGCATGCTGGGGGGAGGAGGTCATGCTGGGTAAGGCATTGTCCCTGCCTGGCATCTTGTAGAGGAAGGTGTCCCGTGTATACGTACCAAAAATCACTCATGAAAATTGAAAATTGTGCAAATTAGGGATCTTGCAATTGATTTGCATTTATGAATGTCAACGGGATTGTCAGTGACAAACGTGTGGACGTTAATTCACGTCGACGGGACGCCGCGGGTTAAAAACATTTGTACACACATGTGTGTCTCTCTCCAAGAGAGAGAGAGAGAGAGAGAGAGAGAGAGAGGAGGGGGGGAATTAAGATGTATAATGCAAAAAAAGGTAATCTGGAAAGAGGTGTCACGAAGCCTGGGATGACACCCTAAATAAGGACGAAGGAGGGTTTCTGACAACTTGACCTTCTCTCGTGAGGGTTTCTCAAACAGCAAAATTCTCTTGTGTGAGTTTTTGGAACCTTAAATATCTCTGGTGTGTGGTTATGTAGACTGTTTCGTCCTTCATGCCTTCAGTACGATGACGTCATTTCATTATATTATTGCGGCTTCCAAATGACTTTTTATTAAGCTCAGGGGAACATTTTTTTTTTTTAACTGAAGGGGTTTGGCAGAATGGAAATTAAGCCGCTCGTTACTGTTGACCCTTCCACTGTTGATTATATCGTTGAATATATGATGCATAAGAAGTGCCGAATATAATTTTGAATATTAGAATAAATCACAAAAGTACGTCCTCGGACTGAAAATATTAAAGAAGAGTGATAAGCTGAAGATCCAGAATAAACCGCTAACGAAAAGGTGCAGCGAATCCTCCTGTGTCACCTGGTATGCAGCACACGGACCCGTTGTCTCTTGTGATGACTGAATTTCTGTAGTCGATTTGTATTCACGTGATAAATATTCGTAACACCTCCTAAATTTTGATGATGAATCTGAATGATGACCAACAACAATCATCTTAATTCGTATTCAGGTATTCAAGTAGTGAGTTTCGTCATATGAATACACTCCGGCTATAACATCTCCCCCTCAGTGAATTCATTTGCATAGGTTATCACACCTTAACATCCTCTTCTGCGTTATTAACATTGTATGAATGCAGGCGCAGATTTCATCAGTGACATACGACAAGTATGTTGAGGTGCAAAGAGCAAGATCAAACACTCACGAAGTGGACCTACGAAGCCTTCTGTTCAGGTTTGTGCACAGGTAAGGCTTAAATATGCTCAATCTCCTACCCCTTTGATCTGTTGGTTACAAAATTTTCTTTAAAATAGTCTCTCTCTCTCTCTCTCTGTACTGTATGTGTGTGTGTGTGCTATCCACCAAGTCTTCTTCCTTCATCTCAGATCTTCTCTCTCCCATCACTCTCATGTTCTTAGTATTATCTCCTTATTATCGCTCGCCTTTACCAAGGCGGAGCGATAATGTTTTTGCCCGCGTCTGTTTGTGTGTGTGTGTGTGTGTGTGTGTGTGTGTGTGTGTGTGTGTGTGTGTGTGTGTGTGTGTGCTATCCACCTAGCCTTCTTCCTTCATCTCAGATCTTCTCTCCCCTCTCACATTCTTAGTATTTTCTCCCCATTATCACTCGCCTTTACCAAGGCGTAGCGATAATGTTTTTGCCCGCGTCTGTTTGTATGTATGTGTGTGTGTGTGTGTGTGTGTGTGTGTGTGTGTGTGTGTGTGTGTGTGTGTGTGTTACCATTGTCTGTGTATCTGATACCATTATATTTCATGAACAGCTTGAGCTAT
>NC_137030.1:21041280-21066280 GCF_032717465.1 Coenobita brevimanus | reverse complement strand
GACATGGGAAAAGTAAGGGGAGAATAAGATAGAGAAGAAAGTGTGTAAATTATTCATGAAAGAAGGGAATTATGTAGGGTATGAGAGTAGAGAAAAAAAGAGAACTGAAAATAAGGAAACTTAATCATACTTTATCATAAAAGAACCATAGGAAGGAATATATAGATAAAAGAATAGAGGAATTATGGAGAAAAAAGAATGAGGATAGAAGATAGGGAAGGAGAAGGAAGGAAAGTGAGAAACAGGTATGTGTATAGGTGGGGGTGGACGCAACACGGCACTTAGCCGCGGTGCTCATCAACGTAACTTTGGATTTTGAGCATGTGACTTTTTTTTTTTTTTTTAATCCATTACCCATTAATACAAGACCACTTCATCATCTTGATTTCCACAAAGGCCTCCCCTATGTGTTACCATCCTACAAAATGTGTATGGACAACTAAGTTGATTGGTGTCCGATGGCCGCACTAGTACTCAAACCCTGGCGGAGTAAGACCGGCAGCTATGTAGATAACAATGGCAATCACTCGGTCAACATGGTGCTGATGGTGAGAGAGCTGAAAAAGGGTCAAGGAAAGGAAAAGAGAAAGGATAGGACAATGGGAAGTAAAGACGGAAGAAGGTGACTAACAAGACGTAGGAATGCAGGATTGAATGTGAGGAAGGGGAAAGTAAAGTGGAGAAGAGAGAAGAGAAGAAAGGTGAAGAGAGAGAAGTGAGAAACAGAGATGAAGGAAAGTCACAAACGACATGATAGGAAAGGACAAAGAAGAGGGGAGGGGGAGGAAATGAGGAGGGAGAAGGAAAAGAGGGGGAAGGAAAGGAGAAATGGAAAGGAATGGCGGGGTACAAGAGAGAGAAGAGTGAGAAAAGGACAAATAATGGGAGGAAAGAAGAAAAGGGAATAAAAGAAAAGAGGAGAGAAAGGTGAGAAACAGGGATGTAAGAAGGTCAGAGACATGGAGAGGCAGAAATGAAAGACTGAATGAGAGATGGATGCGTGGTAAAGGAGAGAATAGAGTGAGAAAGGAGGTCATTCATGTATGAAATCATGAATGAATGAATGTGTGAGTGACTGAATGAATGAATGAGAGTAAAGGAATTAGTGAATGCAATCTGCAACACTCTCTCACCTAATTACCCCCAGACTCCTTCCCGAATGGCATATGAGGCTCTGATTATCACACTTCATTATAAATTTTCACCCGCGCTTCAATGGACGGGAATTAGAGCTGCACAACTATTTTTCTGGGCTGAGATTCATTAGCGAGATCGTGGATAAGACGTGAGATGGAACTGTTAAGACGTCGGGAATCTGGGGGCGTTTAGTTTTCTCCCTCGCTTGTGAATGGAGGGGTAAACCTCTTGTCACGGGGGGATGTAAATATAAGAATAAATGCTTGATATTACTCGAAAGTCAAGACAAAGAATTGACTTGTGAAAATCAAGTAGCGAGTTTTACTTTATGCTAGCTTACTTCGCCAACTCTCTAAAGATGAGAATTTTATAAACTTTCTCAACAGTACACAGCGGAGACTTATCTACTCACGAGTGCTGATTGTTAGTACTGTTAGCCCCTGAGAAAGTATTCTTACCCCCTGACGATCAATAACTAATACTAATAATGGACAGATCCTTGCTGGTGCTTAACTCTTAGTTGGCACAACGGATTTAAGTTTTAATATGGAAGAACTGGCTTAAATACCAGTCGTGAATAATGCAAGGTGCTTGTGCAAACTAGGAGCAGCAAACTAAAGTAAGCTCAATGTGGGGAAATGAAACACCATTAACACAGTTAAATGAGCTCAAAGAAAAGAACTAAATTTATTGATTACAATAAAATAAATTTACGTTACATGAATCTCAAAATGAATTCAAAAGGGGAAGTCACGGTCACAGAGGGACTCATGAATTCAAATAACAAAGGAAATACACTCATTCAAAAGCTAATCAAACTTAAACCTAGAAAAACAAACGGAAATACTGGTCAGTGGAGGGGATGGAGCTGAGCTACGAAAGAATGGGCATCTGTCTCTCACACACCAGGCGCTGCTATTCGCTGCTAAGCTCACTTCGCCGATCACCGTCTAGGTGGAGATCCAGGAAATCGCTGTACGACGGAGATGCTCCTCTGTACACTGGGCACAATGATCCTACTCTCGAGGCGGTCCAAAGCTGACTGAGTATAAATAAAGCAGCTGACACGAAGGACGAGAGATGAGCGTGGCTCAAGTTAACGATCGGAAAAGGAATGCATGGGAAGGACAATCACACAAAAAGTTTCGTTCAGTGAAATCCACTGTCTATACAGAAAGACAGTCACTTATGAAAACAATGACAAGGGTTATGAAAACTCATTATGATCTGAGTGCAAAAGCGGATCAGTTAATGATCTGAGCGAAAGTTTTCGCATTTCAATGAAATTCAGATGATCCCTTATATGATACTAAAGCAATGTTGTGAATTTATTCGTGACATTACGCCCCATCAAAATCAAATTTTTTCTCCGAAAAATTTTACAATATATACTGTACATACATATAAATCCTAACTCAGTCACACAAGATTCACACTGTGATGTGTGTGTTATCCTGCTACAGGAGACAATCACTTTCGCCAAAGAGCATAAAAACATTGTATTTACATTCATAGAAGCAAGCTTGAGGAAAGAATTCTGTGACGATGGTGAAAAATCCTGTACTCAGGTCAAACTGAGCGAAAGTTCACTACATTAACATTAACAAGTAATTGTTATGTAGCGTGGTGTATGTAATACATGGTGTAACTGTGACAGTTGTAGTGTGACTGTACCTATCTGTAAAATGATATGATACAAATTAATAGTAAATGGAGACGACAAGGCAGAAGAGAAGAGGCGGCAGCATGCAGCAGAGACGATCAGCTAGTCTGCATGACAAAACTGCTACTCCCGCCAGCTGCACCAGCGAAATCAGTGAAGGTGAAGCATCAAAATTGTCAATGTGACAAACAATTTTTATTAACCCGAGACGTCCCGTTGACGTATGGGTAGGTTGCAACATTTTGCATTTGCCAGTCCCGTCGACGTACTGGTACGTTTTGCAATTGCAAGGTCCCTCATTTGCACAATTTTCAATTTTCATGAGTGATTTTTCGTACGTATACATGGGACACCTTCCTCTATTCCTCTACAAGATGCCAAGCAGGGACAATGCCTTACACCGCATAACCTCCCCCTCCCCGCGCATGCCATTGTCTCAGCAATTCACCTGTTACCAGTGACCTGGCCAATAAAGACATTAAGGGCCAGAGTGATTCCCCAGTCGATGACAATGTGGAGGACAAAATTTACATAGCATTAGAGGAAGAAACAGTCAGAAATGATGATCAGGTAATGTGGCAAAAGAAGGTCAGGAATGGTGATGAGTTAGTGAGTGAAACAATGCTTATAATGCCTATATTACTGTTTGAAAACCAATATACTCTCATACTACATATAAATTCGTACCAAATAAATGAATAAATTTTAGGAGTGGTGTGGAATAGTTATCCTCCCATAGAACTCGTTTTCTTTGCAGCCAGCCTGATAGAAAACCCTGTAAGGTAAGGAGGTAATCCTACCTGTATCGAGTATTTTGAACCTCAGGTGAGCAATTTCTCTATGAATTTTCAATGTTTCTCACCAAAAGCAGAGGTTTTAGCCAAAAAAAAATTTCCAAAAATGGTCGGGACTGGGGGGTGTCGGAGGTGCGAAAGTGGTCGGGACATGACGGGTTAAATTACAATTTTTCACCCTGCCTAGTAGTCAGTACATGTGCCATAAAAGGTACACTATTATTTTCTTAATGGATACATTATTAACCAGGAAACATAGTCTTTGGATTGCATAAATCCCTGAGGATCCTTGTAGTTTACTGGTTAAACCTAACTCTACACTTAAGATTAATATTGGCAAGCTGAGAATCCCTATGCAATCTCAGGTAGGTCACATTTTAACACCCAACGTGGTGTGAACATTCATGTGGATAATGTGCATTCTCTGGGAATTCTCAGAGAGGCCCACAGCTCAAGACACCACAAGGTAATTCAGACACAGCCCCAGATTGCCCCAGCGGGGGTCTTGAACTTTCCCCTTAACTTATGGTACCTATGTATGTACAGACTCTGGACATAATGTGTCCTATGTGACCTATGAGCAAGATACTGGAAGCCAAGCTAGTCCTTGGATTACCCAAATCTCTAAGGACCCCTGTCTTGTGGACCCCACTGTATCGTTAGCCATCAGCTAGCAGGCGAGACATCAGGTCTGCACCTACATTGCCACTGCTCTCTCTCTCTCAACTGACTCAGAGATTATGGGCGTGGATCCAAGCGGCGCAGGAAGGACACATCCCTGACTGGTGGTACGTTGACACATCCTGCAGGAGTGCACAAACCTATCTATTTCCTGTCCCATTCCTGGCCAGAAAAAGTCAGCACGGATACAGCCCTGGGTTTTCCTTTTGCCCATGTGACCTCCTGATGCTTAACAATAACCCTATTCTAACACTGTTTGGCGATACTTAGTGGGAACGACAAACTGCAGTCGAACTTCGTCCTGGGGTGTTCGTGACTCACAGGACAGCCGTCCTTGTTTACAAAGGAACCTGGCTTGTCCTCCATGTGAATACTTAATCACTTTACCCTTTTGCTTCTTCTGCACAGCAGCAAGAGTCGGGTCAGACTGTTATTCTTGAACAACATCTTAGCTACAAATCAGATCTTGCAGTGATGCAATGGTCACCGGGGTGACACAGTTTGGAGCCTTGGCCATGGCTCTTGTTACTCCAGCCAAAGTCTGAGTAGCATCATCTACGGTGCAACTATACATGGCACCTCGTATGTTGCCTATAATAAGGTCAAACAAAGGTTCTGGCATGACAACTGCAAGTGTCATACCAGTGTAAAATGGAGATGCCACCTGGATACGTACCTCAGGGAATAATCTCACTGATCCATCAATAAGCTGAGCTTGGATCTGTTGACCTGTGTACTCCTCAGGCTGAATTAGACTCTGCCTGACAGAACAACCTGAGGAACCATTGTCTCTCAGGACCCTTATGGAAAAACCTCCCACAAACCCTGGCTGAACAAGAAAGGCAGTGTTGCTGGTGGATGGGTATGAGGAGGTAGCAGCCAGTCATTCATGAGACTGCGGAATGATGCAGCAATTGTGGCACCTTGAGAACTAGATGCCTGAGGGGTCGTGCTCACCATCTGAGGAGTTGGAGCATTGACCACCTGTGGTGGAGAGGTCACTGTCGCTGGGGGACTAGTGAACTGTGGAGAAGTACCTGTACTGGTGGGGATGGCACCACCATGCACTTGTTGTGGAATGAAGGATGCATTTGCATGCTGCCACCGATACACTAAAGATGATTGTCCTGACTGAGGGTTATGTGGTTTGTCCTTGCTCTGCTGCTGCTTGGGATACTGCTGCTGGTTAGGGTTCTGCTTGTACTTCTTCCAATCGGGTTTCTGCATATTTTGCCCCTGGTCCTTCTTCTGCCGTTTGTTTGGACCTTGGCCATGATTCTGAAAATGGCCTTGATGCTGGGGTTCAGTCTGAGATGGCTTCCCAGACTTGGCAGTGTCCTTCTTGTGCCAGGTCTGTTGCTTACGAGTTTGGTACCCTTATGCAGTGAAGAATGCATCAGCCTTCTCCACCATTTGGCTGGCATCCCTTACCTGGCAGATCTTAAGCTGAGCCATAAGCTCAGCAGGTCATGACTTTTCTAGCTGTGTGCGCAGCAAAAGGTCAATTATCACCTCTCGCATGCAAGGGGTTTCATCTTTCTCCATCCACTCATCAAAGTGAGCAGTAAGACGGTCAAGGAACTGAACAGCAGTCTCCTTTTCTTGGAGACGCACCCCCATAAACTGACTCCTGGCGTCATCAGCTGTGAGATGAGTGCACCCTTCATCATCTCATACATGAGATTGTCTCCACAAATTCTGTGGAGAATATCAAGGGCAGGGCCATCAAACAAGCTAAGAAACTGGAGCCACTTAGCTGCCTCATCCACCTGCTACAGCTGCGCCATGTCTTTGAAACGAGCTATGAATGACTTGATTCGCTCGTCTTCCTTGTATGAAGGAAGCTTGAGGCAAGGGGTTGCCAGAACATGTGCAGGGAGAGTGAGCGTGGAGCTTGGGTTAGCTGCACCAGATGTGCCTGAAGCCAAGGAGTCTCGCTTGAGCTTCAACACCTAAAACTCGTGCTTCTCACATGCCTCACACTCAGCACGCTCGTATTTGCATTGTTCTCGCTCGTGTTCACATTAAATTCTAAGCTCTTCAGGGGCATCATTCTGACATTGCTGATCATAACTATACCGTGAGAGCACATATTCTTTAATTTCCTGGGGATCGGTAAGTCCCATATCTTTGGTTTCCTGTACATGTGGACTAGTAGCCATAGTGCTAACTCAACTAAGACTGAGTGGACTAAAGACTGAGTACTGACTGCTGTTTCGCAGAGAAATGCAAATAATCAAAACTAAAGAATATAGGCACAGTCTGGTGGTGACCAGTCTTACCTCCTGTGTAGGAGGATTCACTGTCACAGGGGAACTAGTAAATTGTTACTCGTTTTATCTCCCATGGAGGAGAATTCACTGTCGCAGGGGGTCTAGTGAATCGTAACTGGTCTTATCTAGTTAAACTGATAAGATTCACTATCGCTTGGGGGACTAATGAATCGTGACTAGTCTTATCTAGTTAAACTGGTATGATTCATTGTCGCTGGGGGACTAGTGAATTGTGACTAGTCTTATCTAGTTAAACTGGTAAGATTCACTGTCGCAGGGGGACTAGTGAATCGTGACTAGTGCCCATAGCTTTTAATGGTAACAAATACCTAGGTGTGAGTTAGTATTATTTCATTAATAACTTTAGAGCTAGGAGTTAATATCCTGGAATGAGGTTGCCAGATGTCACGGGGGGATGTAAATTTAGTAATTAAAACTGCTGATACTAATCGAAGCTAAAGACAAGGAATTGACTTGTGAAAATCAAGTAGTGAGTTTTACTTTATGTTGGCTTACCTCGCCAATTTTCTAAAGACAGGAATTTTATAAACTTTCTCAACAGTACACAGCAGAGATTAAACTACTCACGAGTGCTGATTGTTAGTACTGTTAGCCTCTGAGAAAGTGTTCTTACCCCCTGACAATCAATAACAAATACTAAAAATGGACAGGTCCTTGCTGGTGCTTAACTCTTAGCTGGCACAATGGATAGTTTTAATATGGAAGAACTGGCTTAAATACCAGCCGTGAATAATGCAAGGAGCTTGTGCAAACTAGGAGTGGCAAACTAAAGTAAGCTCAATGTGGAGATGTGAAACACCATTAACACAGTTAAACGAGCTCAAAGAAAAGACTAAATTTATTGATCACAATAATATAAATTTACGTTACATGAATCTCAAAATGAATTCAAAAGGGGAATTCACAGCCACAGGGGGACTCGTGAATTCAAATAACAAAGGAGATACACTCACTCATTCAAAAGCTAATCAAACTTCAGCCTAGAAAAACGAATTGAAATACTGGTCAGTGGAGGGGATGGAGCTGAAGCTACAAAAGACTGGGCGTCTGTCTGTTGCACACCAGGCACTGCTATTGGCTGCTAAGCTCACTTCACCGATCACTGTCTAGGTGGAGATCTAGGAAATCACTGTACAACAGAGACACTGCTCTGTATACTGGGCACAACGATCCTACTCTCGAGGCAGTCCAAAGCTGACTGAGTTCATGTAAGCACCTGACACGAAGCACGAGAGATGAGTGTGGCTCAAGTTAACGGTCGGAAAAGGAATGCATGGAATGACAATTACACAAAAAGTTTCGTTCTGTGAAACGCACTGTTTATACAGGAAGACAGTTACTTATGAAAACAATGACAAGGGTTATGAGAATTCATTACGATCTGAGTGCAAAAGCGGGGCAGTTAACGATCTAAGCGAAAGTTTACGCATTTCAGTGAAATTCAGACGTTCCTTTATATGATACTAATAAAATGTCGCGAATTAATTCGTGACACATATAGAGTTCTTGTTTTGGTTGAAATTTACCGGCTGTGAATGGGGGAGAATCAAATGTTTTTGTTTTTGTTATAATTAGTTGTTTTGGGATGGAGAGGCAACACGTGTTTTTTTGTGTTCGTTATATTTAACTGCTTATGAATGGAGGTGGCGTGGAGGTGATCCACGTGATTCTGATTTGGTAGTAATCAGCCCTTTCTGACTCTAGGGGTGGCATGTGCTTTTTTTTTGTTTTGGTCTTAATGTAACGCTTATGAATATATAAAGAGCGAGTGTCTATTTTTGCATGGAAAGGCAATGCGTTTTTCCTTACTGGTTATGAATGAAAGAGTATAATTTTACCCACTAAAATCTCGCTGTGAGTGGGCCGGATGCAGCGTTACTCCAGGCAGAGGTTCGAAGAGAGTGCATTTTTACAAACAGAGGTTCTAAGAGAAACCGTTTTCATTGCAATCGGGGACGGTAGAGAAAAAATTTTCGGACTAACTTTGGTATTCATTTTTCCACTCGGTTTCATTGAGTCTCCTGCCGTGGAATAGAGAGCACAGTCATGTTTTGCTTGTTTATATGGTCATGATCAACTGCTATAGGATGTGAGAACAACACGGCCCTTTTCGGTTTCGGCAGTAATTTGTAGTTTGTGAAGGAAGGAGCAAGTTGGCTTTCTTTGGTTAGGTGTAGCTGCAGGGAATGCTGTGACTAGCGGATCTTACTTTTACCGCACGCGCAGTAAATGATATTTACTTGAGTTACCTCTGTCTGCTTGCCACAGGCCTTCTTTTCCCTAGAGCCATATTCCTCTCTTCTCTTAGAATCACATCCCTTCCCATCCTCGCCATATCTCTCATACCACGTGTCACGTATCTGTCATTCCTCTTGCCACATATCTCTCATCTTTCGAGCCACATACTTCTAATCCCATGAGTCACATAACTAACATCCACTGAGTCGCGTAACTAACATCCGTTGAGAAACATCCCTCTCATCCTTCGTGTCACATGCCTCTCATCCCTCGAATCACAAACCGCTCACCCCTCGAGTCATATAACGAACATCCATTGGGTCACATAACTAGCATCGTTGAGTCACATCCCTCTCATCCCTTGTGTCACATACCTGACATCCATTCAGCCACAGACTCCTTCCCCTAGTCACTTGTCCTTTAGATTACAGTCACACCTGCCGAGTCACATCCATCAAATCTTATTCACACCACTGACAACCACACACACCACTCACAACACTCTACATCATTTTTTATTTGTCTCAAGTTACATCGTTCTCATTTCCCCTTGTCATGTACACTGATTTCTTCTTGACCTTCCTTCTAACTTCTTAACTCTTCCTCTATTTCCTCTTTCCCTTCTTCTTTTAAATCACTCTGCCTATTCTTCTTCTCCTTTCTTCCTATTCCCTTTTTTTCTTCCCCTGTCTTTTGTTTCGTCTTTATTCCTATGTCTTTGTCCTCTCTTCTCTCCGTTTCCTCCCCACTCTTCCTCTTCCACTCAATATTCAATCTCTTCTTCTGTAATCTGCTACCCTGCCCAGTCTTCTGTTTCTTATAATTGTCTCTTTCTCCTTATCGCCTGTCTTCTTCCTCTTTGAAAATTCTGCTTTCCCATTACCTTTTCTCATTTCACTCTCTTCACTCTATTCGTCTTTCAGTTCCATGACATCTTCTCTGAAATTTTACTTTTTCAAATTTCAATGCTCTCTTATCCTAGTTCACCCCTTGACTCATCCTCCATGTCACATCTTTACCCCCCACATTCCAGTGTCACATCCTTACCCCCACATTTCGAAGTCTCATTCCAATCCTTCACATACCAGTGACACAACCTTACCTCCACATTCCAGTGTCACATCCTTACCTCCACATCCCAGTGTCAGATCCTTACTTCCACATTCCAGCGTCACATTCCCATCCTTCACATTCCAGTGTCACATTCCTATCCTTCCAGGCTCCAGTGTCACAACCTTATTTCCCTGCATTTCAGTGTCACATTCATATCCCCCATATTCCAGCGTCAAACCACAATCACCTCACATCCCAGTGTCACATCCCGTTTTCCCCAAAGTAATTAAAACATATGCAAAGTTTACGGTATCCAGAATTTACTCCTGCGTCGCTTGTTTTTGTGAGAAGCGTGAAGCAGGTAGACCCAACCTTATAATTATACTTTTGGGAATGCGTTTATTTAAAGTAATTTATAGAGTTGGATACTTTCCCCCCTAAGAGCTATTATCGCATGGCGTAAAGACTGGGGTGCAAGTTTTACATTGTCTAATAAAGCTGGCTGCAATTGGCATTCTTGACATCGGTTGGCATCAAATTTTTTCCTTTTTTTTTTTTTTTTTTTTACACAAATATTAAAGTAACAAGTTCATGCGGGACATAGTGTATCAAATTATGTAATTTCTGCTCTAATTCACCGCACTACTTTTAATGCAACGGTTACATTCTCGCTCTCAAGAACTGTGTTCTCGTGCAGACTTCTTGACAATAGTTTTTTTTAACTTAACCTTAGCCCAGATTTTCACTTATTTGCAGCTTATTTCAGGTATTTCACTGACATGAAATTACGATACCATGGCGCTACATTATTCCATCCCTCTCTGTGAGCATCATAATATAATCTAGTGCTATCCTACTGCTACAAATGAACATTGAACTCAGCTTTCAACTACACCAGTAGCTTTAATGTCTTGCAGTTCTACAGCCTTTCGTTCTACCTTATCCCTCACTTCAGTTTGATGATGTATACTTCATTCCTTTCTTCACACCGCCACAAAACTTTATTCGAATTAAAACGATATTTCTCACACCTTTATTAATGAGGTTATTGAGGAAGGTTACCTCTAACCCATTCACTTCGAAAAGTCTCTGTAGAGCTTAATTAAACTGTTTGAAAATAGCAAGGAAAACTGAAAAGTTGACGTTTTATTGCTTAAACGGATTAGTGGACGATTCTGAAGTACCTTTCTTCCATAATCTTTTTTTTTTTTTTTTTTTCTTACGGCAAGCATGTATTTTATCAGGGAACTCTTCACTGGCAATTTTCTTACATTATTTTCAGATTCCTGGTCGTCCTTTTTTTTTTTTTTTTTTTCGAGATGCGAGTGAAACTTCTGCTATTACTCTATGCATCTCAAAGGCATTCGTCAGAGTTTGGAACAAACTAATTTTCGAACTGCCATCCTATGGTTTTCATCCCATTTTCTGTGTCTTTATTTCAAGTTTCTTCTCTGTTCGTTCTGTGGCTGCAGTTGTGACGGCCACTGTTATTCATCTGGAGTGATAAAAAAAGAAGTTTTCCTCGGAGTTCTGTCCTTTAATCAACTCTTCCTCCTTTTCATCAGTGGCCTTCGGAGTTGTGTATCTCGCCCTGTTCATTGAAGTGGCGATGTCTCCTCCTTACACTTTCCCATCACAAGTCACCACAACAATCACTGGATAGGGTTTAGGCTTACCTGACTTCTACTTTGTCTCTTGTTCTATTAGAGTAAATGAAACAAAAATCGATTCCGTCATTTATCAACTAGCCAAAATATCCATCATAACTGTCACTTTACCTTCTAAAACTCACAGCTCAGTTCTTCATCTGTCAGTATCCTTGGTGTCTGTTTTCTCGTGATCCATCTTTGAAGGTCCACATTAGTCCTCTTGAAAAGCAGCTTCACACAGATGTTAAGTGTGTTGTACCGACTCCTTGCTTCTTTTAATTCTACTCAGTAACTGATTTTATTTAGGTGATTATACAGCATCTCTTCTTTCATCAGTTCTCTTCCTCTCACAGGCTTCCATAAACTTTTTTCTATGATGCATCTCTCTCTAATTTTCTGTTGCTACTAGTCTGGACGTTGATTTGCAACTCTTTAACTACATCTCTCCCATTATAGCCAGAACGCATTACCCGTCTAGCCAAAGTCTCCCCCTTTTTCTGTCTGCCTCTTTGATACAGGCTTTAACCGGTGATCATAGTCTTATATAGTCTACTGGTCAACTCTGATATATCTTCCTCTGTCTTCCTCAGTGCCTGTGATTTTCGGTCATTTAAGTCCAGTGTGCCCAGGTATCTCGAAATCAGTGGATCCTGATTTTAAGTTTCCTTTGTTATATTTTGTTTAGCAGGATGATTTTTTTTTTTTTTTTTTTTTTTTAGTTTTTGGTTCCTCCATTTATTTATGAAAAAGAATGTCGTTAATTTTGTTCAACATCACAATCACTGTGCAGTACAAGTCACCTCACACGCACCTCACATTGTCATACCTCAAACTGCAACAGAACAAAACTGCCATAACTCACACAACCACATGACATACTGCCACAACACACACTGCCACACCACACATTGTCACACCACGCACTGCCATACAAAACACTGCCAAGCCTCAAACTATCACACGTCAAACACACGCGATACATATTGTAACATACGGTACATATATCTTACAGTCACAGCTCGCACCGCAACAAAAGCTGACAAACTGATTACAAAGTACACAGAGAAAGGCAGAACAGAAAAAAATCAAATAAAGAGTGACAAAAATAAACGTAGAGAGGGGCAGAGAAAGTGAGACACACAGACACACACCGAATGGAAAAGAGGGAGAACCACAAGGAAAGACACAAAGGGTAAGAGGAAAGAGGTTGAGCCTATACCAAGATACGAGGGTTGAGTGAACTGTCAGATCTGCAGGCCGGATTTAGTCATGGGAGGCACCATGTTGCAACCGGGATGTAAAGATGAGGGCACGACAAAGACAGATTGTGAAATGCACATAGGAAGAGAACCAGGCGCAGGGAGGAAGTGGTGGGATGCAAGAGACATAGACATAGACATATATTTATTAGGCTCAGACTTTATACAAAGTATGGAGCACACCTCCCGATTTTAGTACACAATATAGTTTATCCTAGGGTTATCAATACAAATTACCTAAGAATATTAATTACAGACTTGACGAATAATGCTACTTTGCACTATATGACATAGCTATTACTTTGAAATAATTGTGCTAACTTACATCTACTGGGATTATTTCTGTAATGCATTGGTATATACCTAAGCCTCAGTGCTGTGATGTCTTCATTAGTACACTCAAATAATACATGATACTCGCCTCCAAGCATATTGTCATTACATTTATTGCAGAACCTTTTTCTCTAGGAGTTCTGTTGAACCTACCTGTTACAACGGGTAATCTGTGATTATTAGTTCTGAATTTACATAGGTTAATCCTGTGTTGTTTTGGTAATTTACTAGATAACTTTTGAAGACAAATGTATCTTTATGAGAAACATACATGCTACATGATGATTTACTATTCAGTACTGACTGCCATTCAGTGATCTACTGGTCCTTAACCTTTCTCAAAAGCAAGTTTCAACCATAAACGATTATTAACTTCTTGGCCCAACCATATGCCTGACATACCTGAATTATTCAACAGAATTTTTATATAGTTCAACCACTGTGATTTGAAACTGTTTTCATTATACAGTTTGTAAAGACACTGATACATTACAAAACAAAGTTTATCTTGCTTACCAGTTATTATTCTTGACCAATAATTCAACATTCTACTTTTAACATGCGTACTGATAAGATATTTACCCAACTCCCCATAAATCATGGCATTGCAAATGGTTTTACGATATTTAAGTATATGTTTCAGGAATGTAACATGTACATTCTCTATATCCTTAATAAATTTGTATCCCCAAACCTCACAGCCATATGTAATGATCGGTAATACCATCGAATCAAACAACTCTAGTTGCAAGTTAATAGGCAAATCAAATTTACGGCACTTTGCAATCAAACTGTACATTGCCATCCTACCCTGCTGCACAAGTTGTTCCTGGCATGTTTTAAAACTTCCATTATAATTCATGATAACACTCAGATATTTATATTCCTCAACAATTTCAATCTTTTCCCCTAGAAACTGAAAGTTATAATCCTCTATTCCACATTTTGTCTTGCTAAATATAGTAATATTTGTCTTTTTACAATTGATATCTAACTTCCATGTGTCACAATAATTTCCATAGCTTTAAGTGCATTGCAAATACCTACTTCACTCTCAGCTAATATAATAGCATCATCTGCATACCTCAAGACGAGATCTTTAAGCATATTATGTACCCATTCGTCATCAATATTAATGTAATTACAGCTATGTTCTAGCAGGTATTCTTAATATCATTCACATACAAAGAGAAAAGAAGTGGTGACAGAGTTTCTCCCTGTCTAACACCAGCATAACTTAGAAAATAGTCAGAGACCTTTTGATTAACTGAAACACAAGATTTTATATTGCTGTACATAATCCTTATTACTCTAATAATTTTACCATTAATTCCTATCTTCAGTAGTTTATACCAGAGGCCATTTCTCCACACAAGGTCGAAAGCTTTTCTGTAATCAACATACATGCAATAAAATTTTTTCTTCTTATGCTGAAACAGATCAATTAATTTTTTTAATACAAAGACATGATCAATAGTAGAATATCCTTCCCTAAATCCTGCTTGCATTCCCTTAACAACAGAATTATCATCACAAAATTTGGTTAACCGTACATCGAGTATTGTTGTAAACAGTTTTCCTACACAACTTAGTAGTCATGCCTCTATAATTATTTACATCATTTACTTCTACGATCTTATAAATAGGAACAATTACTCCTATTAGCCATTCCTCTGGGATGTTTCCTGTCTCTAGAAACTTATTAAAGAGTTTTACATGTAAGGGGCATAATAGGTGTTTATTTTTTTTGTAATTTATAATCATTAATAATATTATCAATACCAGCAGCCTTCTTATTCTTAAGCTTCAGTATACACTTGTACACCTCATCCTCTGTAACCTCTTTATTTAACACACTGTCGTCTTTAATGTCAATGTCTATATTGCTAAGAGAATCTTCGGGGTTGCCCTCTTGAGCTGGTCTCTTAAAATGATTCATAAATTCTGAAATTAGTATGGGTATATCAGATTTTTTCTGTGTTCCCTGTAAAATCTGCCAATATAATGTAGGGTCTTTGGTCTTGGCATTTCGTAACTTTACAATTAAATTTCATTTTTCTTTCCCTTTGATTCTTTTCAGTTCTTGCTTATATTTCATACTTTTTATCATGCCATTATAACTATTCAGAGTTTTTTCTATATTATTCTTATGTTTTGCCTTATGATACTCTTTCCTGCTTACATATTACTATTATTACTTTTCTTTATAAATGCCTTACCTTTCTGTGAACAAATTTTCAAAGCTGGTTCAATAAGAATTTTCCTTAAATCATCATTTACATCCGAAACAGACTTAAAATCAGCATTTTCGAGTACCTGAGCCACAAAATCAAGGTTTATACTGGTAACATATTCAGTAGCTCTACGTTTATCCCACTCTCCTGGTTTATTGTTTCCCACAGATGTCCCCTTACTATTTTTATTACATCCCGTACTCTCCCTATCCTCACACAATTGCATACTCTCCTTTGTTGTATTCCTAATAACAAAAGATATACCACAACGCACATCTGAAAAAAAGGGGGTCAAAGTCCAAAATCTTGAAGTTTTGCATGTAAGGTAAGAGGAAAGGTGATCCAATAACATAGTCAACAACTGTATCAAAGACTGTAGTTTCATTACCAATCATACAATCCTCTCCTACTCTTCCATTAAATATACACAACATATTGTTTCTACAAATTTCTAGTAATTTCTTACCATACACGTTAATGCCTGTCATATCTCTAGAATACCTCTCTATTGGAAAACCAAGCTGCACCATACTCTCACTGACATCTATCAATTTCCTCATACTGTCATCATCATCCCCTAGACCATATTGATTTAATGGGACAATATCAGAAGTAGTACCTGTGTGCACATTAAAAGCACCACATATAATATGGTAATAGTCATCATCATTATACTCCAGTAAAAAATTATCAAGTTCTTCAAGCAGTTCAACACTTGAATATCTAGACTTGTGTGGAGGCATGTACACAGAAGTTACTAGGACATGTTTCTTTGATCTTAAGCATGATTTATCCAAGAACAAGGAAATAAAAGCCTCTGAACTACTCTGGACTGGCTTCCATATGGGCTTCATCATAGTTTTTACAGCAATCATAATTCCGTCAGACTTACACACACTGAAGTTCCGTTTAACATGATAAATTACTGTAAACCCAAGCTTATCAGACACATCCCTTATATTATGCATATCAACTTCATCACATTTAATTTCACTGAAACATATAATTTCATGACTCCTACACAGATCAATGAATTCTGGTGTATTTAATTTACTTTTAAGACCACACACATTAATTGATACTATATTGATACCCTGATATGTTATTTGAGCTTTATTTCCACTATTTTTCTCTCCTTTGCTTCTGAGTATATTTACTCTTGGTATATTATTGTGTGCTCCGCACTTACCCTATGCTACAGTGTCCCCCACAAGTTGATCCATCTTCAGTCGCTTCCAATCTGGGATCACGATCCCCACCTTACTCAGGACGTCTAGGGTGTTTATCTCAATGGCACGGTTTGGATCCTCGTTTAGCCAGGCGACGATCTTCCCATTTCTTGAAGTTACATTTTTTCACACCCACTTGATCTTTCACTATCTTCATCATCGCTGCTCTAAGTTGTGTCAAGTCCTCGTTAATAAATATGTTGATGTTTTTCTTCTTCAGCTCACCTTTTTTCTGGAGAATTTCATTCCCCTTCTTCCTACTGATAACCGAATGATCACAGGTCGAATACGATCTCGGGGTTCCCCAGGCGAGGAATCACTGAGACCTCTTCAGGTTGTAGGTGAACTCCCATGTTCGAAGCAAGCTCGACCACCTTCTCTAGTGTTTCCTCTGTTTCTTGTCTTTCTTCCTCTAATCCATTAATGCGTAAGTCATCGCTTCTTTGATACTGCTCTAACTTGTCACATTCATACTTCATTAATAAAGCTTGCCGTCGAACCTGGAAGCTATCCGCTGTTTTGCTTTTAATTGCTTCCATCATTCGTTCCATTGCTGCTGTCACTGCTTTGGACACTGTTACAGTTATCAGTTTGGTCAATTCTGGTATCATGGTTTCGATCACGTCCTTTGCTATTTTGGTCAAATCCTTTCTTCTGCTCTGTGAAAACAATTTTAGTTCTTCTTCCACTCTTGCTTTCACCACTAGTTCCATTTCTGGTACGTCCATCTCAGCCATTTTCATTTGTGCTTAGGCCTAAAACAGCATAAGAGAACAATGAAGTTTACTTACCTTTCAATGAGAAAAGATGAAATTTGGAGGGCTTTATTCACAACGAACTGTTGCTGTTGATGAAGAGCCGTTCAAATTTGTAAACAAATGGTTGCCATCTCTCTCTTGGCACTGAATACGTGATATTATTATAATTATACCCCAGTATACAGCCACGATGCAAGAATAATATTCATGAAAACATCAAACAGATATTTTATTACATTATGAGTTCATGCAACAAAAACAGCAAAAAATTATTAATCATGATAGAACAAATGGCACCTTAGTGTACTCATTTCGTTACCAAACTAATCGGCGTTAATTCGATGTTACATAAATGAAAACTGCTATTGCAGTGTCGATATTGTAATATACTCTCCAATATTTAGATTATTATGGTATTTTTAGGCTCGTAATTCACAAATGTAAAAAAAAATCTCAGAGACGAAAACTCTAAGCAAATTTAGAAAATAAACACACGTCGCCACCGAGCGCCAGCAACAGAGCCCCCAGCGAATAGTTGGAGGCTCGTGGGAGGGTTTCCTTCTTGCTGTATGACAGATCGATCACACCACTCTATTGCCTGCGGCGGGCTAACTTTCCTGGTTTGCTGGGATATTTCTGGCACATCTTAATATTCATATATAAATCAATGTAATGTGAACGTTAGAACAACGTACTTATATAACATTACTTAGAAAACGTAGCAACATTTATACAACGTTTCAGGATAATGTTGGTACATGGTTGCGAGATAACGTTGCAGGTAAACGTTTTTATAACGTTGTTAGAACGTTATAACTAATATAACTTATAGTCAACTTTTCCACAACGTTGTACATACGTTGTGTGTTTGTTGGGTAGGAGCTCAAGCCCAATTAACTGTGCACGCCCCAGCGTAGAAGAATTCGTAGTTTCGTTTTCTGAGTGATTTACTTTCCACATTGCACCTCACCATACTCTTTCAAGGTAATTGATAAAATCTACATGAATATCCGTACATTACTTATTACTTAAATGATGTGAAGGAGTGATAACCTTAGCACATGGAAAAGGAAAAAGAAACAAATAGGATGAGCAGGCACTACAGCGTGGCAGTTTTTACATACCGGAACTGACTGCTTGAATACAGGTACAAAGGTGTTGGTTACCATGCAAATTCATCCTCAACAAAGTAAAAAGTAAGTTAAGAATTCGTGTCAGCTGAACAAATCGACTACAGGCAATTTCCTCATCCCAAAGAGAATACCGGTCCTTGTGCTACATTCCAGCTGACACAAGAGGATTTCTTGTGTCAGGACTCCATATTATAATAATACAACTCATAGCATGATGGATAGATAGATAGATAGTAGATATGAGCACCAGCCTAGGTGTGGGAATGGGAGATGTGTCAGCGAGAGTTGACCAAAGGATATGTGTCTGCATTTCTGTAAGGAATGCCAGAGGGCACCGGAAGTGCTACATACACACAGACACACACGAGCTTTTAGAAACCCTTCCTACGGGTTATACACGTGACACGAGCCCTCCTATATAAGAAAGCAGGGATAAGACAGTCAGAAAGGGGCTAGCCACGGAATCGAAAGGTTGTGGAGAGAGGAAATAAGGTGAGGGGTTAAACGAGACTTAGCTAGTAAATTACGTTCCTGTGTAATACATACACTGTTCAACACTAAACTTTTCTTTGAAGATAATAAATCAAGATCCACTCCCTGTATCCATCTTTAACTTCTCCTACCTTCGACTACACGATAACTAAAACCAAATCTCAAGATTAACATATTACATGCTAGATTCACACATATAGTTCGTGGCAGTTGAAGTACGAACCTCGTCTTCAAATCTACAGTGAATTCCTACAAACTACAAACTACAAGTTACAAGCTACGAGACATCTCTACCATTAACTACAAGTAACAAGTCTACTAGACATCTCTATAATCATCTACACGCACCTACAAGTAGCGGCACTCTTCATCCCACAAAGAGTAAATCACAAGAAGAACCAAGAATACATCGAGAAAGAATAACAAAACAAGCAAACGAGGAAGCGAGATAAGACTCACAACTCACAACCTCCTGACCTCACCGCTCTCTTCAACCGCCCCCCTACCTACAGCAAGCTGATGCAAGGAGTGAAGAGGTCAAGACCACGGCAGCAAATACCAGAGCCATTCACCACTCCACGCATCTTACTCATCGTTACTCAACATTACACATCGTTACTCATTTACTCACCACAGCTACCAGAGTGTGAGAAGTCGACGTTGCTAGCGTTTTGCTGAGAAGCTGAGAACACCACCACAACCAGTCAATCAACCCGTGAAGGACAACGTTGTCACCACGTTCACCACCACTCACACCATTCCCAGCACGGAAAAATTGGTGAGTTACGTAGTTACTTCATTTATACAATACACAGTGGTAGACAAAAACTGCACAAACATATAAAACGTGCTGTATAGTTACAATTTACGTACACATACCTATTTCAATTATCTGCATAATTCAATCACTAAATACTTACACCAACAATAAATATTTTACGCTGTATATATTCATTAATTTACGTTAGCATTTATTTACTACCAATGAGTGTTACCATTTATACCTACATAAAATACGTGTTAATTATACAACTATTCATTAATACATCCAAAAAATAATAATGAAAACATACTATCACAGTTACTCAGTGAGCAATTAAAAGAACTGTAATAAACATTTATTAAGTAAAGCTACCTAGTGGAAACAGATAAATTAAGTTACAAGGAAAACCAGGAAAAACAAAATGGCCAACACATATGTTAGCAGGAATGAACAACATCTTCCACACAATCATGAAGACAAAGATTTTCTCACAGTGCTGACATATATATTGTCCACGATAGGTAAAAATGAACAAGTGACTGTATATAGTTACTGTTGTATATAGTGTATATATATATTTTTTATATAAAATAATAAAATATGGGGCTATATAATATCATTTTTAATATTATCCGTGCAGTATAAACTAAACCTCATAAAAGGGTCCCAAGGGAATTGGCCAGCAATTATGCAACCTCGGACAACACCGAAAAAGCGTACAAAAACAAAGAAAAACAAACTATAGAAAAATCAATACATTAAAAAATCAGTAAGATCGCATAACAAACAAATGAAAATAGGTGTAAGTGTTACTACAAAAACCACAATACAACATAAACTCCTAATATAAGTGAAACAAAGAGCAAGTTATTGTTCTCCACGAGCCAGTGGCAAGGCACATCATCACTATCATCAACCGCAGCATGACCGGATTAGCAATGTCAGGACTGTGGTTACTGCAATATTACTGCAATTACTACAGTTATGTAATGACAAACGATTGCATTATGTTACAGTTGTTACAGTTATGTAACTACAAATGTTATGTAACAATTACAATTGAATTATGTACAATACAGTTATTGTGCAACAATTCATACAATGTTAGTACAGTTCTGTAATACTACAATGTTACTACAATATTACTACGATGTTAATACAATTATTTTACAGTTGCTACAGTTATGTAACAACAAACGATATGTAACAATCATAATACAACTATGTACAATAAAAATACAATTATGGGGGAGGCGGTGGCTGAATTAGTAGAGAGGCGGCCTGCAGTCCTGATGGACCCAGGTCCGAATCCCGGCTGAGGAAGGGAACAGTTTAAGGATTTGAATTTCATAAAATGCAGACTTTCTTGATCTACCAGATGACCCTCTGACATATCGTAAAAATACCCCCGCTAATACCAATACACCAGTCCTGTATGAGACAGCTCTAACGTATTCACTATGGACGGTGGGTGTTAGCGCCGAAGTGGTGACATGTGGAGGTGTAGGAGGACTACTGGGCCTTGGGATAGGCTGCTGCCCCGATATATAGGCCCTGAAGCCTTTGCCCAGAGACGGACACATAAAAAAAAATGTAACAATTCATACAATGTTATTACAATTCTGTATTACCAGAATCATCATACAAGTTAGGTGAACTATTAGACATTACTAAAGGGATAATTCCATATGTAATGTAATGACCTTGCACTATTACCACTGCACAATTATATGGCGTATGTCTGTTATGCATACACATTTTCTATCTATCTATCTATTGCCAGACGCCTCAATCCCGTTTGGGGTGGCCACAAACAAATCGCCTCCAAGTCGCCCTGTCCCCCACCATTTCACTGCCCTGCTCCCACACACGCACCCCTCTCTCGTATACCTCTCCACCCCATCCCTCCATCTCATCGTCGGCCTCCCCCTCGCTCTATCATATGTTATTCAATATTTTATAATCAGTTTAACCATAATGCATTTGTCCATACTGTATGCAAATTGTTTAAAATGTATTATGTTTCTAGAATATTATCAGATCAGTACAATATTATCATGAATAATATGTCTAAACAATATTATAATCAACATTATATATTATGTAATAATAGATTAGAGTGTCACTGATAATGCTGTCGGAGGATCGCCAGCTGGCGTGACCGAGCGATGTCAGGACTCCATATTATAATAATACAACTCATTGCATGATGGATAGATAGCTAGATAGATAGATAGTAGATAGGAGCACCAGCCAAGGTGTGGGAATGGGAAATGTGTCAGCGAGAGTTGACCAATGAGTCTGCATTTCTGTAAGGAATGCCAGAGGGCACCAGAAGCTCTACATACTGTACACACAGACACATGCAAGCTCCTAGAAACCCTATCTACGGGTTATGCACGTGACACAAGCCCTCCTAGATAAGAAAGCAGGGATAAGACAGTCAGAAAGGGGCTAGCCACAGAACCGAAAGGTTGTGGAAAGAGGAAATAAGAAGAGGGGTCCAACGAGACTTACCTAGTAAATTACGTTCCTGTGTAATATATACACTGCTCAACTTAAACTTTTCTTTGAAGAAAATATAAATCAAGATCAACTCCCTGTATCCATCTTTAACTTCTACCTTCGACTACACGATAACTAGAACCAACTCTCAAGATTAACATATTACAAGCTCAAGATTCACACTTGCACCTCTTCCTTAGCGATTCAGTGTGGACTTTGAACTATATGACTTTCCTTTTTATATCGCTTTCTTTCAGTCTGAGGACGTGTTTTGTAATTTGTTCTAATTTTCAATATTCTTTTCAACATTACATTATGCATCATATATTCAACGATTATATTCAACAATGGAAGGATCAGCAGCAACGAAGGAGTTGATTTGGTTGTCTAATCCTCCAGTTCAAGAAATGTTCCCTTTAGCTGAGAATAATCATTTGGATGTAGCAATAATATAAAGAAAAGGCGTCATCGTACATCAGGGTAAAACGCAAAATAGTTTGTATAACAACACACTGGAGAAATTTTAGATTTGAAAAGGCCACACAAGAAAGAGTTAAGGTTTTAGAACACCTCATGAGAGAAGGTGAGTCGTCAGAAACCTTCCTTTAGTCTTATTCATTGTCATAAGAGGCTTCGTGACACCTCTTCTGTGATCACCTTTTTTACATTATACATCTTAATCCCCCACCCCCTCTCTCTCTCTCTCGTTCTTTTACTGTGAATACAAACTCCATAATTAACCCTCTCGCGCACGTTAAGTTTCAATAAGTTTTCCGGCGCACGATTTTTTCTCCGAGGCCGCCTGGCCCGGCTGCCCGCGCGTGGCAAATAACACGTATTCTCGCCTTATTTTCGCCACCCAAACATCAATATACTGCCATGAAACCTATAACAACTTATTCATCGATAATTGTTCTAGTTGATAAGAGCCACAAAAAAAAAAAAAAAAAAAAAAACAGGCAAACACGAATAAAACAACATTATGCGTCCCTGAATAAACATTTTGCTACGTCAATTTCACTTCCCAACATCACCATTTGATTGCTTTCCATCATACAGGAAAATGTTGTTAGAAGTTTTGATAGAGAATTTCATCAGCTTTCTAAAAATACAAATCCGGTTGTGATACGATTTATACTTCTCGAGAAAATAGCCAAAAACTGAAAGCCATTTTTGGAAAAAAAAAACATGGAGCTTTTATTACGAACTTTTATCGCACATCTTATGTTCTTATTGCATAATATTATGCAGAATTTCACGAGCTTTCAAATTAGCACATTTGGTTTCGATACGCCTTATATATTTCGATTAAATCGTCAAAAACGACTGGGAACTCACGTCCGTGCGTCAGTTTCGTGATGTGCGCACAGCATGTGAGATATTCTCGCCTACATAACAACCAATTCTTATAGATATTACACTGCCATGTCTTGTACATACGTATAATTTACTGGTCTTTATCATGGTTCTTACTGGAAATCGATACGTCCAATAGTTTTTGAGTAATTGGCCGACCAAGTGAGATTATGCCTCCGAGCGCTTTCAACTTTTACCTCAAGTAATGAAAAAAACATAGTCTGTTCCCCTGCCTTTTCCTGCCAAAAAATGCTCCCAAAGGCTTATATTCTGATATTGAACATACATAGAATTTGCTGATCTTTATCATGGTTCTTACGGGAAATCGATAAGTCCAAAAGTTTTGAAGTAATTGGACGACAAACGTAGAATACTCCTCCTCACCTGCACACGAGATAAAATTCATTCTTTCCCTGCCTCACCCACGCCTACATATTTTCGCTCGTTACATTTTATTGTTTTCTTTTTTTACTCAAAATATACACGTAAAATATCATAGGGTTTTTGATAGTGCTCTCAGAAACTCGACATGACCACTAGTCTTTTTGCTAGGTACTGATACTGAAGCTGAACTTTCTTCCATCTCATATGAATGTATATGTAAAAAACATTACTTATTTGTGTAAAAAATATTGAACTATAGAAATAGGTCAATATACAAATCAACAAAATATGGCTAACTCACTTCCTCCAGAGGTGTCGAGATGCTGGCAGGAGACTGAAGGGTTGTTGAAAGATGGTGAGTTATGTAGTGTGTGAGCATGTGTGTGTGTGTGTGTGTGTGTGTGTGTGTGTGCGGGGGGGGGAGGGCGAGTGTGCGTGTGTGTGGGTGAGTGTGCGTGCGTGTGTGTGTGTGTGTCTGTGGCTGTGGTGTATTTTCTCCTCTCCTTGCGATACATTTCCCTAAAAGACATGCGATGCACACAATAGATTTCTCCACGAACATTCACTGCACGGCATATATATAAATATATAGATTTCTCCACGAACATTCACTGCACGACATATATATATATATATATATATATATATATATATATATATATATATATATATCATCATTATCAGCCGTTTGAGTATCCACTGCAGGACCGTCCTATCCCGACTGAAGTCGGGACGATACAGCCAATGTATCTCTACCAAGTGGCTTAGGCTGTCTGGTAGAGATTGTATGTAGGGTGAGAAGTGCTTGTTAATGTAAATGTAGTGTTGGAGTGGCTTTGGATGTGTGTGTAGTCTGTGAACCAAGTGTAATCAGCCCGCGCAAGCCAACTGGGTGCAAGCATACTTTACAGTAAGTGACACTGGTTCAACCACAGCACCCTTTGTGTCCGCCAATGCAGTACGTGGCCGGGTGAACACTCCCAAAGTTTATTACCCTGGCGGGGCGCGAACCCTGGTCCACCCATGTACGAAACGCACACTCTAC
>NC_137030.1:20788780-21036280 GCF_032717465.1 Coenobita brevimanus | reverse complement strand
TGATAATATTTTGTATCTGTAATAATTCATCTTGCATTAACTGAGCATTATCCGGTTTTCTCATTTTATCAGGGCTGACTTAGATAAATTTACTCTTGCTAATTTCGTGTTAATAGAGGCTATTGCAGTTAACCATATATTTAACCTGTTTTTTGCCATTACATTATCTTTATGAGTCCTGAATGTTTAGTTGTTAGTTTGAGCATTAAACTTTAACTTGTAATTTTACCTAACTCTTATGTTTTGAACCTGAAACTTTGCGGGACAGTAGTGATTTTAGTATTCTCACTTGAAGTGTTCATTATTTCTCTGTTTCGTAACATAAATTTGGCGACCTCTTATCAGGATATTCAGGATATTATCATAAGGATATTGCTTGATATTTTGTGACTGTGATTTATTCATGATGTCTACTATTACTACGCTTGATGAAGCCAAAGATTTTTGTCAAATGTGCAAACAGTGTGTGATGTAAAAAACAGAACAAAGAATGAACCTAAGCTTGTTGCTCAACAATTGGGAATTGCTGTTCACTCTCATCATTCTAAAGATCAAATTGTTGGCATGATTAATAAAAGCTTGTTTGATGTAACTCCTCCAGATGAGCAAACGCAGATTGAATTAGCTAAGTTACAGCTAGCCCTGCAGGAGGCTCGTGCTAAGGAGGCTGAGTTTCAGGCACGTGCTAAGGAGGCTGAGTTTCAGGCACGTGCTAAGGAGGCTGAGTCTCAGGCTCGTATTCAGGAGGCACAAATTGAACTTGCTAGGATTCAGGCAGACCATGAGTATCGCATGAAACAAGGTGGAACTGGATCATCTACCTCTGTTGATTTTGATGTGGTTAAAAATGTTAAACTTGTCCCTCCTTTTGATGAATCTGATTTAACAAAGTATTTTCAGTTGTTTGAGAGGGTAGCTACAGGTTTTAATTGGCCCAAAAAGTATTGGCCAGTACTCCTTCAAACTGTTCTCACCGGTAAAGCTCAAGTAACTTATGCATCTTTGCCTCAGGATCAATCTGATAATTATGATGTAGTTAAGAGCTTGATTCTTAAGGCCTATGAGCTTGTTCCTGAAGCCTATAGAGTAAAATTTAGGACAACTTATAAGCAAGATAAGCAATCCTATGTTGAGTATGCAAAAATCAAAGAAGATCTGTTAGAGCAGTGGTTAAATTCTAAGAATGTAAATTCTGATTTTGATAAATTTAAGCAGATGATTTTGCTGGAGGACTTCAAAAGATGTATTAATAAAGATGTAAGCCTATATCTTGATGAGAAAAGAATAGATAATTTGTCTGATGCTACAGTTTTAGTTGATGAATATGTTCTCACTCACAAGAGATATTCTAAAGAAAAAAGGAAAGCTGAGAGTAAGTACGTTGCCTCTACTCAGAGTACAGGTAACAGGAAAGAGAATAAAGATGATGTTTCTCAGGAAGAAAATACCAGCTCCACCTCTGTATTTCAGAAAAGTAAATGTACTTATTGTAGTAAGCTTGGTCTTACTACAGAGAAATGTTTCAGGAGACAGCGTGATGTGAACAAAAAGGAGTCTTTAAATATTCAGTCAATTGGTCTAGTGTCCACCCTTGAGAGTTCCCAGAATTCTTTAACAGAGTTAACTGAACCTGCTTTGAGGGGTAAATTAAATTCTCATGATGAAGCTCCTCTTTTGAACAGTAACGTGGGTGACACTCTCAAGAGTTCATGTGCTAATTTCCTGTCTGATGGATTTGTCAGTCCTCTGGACAGTAATAACAGGAAATCAGTTAAAATATATCGTGATACAGGTGCTTCCCAATCCCTTATGCTGACCAGTGTTCTAGGCTCTAATGTTAATTCCTCTGATGAAACTGTAATCTTACAAGGTGTAGGGAATAATTACTTCTCTGTCCCTCTGTGCAGAGTGAATTTAGAGTCTGGTTTTGTTAATGGTTCCGTTATGGTTGGGTTTGGTTGAGACACTCCCAATGTCAGGTGTAACTTTCTTACTTGAAAATGATATTGGTGGAAGTCAAGTGTGTCCAGCTCCTCAGTTGTCTAGTGAACCAGTGACTGCGACCCAGGATTGTGATATCCCTGATGTGTTCTCTCCATGTGCTGTCACTAGGGCTAAGTCTAAAGTTACTGGTGACTTAGAGGATAATGATGATGATGATGTTATCCTAGCTGACACTTTTCTTGCTAATTTGGACCACTCACCAGATGAGGCAGTACCCCGTAGTGTTGATAATTTGTCTCGTCAAGAGTTGGTTGAGTTGCAGGTTGCTGACCCTGAGTTGAAAGGTCTAGCTAACTCTGCTTGCAGTGAGGAAGAGTCAGCTGGTGCTTCTACTTGTTATTATATAAAGTCAGGAGTACTTATGAGGAAGTGGAGACCCCCAACAGCATCAGCCGACTGTGAATGGGAGGTTGTACATCAAGTTGTCATCCCTCGTGTTTGTAGGCAGGAAATCATTAGAGTGGCTCATGATTCCAGTTTGGCAGGACACCTTGGATTAAGGAAGACTGTGGCACGCATTTTGAAACACTTCTACTGGCCAGGTATCTTCAGAGATGTTTCCTAGTATTGTAAGTCTTGTCACACCTGTCAAGTTGTGGGGAAGTGTAATCAGACCGAAAAGGTTGCACCTCTAGTTCCCATTCCTCCTTTTGAGGCGCCATTCACCCGTGTGTTGGTGGATATTGTGGACCCTCTTCCTAAGACTTCTTCAGGATTTTCTTATGTGTTGACCCTGATTGATATGGCTACTCGTTATCCTGAAGCCATTCCACTTAGAAATATCTCAGCAAAGAACGTGGTTAAGGAAATGCTAGGGTTCTTCACAAAGTTTGGTCTGCCCAAGGAGGTACAGTCAGACCGGGGAAGTAATTTCATGTCAAATGTTTTCAAGCAGTCTCTGAAAGAGTTGGGCATCACCCAGATCACGTCTTCAGATTACCATCCCCAGACCCAAGGAGCGTTGGAGAGATATCATCAAACACTCAAATCGATGCTCAAGAAATACTGTTTGGAACATCAGAAAGACTGGGATAAAGGTCTTCCTTTCGTTGTATTTGCCGCAAGAGAATCTCCAAATGAATCACTGGGCTTCTCACCCTTTGAACTACTGTTTGGCCATGAAGTAAGAGGACCCCTTAAGCTACTCAAGGAATGCTGGCTGTCGGAGGAAGATGACGTCAACCTGCTGGAGTATGTGATGAAGTTCAAAGAACGGCTGTCCACTGCTTTACAGCTGGCAAGAGAGAATTTAAGAAGTCCAGGTTACGCCACTTTCAGCCAGGAGATCAGGTTTTGATTCTGCTACCGGTGCATGGGCAACCTCTTCAAGCCAAGTTTAATGGTCCTTATTTCGTGGAGAAGAAACTCAGTGATGTCAACTATGTCATCGCCACACCAGATCGTAGAAAGAACAAGCACCTTTGTCACATCAACATGTTAAAGTTATATCACAGGCGGGACGAAAATAACCCAGTCTGCACTGTAGCTGTTCCACCCGAGTCTGCAAGTGAAGTTCTCCCATGCAGCATGAGCCTGAGTGATAGTTTGGGGAAGAATCCTGATATCATGAATGATCTCCAGACTAAGCTTTCTCATCTAGCTCCCGAGGAAAGGCAGGAGTTTTCGGCATTACTGCAGGAGTACCCGCAAGTGTTCCATGCCACTCCAGGAAGAACCACTGTGTTGATGCATGATGTCGACGTTGGAGATGCAAAGCCAATTAAACTGCCTCCTTACTGTGTGAACCCAGTGAAAGTTCCTCTCATCCAGAAGGAGCTTGGCTACCTGTTGGACCACAAGATGATTGAGCCCTGTCAGAGCGAGTGAAGTTCTCCTGTCACTCTAGTCCCTGAGCCAGGTAGGTCACAGCGGCTTTGCATCGACTACAGACGTGTTAATCAGATAACCAAAACAGACACTTACCCTCTCCCTCGCGTGGAAGATTGCATAGACAAGATCGGAAAGGCTAGGTACATAAGTAAGTTTGATTTGTTAAAGGGATACTAGCAAGTACCTATGACTGAACGTGCTAGGGAGATCTCATGTTTTGTAACACTTGGAAAGACTTTTGCATGTTCTGTAATGCCATATGGTATGAAGAATGCACCAGCCACGTTTCAGAAGCTCATGAATGTTGTAACAGAGTGTTAGGCAGGGTGTGTTGTTTATATTGATGATGTATTAATCTTCAGTGACAACTGGAAAGATCACCTATGCCATGTCAATAAATTTCTTGAGCGTTTGGTTCAGGCTAATCTTGTAGCTAATTTATCAAAGTGTGAGTTTGGTCAAGCTAACGTTCAGTACCTTGGGTACGTAATTGGTGATGGACACGTTGCACCACCAGCAGCTAAGGTTCAGGTTATAAGTGATCTTCCCAGACCTAAAAGTAGGAAAGAGCTACAAAGATTTTTGGGAATGGTAGGTTATTAGAGGAGATTTGTTCTTAACTTTTCAATTCTTGTATCACCACTTACAGACCTACTGAAAAAGGGAGTTAAATTTGTCTGGACCGATAACAGTGAATCCTCTTTCAGCAAACTTAAAACTATCCTATTAAGTCAGGCAGTGTTCGCTACTCCAAATTTTGCTCAGATGGCTGTTGATGCAAGTGATACATGAGCTGGGGCTGTTTTGCTGCTAGAGGATGATCAGGGTATTGAACACCCTGTATCTTATTACAGTAAGAAGTTCACTCCACCTCAAAAGAACTACTCAACTATTGAGAAAGAGCTTTTGCCCTTGATTTTGGGTTTACAGCATTTTTCATTTTATTTGTGTTCTGGTTTTGACCCCATAGTCATTTATACCGATCATAACCCACTGAAATTCCTTAGTAAGTTTAAAGATAAAAATCAGACATTGACAAGATGGAGTCTACTTCTTCAGGAGTATTCATTAGACATACAACATGTCAAGGGGAAAGAAAACATTATTGCAGATTGCTTATCTAGACTTTAGACAGATTGTTTTAGAGTAATAAGAAATTTCCTTTGTAAATTTTTTTTTTTTTTTTTTTTTTTGCGGGGAGGTGTTACATAGCCTATGATTTCATCATCCTTTGTATAATTCTAACGTACAGTATGCTGCATGTTTGATCACGATTCGCTTCGTGGCTTCCATAGTGACCAAGCTTCCGTGTTCTACCTCACTCCCTCCTTCTCCTCCCTTATAGTAGAGTAAGTCGTTCTTTCTGTTGTTCAGATCAGGAGTGTCAACTCTTTGTCCCCTATGGTTTCATTTGCGCGTCCTTCTTACAAGTTGTATCAAGCTCTGCCGGCCCCTATATAATGAGCTCAGTCTCTGCATTAATTGTCACTTAGATCTACTCCTCATTTTGTTCACATCTCTGTCCTCCCCTGTACAGTTGTTATTATTTTTGTGAGTGCTCAGGAAGTCTCCAACCATCTGGCTGCTGTGTAGTTTGAGTATAAGTGTTGTTACATTTTTTTTCTTGTACTGTATGGCATAAGGTGTTGATTCGTGGGCCTGGTGAGGTTTTTGTGGTTCACGTGGAGTTTTTGGTGTCAGCCATTATTGATAATATTTTGTATCTGTAATAATATATCTTGCATTAACTGAGCATTATCCGGTTTTCTCATTTTATCAGGGCTGACTTAGATAAATTTACTCTTGCTAATTTCGTGTTAATAGAGGCTATTGCAGTTAACCATATATTTAACCTGTTTTTTGCCATTACATTATCCTTATGAGTCCTGAATGTTTAGTTGTTAGTTTGAGCATTAAACTTTAACTTGTAATTTTACCTAACTCTTTTGTTTTGAACCTGGAACTTTGCGAGACAGTAGTGATTTTGGTATTCTCACTTGAAGTGTTCATTATATCTCTGTTTCTTAACAATATATATATATATATATATATATATATATATATATATATATATATATATATATATATATATATATATATATATATATATATATATATATGCTGTATCAACACAAGTCTTATTCTCAGCCGTTCCGGAGCTACAGTTTTATATTACGTTATGAATTACTTGAGGGAGTACATTGTCGCCCATAACAGTATTTGTAATTCCGAAATGGTTGGTGATTATATACTTGTTGACATAACGTAATTTCATTTTACTCAGAATTAGCCCTAAAATAACCTAAAGTTTCCCTCCAAATCTCGTAGGACAGCCCTTCAGGTAACAGTGGTTTTGCTTGTGAAGTGATGCATGGATTTCGGTAGCCTGATTGTCGTTGTTGGCCCACACACCTGTCCTAAAGTGTTTTTCACAACAGGTAGTTTTTTTTTATATTTTCAGTGCTGATACCTTTATATCCTTTTTTTTGTTTCTCCATTTCTTATATTCAGCATTATGTATCATCTTTTAAAAGGCTTTTTTTAAAAAATGTTTGCTGCATTTTTCAATAGCATTATTATTTATTATCTTTTTTACTGTCTCTTTTCAAGTCAGTTCCCTTGTTATATCCTCATAGGCCTCACACTGAAACATATGTAACCGATTTTCACTTTTTTTTTTTTTTTTTACCCAACTTACAAAATGAACTCTGTTCCTACCTACTTCTAAATAAAAATTTAACCTCAGTAATTCTTGTCCATAACATAAATATTAGTCTTGCCTTCTCAAAATCTAATTAATCATTGTAAATAACTTATTGCTTGTTCAGTGGTATCCTTCTTCTTACTTCTCCATCTCACATCTAAGATTTCTTCGCTGTTCTTTTCTGACACTATTTTTCACAGTATTTTTTTGTTTTTTTCAATTTCTGCAAAATTTTCTGTATTATTATATTTTACCTTTTATTTGTTGTATTTTTTTTCCCATAGTCACTCATTTTCCTCACAGTACGTAACTTTTCACCTTCAGTTTTATCCTTTCTGTTACTTAACTCTTTGTAGTATTCTAACTTTTTATCTTATGTTTAGTTTTATATCCTATTTTCTCGTACAGCAGTGCATATTTTGGTGTTGTTCTTTGCATTTTCAATAACTTTGTTAAATATTTTGTTTGAATATATTCACCTCCGCTAAGGAGGTTATGTTTTCACTCCTGTCTGTTTGTTTGTTGGTTGGTTGGTTGGTTTTGAGCAAGATTACACAAAAACTACTGGACGGATTTCCACGAAACTTGGTAGAAGAATGGGCCTTGGCCCAGAATAGTCTATCTTTCTAGCTATTTGCCAAACGCCTTAATCCCGTAAGGGGTGGCCAGAATAGACTCCATTAAATTTTGGTGCATATCCGTATAAAGGTGCGGATCCATTTTTTTTTTTTTTTTCACTTCCTTTAGCATTGCGAGATAGGGCGTTTTTCGACATTTTCGTAACATTTTCAGTGAATATTGCGTGGATCTCGAAGAAAAAAATCAGGCAAATTTAGGATGTTGGTATCTACGAACGTGTACAGTTTGGCGCGGATCCATGTAAAATTCCGGATCTAGCGGATTTAAACATGCTTTTATTGGGGGATAGTATTTGTCCATATTGGATTAGACTTGACTGAATTAAAAGGAACTGCATGTTGGGCATTGGCGGAGGTATGCGCTCTACTGAGTGTCATTCTAGTTTGCATCCTTTCTTTTTCCTTTAACTTCTTCCACGTTTCAGCCCCAAATAGTAACAGGAGTGTTACACACTGGTTAAGCAGCTTTAGTCCTACTTTTATTCTACGTTTTCTTCATTTCTTTTCTTTATTAATTATATTTATATATTCTTTCACTGTTACTTTTGTTTCGCTTACTCTACACTTTGTCTTCATTCTGCTTTGCTTGAGGTTTGATTATTTCCCCCAGTTATTTGAGATTTATTGTTTCCTGTAATTCTTTCCCTTTGATTTCTTTCACTCTCATCTTAAATGTCAAGACCAACTTGCCCAGCCACAGGTTCCTACGCTCCTCATGGGGCGACATAGGATTGGATGATGGATGGATGGATGGATTCTAACTTACTGCACTTCACTACCAGTGCTGTTTGTTCTGTTTGTTTGTTTGCTTTTTTTCTAACATTCATTTTAGTCATTTAAATTCTTGGAACACCTCTATGTTTCTAATTATTTATTGTATATTTGTTTTTATTCTATAGCCATGAGGTCATCTTGAAAAACGAGTGAGCTTACTTTCACTTCCACATTCCACTCCTTTTCCCTTGTTTGTGTCATTCTACTCAATGAATTTATCGTAACAGAACTTACTTTTGCACCAAGTACTGAACCATGTCGTAAAAATTCTTTGACATGGATTTCACTGCACATTCCAATTCCGTCGCACAATTTCGGGCTCTAATTGATATATGTCTCCATTTTTTTTTCAGTTTTATTTATTTCACTCACAGCTGTTTCATTCTTCTTCTAAAGTCAACTTATCAAAGCAGTTTGTTTGATGCATTAATGACTGTGTGGCCAGTTTTACTGGGTATGCTGTTTGATGTTTCTCCAACTTGTGAGTTTTTCGTTCTTTGTTTTTGGATCCTACTTCACCACACCTAAATGGGAAAATAGGATTATGATGATGATGATGACGGAGAAGGAGGAGGAAGAAGAGGAAGAGGTGGAAGATAATTAGGATAAATATGATGATGATAACTATGACATAATGATGAAATGAAGAGGAGGAGAATAAAAAGGAGAAAGATAATATTAACAGAAATAGTAATGACGATGGTGATTATGATGATGATGATGATGATGATGATGATGATGGAGTTTTCATGAGAAATGGAATATTGTGTTCAGTTCGATAATATTTCAGGACACACAGGGCAATATCATAATAAACGCCACATATTCAGTATCACTCACCTTTCCTAGGAAGCACAACTAACGTCTGTGATGTTGTCCACGACCATTTTTTACAAAAATTCAGTAGAGTTTCCTAGCGTGTGATGAGATACATTTTCTTTCATAACGTCAACACGAGTATTCCGCCACGCCACATTTTTGTTCCCTCCTCTTCTCTACACTGGTAACCGTATTTTCCGCCGCCTGAACCCACCATTTTACCCAAATTAATTTCCCCTCCCACTCTCTGAACGACTGGCTTCACCCTACGCCATAAAATGTAACTGAGACCACCCGCCTGACGCTACCCTCGCCCGGCGGTATAGTGTCAGGACACGGTGTCATTTTGCTGGTTATTTTTACCCTGCTTGGCGACCAATGTCCAGCATCTCCCGCCATTATTGTGGGCAAATGTAAGTACCTGCACGTGAAACAGAACCTGCATCTTCCAGTACTGCCAGTGTGTTCTTCCCACCTTGAGGGAAGTGTGAAGTAAAAAATACCTCATCAATAACTAGTTTACCATAAGTCTACATCCATTGTTGAGGAAATGGGGTAGAACCATAGCACTGTCTTTTTCTTACCTCTGTTATCACTTCAAAAGGATAAAAATCTGGGCTACGTTAAAGTATATGAACTGCAGTATACATACATGCATAAGTTCATGAATACTGCTCTTTTTTTCCAGGTTATCTAACTGTCCTCATTAGTTTATTATGTATAAGATGTTAGTGCTCTCTAGAGCAGTGGTTCTTAACCTTTTTTGAGTCACGGACCCCTTCGCGAATCTAGTGAAAGCTATGAACCCCTTCCCTACAAAAATGCACATAAGCACAAACACAGCATTTTGCATGCAGTGAATGTACTTTATTTTATTGAAAACTGCCTCGCGCAGTGTATGACATAAACAGAGTATAAAACTGTCTTTACAAAGAACTGTTTCCCACTCTTTCATAGAAAAGCTAATGGCCAGTCGATGAAAAAATGAAGTACATCCAACTTGTGCAAATTAAACAAAACATTAATTCTGCTCAAAAGTTCATTTCAGTGACAGGGTTGTTGTTTGGTTTGAATACGATGAATTTGTGGAGTGGTCTTTGGCAAGGAAACACGCATGTTATCGTTGACATCCAGTTGAGTTCGACTCTTCGTTTTGATAGAAGCAAGCGTTGAAAACCCTGACTTACAAAGGCATGTAGTAGCAAACGGAATCACAGCACCCATAGCTCGCTTTGCCAGACGGGGATGGGGTTGTGTCAATGAACACCAGAATTCTTCAAGACTCGATTTTTTTTTTTTTGTCAGTTAATGATGCCAAACGGCATCACGAAATTGTTCTCAATTATTCTGACCTTCAAGGACCCCCTGAAGGTCATCCATGGACCCCAGGTTAAGAACCCCTGCTCTAGAGGTTCAGTAACACTGCAGCTAAGGGCCTGGTACTCCCGGCTAATTTTTAAAAGACTGTCATAAAGCAGTTAAATTCGCAAAGCGCGATCTAGGGCACGAATTGTTGACACTAAATTTCTCAATTCAGAGATTTCTATTGCCCTGTAAAATCATTGTTTCTAGAAATTTTCCCAGTGACAGGGGTTAACTTATCAAGAATGTGATTGCCTAAGGATCTCATGTGCATTTTATGTAACAGGCCAATGATCGTCAACCTCCACTCTAGTGGGTCCTTTCCCTGCTGTAGGGATATACTAAAACAAAAGGGGGAAGAGAAACTGTTTTTACATAAGTACGTATTTTATGGTATAAGAATAAAGTTATATGGGTTGGGTACCTTGCTTCCATTTATTTACTACGGTTGTCTTCAACATATTTCATTTTAATGTTTCATGCTCGAGATGTGGTCGTTCTTTGGTGATGTCACTTGTTTCCTGTGTGAAAAGAAAGCTTAGAAAATAGTTAAGAGTGTAAGCAATACTTCTGTTGTTTAGAATAATTAATCTTTGTTGGTAATTAGTGAGCCAGCGTCTGTCTAATTGTTTGTTGCTGACTATGTACCAGTGAAACTGCCAAGGGTTTGATGAGTTCATTTTTACAGGGTTCATTCAAAATTATTGCTTAACTGATCAAATGAGTTTTTCAGCTTTGATGTTACTACTGATATAGTCAAATTAATAACATATTCACTGACGTAACTTTTAAAGGGGGAGGCGGTGGCTGAATCGGTAGAGAGGCGGCCTACGGTCCTAATGGACCCAGGATCGAATCCCGGCTGGGGCAGGGAACAGTTTAAGGACTTGAATTTCCTAAAAAGCAGACTTTCCTGATCTACCAGATGACCCGCCGACATGTCGTAAAAATACCCCCGCTAATACCAATACACCAGTCCTGTATGAGACAGCCCTAGCATGTATTCAGTATGGACGGTGGGTGTTAGCGCCGAAGTGGTGACATATGGAGGTGTAGGAGGACTACTGGGCCTTGGGATAGGTCACAGGCCCCGAGAAATAGGCCCTGAAGCCTTTGCCCAGAGTTGGACACGTAAGAAAAAAAAAATAGCGTATATTCATTTTCCGAATTGCTCTAATGGTGTCTGTCAAACCACACTATTTTATTTCAACCATTTGCCTAATATTATGCTTCTTGAAATATATTCGTATAGCAGACTTCAATAGGACACTGAAAATTTTCCCAAGCGTCATCAGTATCATTTTTTTTCTTTCTAATGCTTACATAATGTACCAAAGGCATTTTTATAAGATTATTTCAGTCGACACTTCTATAATACGGCGACCCTGCTTTGAGGGCGTGTTCATTAGGTCGCGCCCACACGTGTGCTCAAACAAGTGTTGGCAACATGTATGCAACGCAGTAACGAACACGCTGCAAACATGTTGGGAACAGCAGCGTCCAGATCATTTTGGCAACATCATGATGAAGTCTCAGCTGCCTCGTATGGACACACTTATCCAATCACCTCTGCTGCCATGTTCGAAACTGCACTGAAACATGTTTGCATTCATCTGTCCAAATACTGCTGAAAACATGTTCCCGAACATGTTACCAGCTGTGTTGCCAACATATGTTTGAGTACACGTGTGGACGCGCACTTACAGTATGTGTACAGTTAGTGTTATAAAGTTTTATGGTGTTAACTATTAGCTTACAGTTAGACCGGACACTGAACCCTTGTTTGTGGTAATTACGAGAGAGAGAGAGGGAGAGAGAGAGAGAGAGAGAGAGAGAGAGAGAGAGAGAGAGAGAGAGAGAGAGAGAGACAGACAGACAGACAGACAGAGACAGAGACAGAAAGGGAACCAATGTGTGTGTGTGTGTGTGTGTGTGTGTGTGTGTGTGTGTGTGTGTGTGTGTGTGTGTGTGTGTGTGTGTGTAAGGGTTTTCCGGGCTAGTCTCAGCAAGTCCCTCGTTCACTTATCCTGGGCTGTTCTTTGCGCTAGGGACTGGTCACATCTGTCATCTTTATTATCTCATTATTTTGTACAAACCTTTTGACATTTCTCCATCTGACCTTTATTCTCTCTTCTCTACCTCTATTTTTTTTTTTTTTTTCTGCATACAGCATCTTCTCTTTTTCCTTACTTTCACACTTTTTTGGACTTTCTTTAGTTTTGCACACTCTTCTGTTCACGCCTTTTTTAGGGGCTCATTTTCCGCCTGAATCGTCCTTGTTTTTCATATTCTGCAGAGGAACTATTTTGTATTGATAAAAGTGTTGATGATACGCTAAATGTACTTTTATATATGAGGTGATATAACAGGCAGAATCCATGTATGTGATAATTATAATGGGCACCATTGATGTTTGAAGTGATACACAATGTCGATGTTTGAGCAAAAATTGAGAAAGCTAAATATTAAAGAGGAAGAAGTGCTAAAGTATTTTGTTGACCATATTAGTCCGATGATGTAATTTTCATATTATTCTTGTTGCCTTCAGGTAATATCGCACAAACTTTTCCAAACAGAGGAGTTAGATACAACTTTTATTACCGTACCCCTTTCACTGTTCTGTTGATCTGATTAAAATCGTCTATGGACAGCAAGATTGGTAGGTAAAACACGTCATCTTCTTGAAAAGGTTAAGATGAAAACTGATAAAGCTCCAAAGTATGCTTCATTTTACGCAAACACTAGGTGCTGGAGAAGGACACCTTCTTGTGGTGGCACTGATATAACTTGGTGGATCAACTGACTGGTTATACAGACGTCCCCCAAATGTTACCCTGGCCCCCAGAAGGAGGATGGTGAAGTGAAGGAAAAGAACAACTCAAGTCTGCAGTCCACTGGGCTTACGTTTCAGAATAACCTGGAGCCTCAAGAACATGAACAACAACCCAAATTTTTAAAAAGATTATCTTGAAGGGTGAAGTTATGAAACAAGTTACTCAGAATTTCAATATCACTTCAACATGGAGAAATGTTACAGATTTTGAAAATGCTGAATGTTTCACTAGTTTAGACAAATAAATTAGAAAGACCAAAACGATAATTACAGACGACTTTGTACCTCGTCAATTATAGGCAAAATGCTTAGATATTTCCCCTTTCCTTGGGGGAAGCAGCCTAGGTATATAGATAGATAGATAGCTTCATTTTTTTTTGCGCTTGGTGGCTTATTTATTTTGTTTGTGGGTTGGCTTGCGTGCTTTTATTTGTTTGGTTGATTTTTCAGGGATTGCTTTCGATTGTTAATTTGGCTGTTGCTTCTGTTTGTTTGTATACTTTTGTGGGCTTGAATGTGTGTTTTTGCTGTCATTTGTGAAGTTGTTTGCTTTTAATTGTATGCTTTCTGGCTTGCTTTTGTTGGTAGATTAGTTTCCTTCACTTTCATCTTTACACATTCTTCCTTCCATTCACTACCATCTTCTCATCTTGCTTTTCTTTTCCGTCCGATATATTATGCCGTGTCTCCTACATTCCTCCCTCCTCTTCCCTTACATCCTTCCTTCCTTCCTTCCTCCGTCTATTCCGTTCCCGTTCTTTCCTTTCGTCACATCTTCCTATTACCATTTCTTTTCGACATTTCTTTTGTCAAACTCGTCTTCCCTCCGACAGTTTTCTCTTCCTTCATTCATTATTTTCTTTCCTGATCCCCATTAATCATTCCGTTTTCCTTCCATTATTTTCAGTGCTGACACCCTTCCGTGCTCCTGTATTTCTTCCTTCCTTTCTTCCCTCCCTTTTTCTTTTCTTTTTTTCCTTGCAAAGTTTGTTTTCTTTCTCAATACCTACTCATCCTCTTTTGTTTCATCATTTTCTCTGGTATCCTCTTTCGATTTTCCTGTATCCCGTCCTTTACTTCATTCTTCTTTACGTCACTCGTGTTGCGTCGGCTTTATTTTCTTCCATCAGTGTCTTGCGTTTTCCATCCTCTCTTTCGCCTTCCCCGGTTCCTCTTCGCTTCTTTTTATCACATTATTTCCCCTTCTTTCTTCCATTTCTTTTATATTTCTTTCCTTCCTCCCTCCGCTTCTCTTCCTGTTTCCTTCACACTTATTTTTCCATGGGTCTTCCTTTCTTTCATGCCTTCTCTCTCCTTCCGCCCATACTTGGGGGAGGCGGTGGCTCAATCGGTAGGGTGTTGGCCTACAGTCCTAACGGACCCGGGTTCAAATCCCGCTGGGGCAGGGAACAGATTAAGGATTTGAATTTCATAAATATCAGACTTTACTGATCTACCAGAAGACCCGCCGACATGTCGTAAAAATTCCCCCGCTAATACCAATACACCAGTCCTGTATGAGACAGCCCTAGCATGTATTCAATATGGACTGTGGGTGTTAGCACCGAAGTGGTGACATGTAGAGGTGTACGGTACGTAGGAGGACTATTGGGCCTTGAAAGCAGGCTGTGAAGTCTATGTCGAGAGTCGGTCACATAAAAAAAAAAAAAAAACTCTCTCTCTCTCCACCTTTGCCATCACGGAGACAAAGTGAGAAGTTAGCTGGGGCTCAGAAGTCACAGACAGGGATCATCCTCTCTACCACACCACTCTCTCTTTCTCTATCTCTGTCTGTCTGTCTGTCTCTGAATATGACCAGTGCCGAGAAACTGATAGTCTGTATTTTTTAAAGTACCTCGTCAAAAGTTGATGGCAAAAACTAGTGCACTGGGAATTCAAGAACTAAATGGATATTCTAAGAACGGACTAAATCACACACTTCGGTGAGTAGCCTAGTTGTCACTGAGGAAACCTCTGACTGCACAAGCCCAAGGTTCAGTTCTAGGTATATATATATATATATATTGTTATTTACATTGGTGATAAAGATGTAAGCATCGTCAGCCCAACTGCTGAATTTGCTGAGAACACAAATCTAGGAGGTAATGCCCCATCATTTTCGAAAAGAGTGGATAACTACCTATGGACTTAGTTAAAAGTAGAGCGATATAAAATGTGGGAAATGCCGTTCATTGTGATAGAAATCGGTCATGCAAACCCAACAGCTAACTACTCTTTGTGAGGAAGTAAAATTAGCAGTACTGACTTCGACAGGCTTAGGTATAATAATCGTCAGTGATCTCAAGTTCTTCAAACAGTGCACTTCGGTAGTGAAGAAGGTAAAGGCTTCTAGGCTAATATAGAAAGTCAGCTTAGGAACAAAAACAAAGAAATTGTCCTCTCTCTGTACAGTTCTCTTATACGGACCGCATCTGGAATATGCCGTGCAACTCTGGTCCCAGAACCAGAAGAAGAGAGAGATGGGACATGTGCCACTAATAGGGCCTCATCCACCAGGCACATGGGATACCAGAGAAGGCTACAGTCACTGACCCTCTTTGCGTTAGACATTTGTGCAGACAGGTAATTTATGCTTACAAAATCTTTTGTGGATTTGAAAGCACGAATTACCGGCATATATTCTATATCAACACCAACTGGACGAGGAATCATGGATGGAAGCTTGACATGAAGCATTTCCACCAGGATTCATAATTTAATTTATTTACGTACATTATGCAGTGCCTAGAGTCAGCTGCAAGCAGTGGTAGTTGACAGTTCTCGAGAGGGCAGTTCAAATCAAGGATTAGGATTCACCAAGTTATTTTTAGGCCTAACTTTGTGGTAAAGTGAATTTCTTCTTTTCTCTAAATAAATCCTAGTCTTTCCTTCTTCCCCGGAGTTAGTGCCTTTCCTTCCTCTACTTGTGCTGTGGATAATGGAGGTGGGTGGGAAGAACGTTCTTTATATTAAATTTCTCTCATTAGAAGAGGAGCAATGTGTACCGGACAACTTCACTCATGGTGCCTCCTTGTTATGGGTCGTAAAACCTATTGAGGATGTACATTTCTTTGAATCTCTCTCTCTTTCTCCTTTGTACCTCTCCTTCCTTTGTCCTTCACGGTGTCTGGCTTTCCTTCTCATTCCCTCTGTACTGAGCCAGATGTCACAATAGTGACTGTGGTTATTAGTGCCCAAGTTGTGATGTGAAAGGATTTTAGGAATTTAATCTTTATACCACCACACTTCAAGATCATATATCGTCACACACACACACACACACACACACACACACACACACACACACACACACACACACACACACACACACACACACACACACACACACACACACACACACACACTGCAGGATAACAAACATATAAACTTCATTTTGCCACACCACAGAATACCTTACGTCATACGGCCATAACAGACTCGTTCACATCTCACACTGACACACCTAACACTTCCTCATCGCACACCAAATCTCACATTGCTACAACGTCATACTGTTACACCTCACATTCACAGCTACTTTGTTCACACGTCACACTGCCTTGCCCCACACAGCAACACCTCATACTCCCACACCTCATATTGCCTGACATTACACTACCTTCATAACACACACACACACACACACACACACACACACACACACACACACATCTAACAACCTTACATAACACCCGTACATCTCATACTGCCACACTTCAAACTATTAGACCTCAAACTATCAAACCATGCAATCACACATTACAATACATACTACCATATCTCACCCTAACATATTTCGCAATCACACCTCACACCACCACACCACACAGTACGAAACCTTACACAGCCACACCTCTCACCTCATTTTCACAAACAGACGTTTTCAGCATATATATTTATTTCCTTGTTGTTGGCGCTAAAATGAACTCTACATACTCGTAAAGCGTCAAACTGACACATAATTTATCTTACACTCATAACATCTCTCTCTCTCTCTCTCTCTCTCTCTCTCTCTCTGGTATTTCTGAAGGTCTGTATGCTGAGTAAATGGAAGTATGGCCCATTTGATCGAGTGCTCTGATGATAGTTTTTATGATTTCCTTGTTCTGTTTTCTGGCCCCTGTCCATTCCATTTCCATAAGGGGGGAATGGGATGATGATAACATTGATCGTGATGATGCTGCAGACGACGTTAGCGATTACGAAAGTAGTGATGAATGTTGCGATGATGATGGTGACGATGGTGATGATGATGACAGTGACCTTGATGATGCTGATTACGGCATTAGCGATTACGAAATAAACGATGAATGTTACGATGACGATGATGGTGATGATAAGGAAACTGATTACGATGACAGTGATGACGACAATAACGATGATGATAAAATGTTAAAGATGATGACGCATTTCCATTTATTTATTTATTTATTTATGTTTATTTATTTTTTAGAAAGAAGCTGAGTACGAGTACTTCCAAACAGTGATTCACATGCTAAGCATCAAACGAGTGTTTTAACCGAGTAGATTTATCATTTTCCCGGCTATCTTTCATTCCATTTGCCTCACACGGTAGGCTATGCATGTGTTATAGGACTAGCTATTTTTGTATCGTTTTGTGGACTGCCTGGCTCCTACATGTAGCAATTTTTTATTCATACCATAGGTTACTCACGTTTTATACCAAGTTAATTTTGGCTTCATACTGTTGTGTTTTCATTTGTTTCATACAGTATGATTTTTTTTTTTTTATCACACTGTTGACAGTTTTTTAAATTTTATTATTCACTGTATTTTTAGTACAATTTACTGTGTTTGTATCATAGGCTACTGTTCACCATTTTTGTTATACCATTGTGTGCACTTTTATTTCCTCTCGTTTCAGCTATTTTTTCCTTTATTTCATTTTTCTGCATCTTAATGTTCTCTCTCTCTCTCTCTCTCTCTCTCTCTCTCTCTCTCTCTCTCTCTCTCTCTCTCTCAGGGTCCTCCGGTAATGTTATTGTTTACACAGGAAATTAATGAGATGACTAGGCCTACAGGGCAGCGCGCGCACGCACACACACACACACACACACACACACACACACATTAAAGGGCAAGTACTTACACAGCAGCCTGACACCCACACACGCAATTTAACGATGAGAATACCCGTAGTCTCAACCACTTCAACCCGTCGACGTCTTTTACGTTGTGTTCTTGCTGTTACCAGAAGATTGTGGTCAAATTAGGGGAGCCCGACGAATAATGAAAGGAAGAGTGAAGACCTGTTTTTTTTTTTTTTTCTTACCAGAGTAAACTTTTTATACAATCTGGGTAAGTTTTACACATACTTAGGCAACCTTCACCTATACTTGGGCAGTTGTTACTGATACTTGGGTAAACTATACATATCCAGTGACAAGTTTTACATATACCGAGGTTGACTCTACTTTTAACTAGGAAATCTTTAAACATAACGGGTTAAGTATTGTATATACTGGGGTAGACTTTGTACACTATCTATCTATCTATATACCTAGGCTGCTTCCCCCAAGGAAAGGGAGGTAGCCGAGACAGGACGACTCACTCTCCATTTACTCATCCATTCAAACACATTCATTCGCATCTTAGCCCCAAGAGGGAGAACGGACAGATCCTCACCGCACCACACCGCACAAGGGTCAACTGGGCAATGCAATCAGTGACATCCACAGCAGGGCCCGACAGCAGAACTGGTTTACCCCTGCCACATCATAACAGACCCATCCCCTTACCCGCACCTGACCTGACTAGCTGATCAGACCAAATGCGGGAGAATATCCCCTCAGGGCTGCGTCATCACTTATTCATTCACAATTTCTCTCCATTTATTTCTGTCACACACAGCCACTCTTCCTTGCTCAACAGACATCCCTCTCGCATCCAGCGCTCTCTTCACACTGTCCATCCATCCTATTCGTGGTCTTCCTCTCAGCCTTACACCTCTCACATCAGATCTAGTTATCTTTTTCACCAATCGCTCATTATCCATTCTCTCCATATGCCCAAACCATTGCAACACCCTCTGCTCAACTCTGCCAGCCATCTCCCGAACAACTCCAGTTCTCCTTCGCACTTCATCATTTCGCACCCGATCCATACGCGTCACTCCACACATATTCCTCAGACATCTCATCTCCATTACATTCAAACTTTTCCTCTCTGCTACACCCATATTCCATGTTTCAGCCCCATATAATGCAGTCGGTACCACAACACCCTCATACAGCCTTCTCTTTACATCCATTCTAAGCGAACGACATTTAAACACTTTTTTCATTCCTCCCAGCACCTTTCCTACTTCATTTATTCTAAACTTCACTTCTGCATCTATTCTTCCATCCACAGCAACATGTGACCCTAGATATTTAAAACAATCTACCTCCTCAAGCAACTCACCATTCAAAACTATATTCATCCCCCTACCATCTATCAACCTCGTACACTTCATCACTTTACTCTTATTCTCATTTACTTTCAATTTCCTCCTTTCACACACCCTTCCAAACTCCTCTACCAACTGTCTCAATCTCTCCTCTGAATCAGTCACCAGTGCAGTATCATCTGCAAACAGCAGCTGCTTCAGATTCCACTCTCCTCCATCAACATTTACCAGACTCAGACCACCTAAAACTCTTGCATTCACCTCCCTTACAACACCATCCATGTAAATATTAAACAACCAAGGCGACATCACACATCCCTGTCGCAGCCCCACTCTCACAGGAAACCAATCACTCACAGCATTTCCCACTCTTACACACGCTCTACTATTTACATAAAAACTTTTCACCCCTTTTAGTAACCTACCATCAAGTCCATACAATCTTAAAACAGTCCACAAAGCCTCCCTATCAATTCTATCATACGCTTTCTCTAAATCCATAAATGCCCAAAACACATCCTTGCCTTTCGCTAAATACTTTTCACACACTTGTCTCACAGCAAACACCTGATCAACGCATCCCCTCCCTCTCCTAAAGCCACACTGCTCATCACTAATCACTCCCTCTGTACCCTCTCTAACTCTCATAATTAACACTCTACCATACACCTTACCTACAACACTCAACAGACTTATACCCCTAAAGCTAGTACATTCATACTTATCACCCTTGCCTTTATACAACGGGACCACACAAGCACTTGCCCAGTCAATTGGCACCATACCTTTCTCAAAGCACACATTCAACAATCTTACTAACCAGTCAACAATAGTCACTCCACCACCCTTCAGGCATTCCACAGCACACCCATCCATACCTGCAGCTTTCCCTGTTTTCATCTCCTTTACTGCCTTCTCCACTTCCTCCTTCGTGATCAAAGAATCATTCAACTCTCCCAACACATTTATTCCTTGCACCCTTCCATCCGCCACAAGCTCAGCCACCCTTTCCTCCTCTACATTTAACAATCTTTCAAAATACTCTGCCCATCTCTTCCTTACTGCATCCATCTCAATTAACATCCTTCCATCCTCTGATTTTACTCGTTCTTCCTTCCCAGACTCTCCCTTTCGCACCCTTTTCACCTCCTTCCAAAACATTTTCTTATTCTGCTGAAAATTCTCTGTCAGCCGCCTACCCCACCTCTCATCTGCTGCCACTTTAGCATCACGCACAGCCCTTCTCGCTCTATTCCTCTTCTCCTTATACCTTTCATATGACATCTCATCCTTCCTCTGCAGCCACACTTCATATGCACGTCTCTTCTCAGCCACAGCCATACTTACTTCCTCGCACCACCATTCACTTCCTTTTCTTACACCACCACCCACACGTCTCACACCACACACCTCTTCTGCATGCCCCACCACAGCACTCTTAAACAACTGCCATTCCTCCTCCACGCTGCCATTTTCCCGATCTTTCACTGCGTTCCACTCATCTTTCAATTTCTCCTGATACTCTATCTTTTTCTCTCTTTTATCCAACTCACTCACTTTCAAAACCTCCCTGCCACACCTAACCCTCCTAGCTCTCATCCATCTCTTACCTACTCTTAACTTTCCCTCTCCACCAGGTAGTGGTCAGACATACCTCCACCCTCCCCTCTCAGAACTCTCACATCCAACAATCTTCCTATTACATTCCTAGACACAACCACATAGTCCATCAAGGCTCTATCAACAACCCTTCCACCCTCCTGTCTCACCCATGTATACTTATAAATATCTTTCTTCTCAAACAGCGTATTCCCAATCACCATCTCTCGCTCAACACACATCGCTATCATTCGTTCCCCATTTTCATTTCTTCCAGGCACACCATGCATACCAACTACACCTTCAACTGCTACATTTCCCACTCTAGCATTCAGATCTCCCATCATTACCACATTCACATTCGCTTCAAAACTCTGCAGACACTCATCAACATCATTCCAGAAAGACTCCCTCTCTTGTTCATCCCTTTCACTACCAGGCCCATATGCACTCACAAACACCCACAACTCACGTTCAAATTTCGCTTTCACCCACATCAGTCTCGATGACACCTCCTTCCATTCAATCACACATTGCTGAACTTCCGGACTCACTAACAAGGCCACACCTTCTCTTGCCCTTCCTCTATCAACACCTGACAATCTTCCATTCACACTTCCAAACATAGATTCCCCCTTCCCTTTCATCTTCGTTTCACTCAAAGCTAACACATCCAACTTTCTTCTCACAAACATTCTCCCAATCTCCTCCCTTTTAGCCTCAATCGTACTACATCCACGCACATTCATAGACCCAATCTTCAGGGTACGAGGATAACTCCATCCCCCATCCCTTTCTCTGGCCTGTCTCTTTTTAGGAACTACAAAACAGAGGAGGGGGTCCCTAGTCCCCTCACCCCGCCCCTTTTAGTCGCCTTTTACGACACGCAAGGAATACGGTGGCAGTACACACTGGGTTGAAACTGACATATACTGGGGCAAGACTTACATTTTGGGCTAAACTTTATTTACCCTGGAGGTAACTTTGGTTATATTAAGAAAACACTATTTACACTGAGATCAACTTACATAAAAAGGGGTAAGTCTAAAGTATATTGGGTGTATATATATATATATATATATATATATATATATATATATATATATATATATATATACATATATATATATATATATATATATATATATATATATATATATATATATATATATATATATATATATATATATATATACAGTGGAACCCCGGAATTCGTACGCCTCTGTACTCGTACAACTCGGTTTTCGTACAGCTTTTTCGCCCAAAAATCGCTCGTTTTCGTACGGTGACCCGTTATTCGCACTAAGAGATGCGGCGTCGTAGGTGCCACATGGTCGCCAGTCTCGCTTTGTCTTCTGCCAGCTATGCATCAGCCATACAGGCTCGATTAAACTTTGTGATGAATTACGTATTTTCATTAGAAAATTATACATAATCATGGGCCTAAGAAGATTAGTGAGTCAGCTGGAGCTAAAAGTAAAGCAGTGAGAACAACAACTGAGCTGAAAAAAGAACTCATTGCAAAGTTTGAAAGTGGAACCCGTGTCTCTGATCTTGCCATTCATTACAGTATGGCGAAATCTACCGTTTGATCCATACTAAAAATCAGATTAATGCAAATTACATTGTTTCTTATGGAAAAACATGATTCGGATTTCGAACAATTCGCAACTCGTACAGCCCCCAGGAACGAATTGTATACCAATTCCAGGGTTCTACTGTATATATATATATATATATATATATATATATATATATATATACTTGGGTAATCTCTCTCTCTCTCTCTCTCTCTCTCTCTCTCTCACACACACACACACACACACACACACACACGACTCTCTTCACATCTCTTTTTCTCTCTCTTCCCCTTCCCTCATCCACACTTTTCACACTATCTGTTCTCCGTCTTTGACCTCCCTCAACCTCTCTCTGTCTCTGTCTCTGTCTGTCTGTCTGTCTCTCTCTCTCTCTCTCTCTCTCTCTCTCTCTCTCTCTCTCTGTCTCTCCCTCTCTCTCTCTCACCCTTTTCTCCTCCTCCTCCACCTCTCTTCCTCTCCTCTTGGCTTTTCCTCTTCCCTCTCCTCTTCCCTTTCCTTTTCCGCCTTTGCATAGTACACAAAGACTTTCTTCATTTCCTCTTCTTCCGCTTCGGGCCCTTCCTTCCCTCCTTTCTCTTGATTCTCCCTTCCTGTTCTCCTTTTCTTCTTGCTTTTTTTGCGTCTTCCTCCTGGCTTTTCCGTTCCTCTCTTACCTCTATTGGCCCTTCTTATTTATTTTGGTTTTACTTTTCTCTCTTGTTCTTTTTCACCTTATTTCCCTTTACTTATGTTCTCTTGCTTCTCTTCTTTCAGGTCTTTCCTTGGTTCTCATTGCCTTTTTTTTTGGTATTTCTCTCTTTCTAGGTGTCGTGTTCTTGGTTCTCTTAATTCCTCGTTTCGCCTGGTTGTTCTATTCTCTCGGTTATGCTCTACTCTTTTTTTTTTTCTACTCTTCTCATATTTCTAGTCTTCTTGTGATGCCACTTTTTTCTCTCTCGTTTCTTGTTAACCCCCCTTCCCACCTGTGTTTTTGCTTCGTTTTAGCTTTTGTTTCCGATTCCCACTTCTCTCGGTTCTGTTTTTCCCATGGCTCTACCCAGCCATTGATTTTAAACTTCTTGTTTCACTGTTCCCTTCTCTTGTTTCTCCTTTCTTTTGGGTCTATTTTCTCCTCGTTCCCCTCTTTCCTCTTTTCTTCTGATGATTTTTTGCTTCTCTTAGTTCCACACTACTCTTAGTTCTACTCGCCTCTTGCCTACACTGTTCTCTTTTCCTCTCTTGGTTCTCAGCCTCTCATGGTTCTCTAATATCTTCGTGCTCATTTCCTTTAGTTCTTCTCATTTTTGGTTCCCCTTTTTCTCTTCGTTCTCTTCTCATAGCTCTTTCTTCTCCTGCTTCTTCTACTCTCTTGGTTCTTCTGTTCCGCTGATCCTTCTCATCTTTTGGTTCATATCCTCTCCTGATTCTTCTCCTCTGTTCATTCTTCTCTTCTCTTGGTTCTCCTCTTTCCTTGGCTCCTCTCTTCTGGTTTCCTTCTTGTCTAGGTTCTCACTATATTTCCTCTTGGATCTTCTCTTCTTCTTGTTTATCTTTATTTCTCTTCTCTTGTTTATGCTCTATTCTTGGCTCTCCTCATCTCTTCTCTTGGTTTTCCTCGTCTCTGTCTTCGTATGCCTCTTCTCATGGTTCTTCTCTTTTTGGTTTTTGTCTTCTCTTCTCCTAGTTCTCGTTATCTTCTCTTGGTTTCCCTCTTCTCTGCCTTTGGTTCTCCTCCTCCTTTTCCTTAGTCCTCTTGTGTTTTCCTTTTAACCCCGCTCTCACAAAGCAAAACCAAGCGTTCATCTGATGAGCGTGTGTATTTTTTTTTTTTATGGATGTGCTTTGTCAAAGCAATTCAAACAACTTTTATTTGAGTTTAACCAAACTTAAAGGAAGGTTTGATGGACAGACAGTGAGCAAATTTATTAGTTTTGTGAACAAAGAATATCAAGGTCATAGGGTTAGGTCAAAGTTTGATACAGTAAAAACAACTCATTCAGTTTTCATCAGTTTTGTCCAGACTTGTAGGAGGAGTTAAGGGTATGGTGGAAATGACGTGATTCAATTTTGAAAAGAAACAGTCAAATGTCAAGGCCAAAAGTGTGATCAAAGTCGATCTATGTGTGTGCTTTTTAGCAAAATAACTGAAACAGTTTTGGTTTGATTTTAACTAAACATGAGGGAAGGTTTGAAGGTCACTGTAGGAGTAAAATAATTTTTTTTTTTTTTTTAAGCAATAAGTCAAAGGTGAAGGTCCCAAGGCAAAGTCAACTTATGCGTTTTTAATTTGATTTAGTTCAAAATCTGTGGAAAGACTAAAGCTAAAACAATGACAAAAAGGAATCGATTCTAAAGAATAATCAAACATCGACGTCACAGGGCAAGGCCAAATTTTGAGAACAGTAAATTAATAGTATCAAAGAACAAGATTAAATTATGACCCATGAGGTTGTATGGCCTGTTTTTGTTCAAACTAGGGATTTAGGATCACCGAAGAGGGTGGCGTTATTTTAGAACAACAAGTCAAGGTCAAAGTCATATGGAAAGGCCACCTATAAAAGTTTTTATCTGACGTGGCCTTAACTTTGAGGAAAGGACCAGATTAAATCAAGGATAAAAAAGATTAGATTTTGAGAAAGGCAAAGAACAAGATCACAGGGAAAGATTAAATGTCAAGGTCACTAAATAAAATCATTTCATACAGTTTCCGTTCTTTTCTGATCTGAACCAAACTTGGTGGAAGTGTTAAGGGTCAGGCAAAAAAGAAGTAAACTAATTTTGCTACTAATCAGTTATAGTCATGGTCACATAGCAAATTCGAATATTCGGATCTTTGAAACTGGTGGGAGAAAATGTTACACTCTCTCAGGGCTCCTTTTTTGTTCCTTGGTTTTCCTCCAGTCGTTTCTTGATTCCCCTCCTCTTATAGTCATTATTTTTTACACCCAACTGCAATTCATTATTTTAATTAAAGATTTCCTTCTTTTCTTTCACCTCTTTTCGTTAACTGTTGCACCGTGAGTTGGTGTATATTCATTGTAGCTGCCTCCCATTCCCTACGGGTTTCGTTATACATTTGTGTTTTTTCCTCCATTGTATATTCTTCTCTTTCTCTCCTGTTCGTAAGCTGATGCAGGGAGCCTTATTTTTGGACTTCTTTGTATTCATTTCCCATTTCCTTGCATTTTTACCCTTTCTTCCTTGGTATTTTTACACCATTTTTATTTTTATCTTTCTTCTCAATCTCATTTCTTTGGCGTATTTTTTTTTCTCTCTCTGCCTGTGATTTCCTACAAATCCCCTCTTTTGCCCGCGTCTATCTGCCCATTTTCTATTTTTCCTTTTGTGTACCAGCTCTGTTCTTCCCTCTCTTACACATTTTCTCTCTCTTACGATTTCAGTTATATTTTGACTGACTTTTCCTTCTTTCTTGAATTTCTTTCCCGTTACTTTTTATCATATACGTTTCTGCGTATTTTCTTCCTCTTCTCTTCCCTTCTGTTTTCTTCTCTCTCTCTCTCTCTCTCTCTCTCTCTCTCTCTCTCTCTCTCTCTCTCTCTCTCTAGCGGGTTCACTGCGGAATATTCAAGTGTTACCACACTTACCAGCTTGTCTAAGTTGGTGAATCACTGGGTGGTAGTGACCACAACCTGATAAGGTTTTCTCTGCTTATTTGTTTGGAAGGATCTTCTGCATCTAATTTGAGAAAAAGAAACTTCCATCGTGCTGACAATGCAGGTTTTAGAGTTTTATGAGTGCTGGACTAGAGGGCAGTCATGTACAAAATGGCAGACTGTATTCCTACTCCCTATGTCCATAAAGTAAAACTCTTAAACCAAAATGGTTTAGTAAGGAAACAACCACTGCAATAAAAAGAGAAAGGCTGCATACAAGAGGGCCAAAAGCAGCCAGGACCAAAATGATTTGGGCTCCTTTAAAAAGAGTGAATGTAGGAAAGTGAAATATCTGATAAAGTTGACTAAAAGAAGTGAAAAAATCATGTTGGAAAGTTAACCTCCCAAAGTGTTCTCAAGCCACGTAAACAGTAGGAAACCTTTCAAATGTTGTTTTAGATCAATGAAGGATCAATCAAGTGTTATGCAGATCTCAGACTTGAATATGGCCTGCTCTCTAAAATAGCTATTTTGCTTTGGTCTTTAGGTTAGAGGACAGTCATGACAAGGCAAGACCAGTACTGGTCCATGAGAGCGAAGATTCCATCATCCAGAGACGAACCCCTGAGGAGGTGGCAAGACGAATCGACAAGCTAAATACAAGTCACCTGAGCCAAATAAAATCCTTCCAAGAGTCCTTAAAACGGTACTTGACCAGGTAACTCCTTTACTTGCAGACATCTTCAACAAGTCACTGGAAACATGGGAAGTGCTAGAAGACTGGACACTAGCAGATGTGACCCCAGTCTTTAAGGAGAGGATCAAGAATCAGAATTAATTATCATACATTTAGCCTGAACTCTATCATAGTTAAACTGTTTGAAGGAGTAACTGTTGACAGGATAGTCGAACTCCTGAAAAATCACGACCTGATTATAGATTCCCAGCATGGACATATATCATTCAGAATAGCCTTGCTCGTTGTTTCCACAAAATGTTGAATATGTATAACGGTAGTAAAGCAGTAGACATCCTTGACTTAGACTTTCCAAAGGCATTCGAGAAAGTGCCTCACCTCAGACTAAAGTCAAAGGTGCGCTAACTCGGTATTAATAGGGAGGCTACACTCTGGACAGACAATTTGCTAACTGATGGAAAACAGCAAGTAGGGATCCGCAGAATTTCTTGTGATTGGGCTTCTGTTACTTCTGGCGTTCCACTAGGGTCAGTCCTTGGTCCATTCCTGTCCATCATTCATATCAGTGATGTAGATGTTGATCTGTTAGGTGTGAACTGAAAGTATGCAGATGACATCAGATTTGGAGCAAGCGTGATCAGGCTTGAAGGGTTTGAAAAACTCCAGGCAGACTTGTTAAGCTTGAGGATTGGTCTGATACATGGGAAATGCCATTGAACTTGGAGAAATGCAAGGTTGTGCATACTGGTTATGCAAACCCTGGGTCAGACTATTTACTTTTGGGAAGACCTCTGAGGATAACTGATTTGGTAAAGGACTTAGGTACGCCGATTAGTGACCTAAAGTTTTCCGAACAGTGATCGAATCAGAGAAAAAGGCCCAGAAATTGCTAGGCTACATCCAGAGGCAGTTTTAACATAGGAAGAACGAGATTGTTCTTAGGCTTTATAACTCCTTTACCCTTAAGGCTCAGGGATCTAACGACCTGAGCCCTTATCGTATCCAGGCTTTTTCAAAGAGTAATCTGTTTTCTACTTCTCATAGTTCCTTAACTACAGCACAGAGAACTTTCAGTTAAAGATCAAAATATTCATCAGTCCCTCATATCACCAGTGCGAGTGTCACCAGGCATCCAGGTGGAAGCATTGTGGAGATAGGGGGTGATGAATGGAGGCAGTCTGGGGGGAATCTGAGAGTCTGTCCCTATGAGCTGGTATGTCGGTGGCTATGGTCTGTAGGCCTTGCCAAGACAGGGATTCCTCACTCACATTTGCTCACACTCCCTCTTGTCTCACTTGACCTTGACACTTTTCTCCATCAGCCCCTGCCACTGCTGCATGAGTGAATCTCACCCATTATATGGGTGACAAAGGGTGAAGAGAAATTCCAAGGTTCACTACGCATTACCTGCGGCAAAGATCACCGACACTTTTTGTGAGAACATTTTCAATGTCATGTAAAATCACTTTAGTTATCCCCGAGGTCGATATTTTTATTTCTTGAAAACATAGTTTTCTTTACCTCTAAAGCACTTGTGTAGCTAGTTTCTTACTTCACAACAAGCTTATCACAAGTACATAATTTGTTGGTCATTGTAACACTTATTATGTACTTGTTCTGCAAGGTCACTTTTGTGGTTACTAAAGCTTGTTTTACTATACCCATACTTTTCCTTATATTGTAAAGTTTTATGTAGAAAAGTCACTTACATGGGTAAGATTTTACTGCACATCAGGAATTCCATAATATTATTACTAGTTTTCTATAACAAAACCAGTTTGCAAGTATAGTGCACTCTATTACCGTAACACTTATTTGCGTTTGTATTGCGAGTTCACTTTTGCTGTCACTTGAGCTAGTTTTCTTTTATTTGTTCTTTTCCTTATATTCTAAATTCTAATGTAGAAAACTCACTTGCTTGGCTAAGTTCCTTCTGAACTATAGGAGCTGCACAAAATTTTTTACTATACCTCTTACCAGTTAATCTGGCCAGGCATGTATGGCAACACTGTTCCTGTCGAGATTCTGATTGGCTGGAGGTGTTTGTTCGATTTCGTCGTTGCTAAAACTGATACTCTCTTTATTACCAGATGTGATACTGAGTTTGTCGACAGTACAATCGTCAAAAGCAATAAGAATTCCGTTATATACTTAACAACAATGAAATTCTCGTAGGAAGATAGAGATATTGAGTCAACAAAGTATTATAACAGTCCAAGTCAAGGTCAGCATTCGAACAATTCCTTTAAATCTCCGACACTCCATAATATAACAGAAAATTAAGGAAACCTGCTTAATCTAAGCATTGGTATAACACACATTTAAGTTTTAAGATCAGTCCGCACCTTAAAATCGTGCCACAACTCTGAATAATTAAAAATTCTGATGAAAAGATGAGTTCTGCGATGAGGGAAGTTTGAAAAAATCGCGAAAAATCAAAGTAGGCTAAAGGAAAACTATTTCATTACATATCCTCTATTATCACACTACGGACTGATCTTAAAATTTAAATGTGTTACACCAACGCTTAGATTATGCAGGTTTGCGTAATTTTCTGTTATATTACGGAGTTTCAGAGATTTAAAGGAATTGTTCGAATGCTGACCTTGTCTTGGACTGTTATAATACTTTGTTGACTCAATATTTCTACCTTCCTACTAAAATTTCATTGTTGATAAGTATATAACGGATTTCTTATTGCTTTTGACGATTGTACTGTCGACAAACTCAGTATCACATCTGATAATGAAGAGAGTATCAGTTTAAGCAACAACGAAATCGAACAAACACCTCCAGCCAATCAGAATATCGGTAGGAACAGTGTTGCTATACATGCCTGGCCAGATTAATTGGTATGAGGTATAGTTTACTATCACACAACCAGTTTACATATACATATATTGCACTATATTATCATAACATGAAAGAAAAACCCACCGTACAGTACTTGCCTCAAAAGATCACGTTCAATTTTCACTCCAGCACTTTTTTTTTCTTCCATAACGGATGATACAAAACCACAGTTAGATTTTGGACATAACACCTATTTCCAGTACCATAGAGTTCCTAATCATCTGTAGCTTTTGTATATAATGACTACAGTCTTACTTCAATATGTGAAATTTTCCTTATCTCTTCACTGAAATTTTCTTTATCTCTCTATACCAGTTATTTATTTTTCATTTTAAGTACAGATTTAAGTTTTATATGCTATACTTCCACACGCACCTGCGAAGTGTCAAACTGGGGTGATGTGGACGGTGGTGAGAGGGTGGTGATGCACAGGTGCCAAGAAGGCAATGAGAAGGAGGCTGAGGAGCTGTAAATGATGGCCAGGACACATCACTTAAACGATACTGTCATTTCTGAAACTCTCCCGTTCGAACTATCACTCAACCTCTTTCCTGCATGAGTAGGAGGCTAGGCAGGGGTGGAGGTGGCAGGGGCCGGGCAGCAGTCTCGGCAGCAAGTGAATTGGACTATGTGGAGTCATAAATTATCTTTCCTACCCCTCCCAATTCAACCGGAAGACTGGCAGTGTAGCTCATTCGCCACCTATATGCCTACATCAGACACCATAGAAAATAGGTAGGAATTCAAAGACTGATGGGAAATGCAAAGTGTCTTTTGTCATCCAAGCCACCCTGAACACCTGTTTTATGACGGACGTTGCTGTCATCCAAGCTGTAGGGATCAATATGGTTGCTTCTGGAGTATGCCGTGCAATCCTAGTCACCTACACTTAGGAAGGACAGACTGAAAAAGAAAAAAAAAAGTTCAAGCTAGGGCAACAAAATTCGTTCCATCCATCAAGAGACTGAGTTATCAGGACTGACTGAAGACTCTGGGACTGTTTTCATTAGAATCTCGTAGACTACGAGGTCAACTCACTGAAGTGTTTAAAAGACTGAATGGGTCTGACAATCTTGATCATAGAGAGTTGCTTAGTCACAACAAGAACTCACCAAGCAACCATTGTTGGAAACTGGAACTGAAAAGATTTAGCACCGGTATATATGAAAACTCTCATATACGGTACAAAATATGCTCCACCTGGAAGAGACTCCCCATGGATGTTGTCAATAGTACTGAAACAGAGGGTTAAAGAAAACAAAAAAAAATTGATAAGATCTTACTCGCACTGGAATGTGATTGAACAGGAAATGCACCCCCGGGCAAACGCGACGTATCCTCTCATTATGGACCGCAAGGTATTTGAGATATTAACTTTCCTTCTCTCTCTCTCTCTCTCTCTCTCCTCATCACCCACCATCGTATGTCTTCTCCAGTCTATCTGTCTATATCTCTTTATCATTATATCTTTACCCATTCCCATCTCTGTATATAATGTCTACAACTCTATATCGTTCTCTGTCTGTCTGTCTGTCTGTCTGTCTGTCTCTGTCTGTCTGTCTATCTGTCTGTCTGTCTGTCTGTCTGTCTGTCTGTCTCTCTCTCTCTCTCTCTCTCTCTCTCTCTCTCTCTCTCTCTCTCTCATCACCCACCACCTAAAGCCTCCTCCCGCCTTCCCTACCCTGTCATCATATCTTTCTCTCAACGCCCCATTTGACCTTTCTTCCCCTTCTCCTCTTTCTTCTCTTTATTTTCTTCATTGGCTCACCACCTCTTTCCCTTTCCATAACTCTTTTTCTCTCCGTTTTCCTTTATTGTTGCTCTCCGACTTCCCCTTGCACTAAACTCTTTTCTACGTTTCCTTCGCCTTTTCTTCCCTCAGGTCTCGTTTCCCTTCTCCCACTTACCTAATATTTTGTTCCTCTTTTACTCTCCCTCTTCCTCTTTTCCATCAGTTCTTCTTGTGTTCTTCCTCATTTCCTCTTTTCCCTTCTTGCTTTGCCCCTCATTCTTTATAAGTTCGCCCTCTTTTGCTTCCTCATCCTCCAGAATGTGTAGATCAGATACTCATTCTTAGATATTTAGTGGAAGAGTTTGTAGAGAAGGGAATGAAGTTGTATGCGGCCTTCATGGATTTGGAGGAAGCATATGACAGCGTGGATAGACAAGGATTGTGGAAAGTATTAAGAATATATGGAGTAGATGGGAAGTTGTTGAATGCCGTGAAGAGTATGTATGAGGGCGCTAAGGCTGCAGTGCATTTCGATACTGAACTGAGTGAATTTTTCTATTTGAAGGTTGGATTGAAACAAGGATGTGTCCTGTCTCCATGATTGTTCAATCTGTATATGGATGGGGTAATAAAAGAGATACAAGGTAGGGCAGTGGATGTTGGAACGGCTATAGTGAGAGAGCGTACTGTTTAGAAACTACCTGTACTGTTGTTTGCAGATGATGCTGTGTTGTTAAGTGAAGCAGCAAGGCGCAGTGGATGAGTTTGGGAGAGTGTGTATGAAACGGAATCTAAAGGTGAATGTAGGGACGAGTAAAGTTATGGTCTTCGAGAGAAGTGAAGTCAGTGAATGTACAGTGAGGCTGGATGAGGAGGAACTGGAAAATGTGAGTGCGTTAAAGGACTTGGGTGTGACGAGTAAGGATAGAAGTTTAGGGGGCGAAGTGCTTGAAAGGGTGTATCAGGGAAGAAAAGTTGCTGGTTCCTTGACAGCAGTGATAAGAAACAGGGAAGTGAGCATGGAAGTGAAAAGGTACTACAGGACAGTATTGTGATACCAACTTTAACGTATGGAAGTGAAGCTTGGACCTTGTTGAAGGGACAGAAGTCAAGAGTGAGAGCAGTGGAAATGAGTTATTTGAGAGGAGCCTGTGGAGTCACATGGAGAGACAGACTGACAAATGAGGATGAAAAGGAGCGTTGCGGTGTGGATGTGGATGTGATAGGAAGCGTTATAAGAAACACACTGAGGTGGTTTGGACATGTGGAGAGGATGGAGAGCGAGAGACTGACGAGGAGAGTGTATGTGAGTGAGGTAGAGGGGGGGGAAGGGAGGGAGAGGCCGAGGATGAGATGGAGGGATGGAGTGGAGAGGTATCCGGGCAATGAAATGGCGGGGGACAGGGCGACATGGAAGCGATTTGTTTGTGGCCACCCCTTACGGGATGAAAGTGTCTGGCAATAGAGAGATAGATTGAGACCTTCCATCTCTCCTCATTCTCATTTGCTTTCTGCAGGCCCTTTTCCTTCCTTCCTTGTTCATTGCCTCCTTTCATTCTTCTCCTTTCTCCTTTTCTTTCCCTTCCTCCGTTTTCTTCATATTCGTCTGCTTTTGTTCCCTCCGTTCCCCTTCCATTTCTACTGTTTTTATATTTTTTTTCGAGTTTCCCTTCACCATTCTTCATTTTTTTTCTTTCCGTTTCCTTGTCTCCCTCTTTTCTTAACATTTATCCTCCTCTCCTGTTTATCTTTTCTTCGTTGGTTTACCCTTATGCAACCTCTGTTTTCCTCCCTTTACTGAGGTATTCTGGTATCATAATCTTTCTCTTTTCGTTCATTTTCCAACTCTATTCCTCCTTTCTTTCCCCTCCTACGTGCAGTTTGCTCTTCAGTTTCTGTTACGCCCTCTTTTCCTTCTTTTTCTCCTCCATCAATTGTCCCTCATTTTTCATCTTCCTTCTTTGGTCTCCCTCCACTTATGTATCCTTGTATTCCTTTCATTCCAGTTTGCTTACATTTTCGTCACTTTATTTTTTATTATTTCCCTCCCCCCACGCTTTATACCTAGGCACTCCAGTATCAGATGGACCCCGACAGACAGATCCCTCAAGACAGACTACAACAGACAGGTTCTAAAATAAGCCCCAACAGACAGGCCCCATCAGACAGACCCCAACAGACAAACTCCAACAGACAGATCCCTAAAAAAAGCTCCAAAGACAGTCATTAACAGACAGACCCAACAAGACAGATCCCACAATACTGACTCCTAAAATATAGACCATAACAAGCTGACCTCAACCGAGACTCCCATAGACAGATCCCACAAGGCAGACCCCATCAGACAGATCCAGACATCAGAGGGATGGGACTAGGGGTAGGCGGGAGGCAGTTTCAATTGGCTTAATAATCGAAAACCTGAGTGTGCTATGTGTGTGTGTGTGTGTTCTTACCTAATTGTTCTTACCTAATTGTATCTTTACAGGAATGAGTCAAGCCCGTACTGTCCCTTATCTTAAACCATATTTATCGTACATATCCTTAAATTTGTGAATTGTTTTGGCACACACTATTTCATTTGGTAGTGCATTCCATTGATCAATTGCTCTGTTTGGGAAACTGAATTTCCTTACGTCTTTATCACCTCTCTTCTTATGCAGTTTTTTGCAGTGTCCTCTTGCTGATGCTTCTCCATATGTTAAGTAATCATTTATGTCTATTTTCTCCTTCCCTGATATGCACTTATATAGCATTATCATGTCACCTCTTTTCCTTCTCTCCTGTAGTGTTGGTAGATTCAGTGTATTTAGTCTTTCTTCGTAGCTTAGGTGCCTTAAGCTTGGTATCCATCTTGTAGCGGCCCTTTGAACTTTTTCAATCTTGTCTATGTGCATTTTGAGATGAGGACTCCAGACTACTGATGCATATTCCAGGGTTGGTCTAATGAATGATGTTATTATCTTTCTTAGCATGTCTTCATTTATGTATATGAATGCTATTCTCATATTTGCAAGCAGTGTATACATGTTCCGTACCTTCTCGCTGATGTGGTTAGCCGGAGATAGTCTGTTATTGATAATCACCCCTAGGTCTTTCTCTCTTTCTGATGTGTATAGGGTTTTATTTCCTAACTTATAATCCCAATCAGGTCTTTTTCCACTTTTACCAAACTTGATTACATGACACTTGTCCACATTGAATTCCATTTGCCATGTACTACTTCATTCATGAAGTTTATTTAATTCTTCTTGTAGCTCTTTACAAGAGTCTGTGTTAGTAATTCTCCTTTGTTTTTTTTTTTGCATCATCTGCAAACATATTCAGAAAGCACTCATTTCCAGTGTTACTGTTTATATCATTTATATACACTAAAAACATGATTGGTGCCAGTACTGAACCCTGTGGTACTCCACTAGTCACTTCTTTCCATGATGAGTAGTTTCCTCTTAGTACTGTTCTCATTTCTCTTTTTATGAGAAAGTCTTGCATCCAACAAAACAGTTTGCCTCGAATTCCTCCTTGATGGTACAGTTTCCATAAAAGTCTTTGGTGTGGTACTGTGTCAAAAACATTCTTGAAATCTAAATAGATACTGTCCACCCATCCTTCCTTTTCCTGTATTGTGTTTGTTGCTCTGTCACAGTAGCTCAACAGATTAGTAACACATGATTTTCCTTTTCTGAAACCAAACTGCCTTTCTGTTATCATACTGTGTTCTTCTAGATGATTTACCCAAGCTTTTCTTATAAGCTTTTCTAATACCTTTCTTACAACACTGGTCAGTGATACTGATCGGTAGTTGAGTGGATTTTGTGTATTTCCTTTCTTGAATAAAGGGACAATATTTGCTTTTTTCCAAATATCAGGTAGTTTACCTTGACTCAAGGATTTCTTGAAAATTAAAAATAATGGTTTACTTAACTCCTTTGCACATTCTCGTAGTACCCAACATGAAATTTCATCAGGACCACTTGCTTTTCCTCTGTTTAATCTACTTAACTCCTCCTGTATTACTTTTTCTGCTATTTGTATATCTGGTAGTATGTGTGGACATGCATGTTCCACATAGTCCCTCTCAAAAAATTTTTCTTCTGTAAAAACTAATTGGAAATTCTTATTTAGTGCTTCACAAATATCTTTCTCTTGTGTATAAGTGATTCCCTCGTCCATAATTGATTGTATTATATCTTTTACCTTGGTTGTGCTTCTGATATAGCTGTAAAACAGCTTTGGTTGATCACTACTTTTATTTATTATACCCTCCTCAAACTGGTTTTGGGCTTCCCTCCTTATTCTTGTATAATCGTTTCTTGCCTGTTTGTAATTATACGCCCATTCACTATTATGTCATCTGTATCTATTCCACAACAAATCTCTTCTTTCTTTTGATTTTTTACATTCTGTATTGAACCATTTCTGTATTTTCTTATCTGCTTCTTTGTGCTGTGGGATGTACTTCTGGACTCCTATTTCATAAAATTCACAGAATTCTTTATATACAGCATTTAAATCTTGTCCTTTAAGCTCATTTTCCTAATCAACTTCTAAGAAATAATTCTTTAGGTCTTGATAATTGCCCTTTTTATAGTTTAGCCTCTTTTTGTAACTGTCAATTCTGTTTACTATGTCATATACTATCCTGAAGTTATAATTTACTACTGCATGATCGCTTTTGCCGAGTGGAGGGTGATATATTAAACTGTCAATATCATTTTCTTGCCTAGTAAATATTAGATCTAGCACTGAAGGTACATCAAGTCCTCTTTTTTTGGTGGTTTCCCTCACATGTTGCGTTAGGAAGAACTCTTGTACGAGATCCAGGAGCTTTTGGTCCTAACAGCTTTCTTGGCTAATTATATCTAGAGTATTCCAATTTATATTTGTATTGAAATCCCCAGTTAGTATAATTCTTTCTGACTTCTCTTCCATTTTATGTAGTAATGATCTTAAACTCTGATTTGTACTCTCTGCCAGGTCCTCATATTCATCTCTTTCACATGTGTTTGATCTGGGTGGCATGTACAAATTGGCTACAGTTACTTTACCTTCAGATGTGTTGATCTCTACTGCAATCAGTTCTACTTGTGATGGTATATCTAGTTTTATTTCATTGACTTTTAGATTTTTCTTAGTTAATATTATAATTCCTCCTCCTTTTTTTAAATTTCTGTCTCTTCTCCATATATTGTATTCCTCTAAGTTTAGTATGTCATTGGATATCCTTGGTGTTAATTTTGTTTCAGTTAGGCATTTTATTTGTGGTTCATTTTCTCTGACATAATTATTTATCTCTAGTAATTTAGATACCATTCCATCCACATTTGAGTACATGAACTTTATCATCTTGTTTATATACTTGTCATGACATGGTTCTACTACCTTCCTCCTTTTTATTCCATCCTGTTTGTGTACCACTTCCGTACCTGCAATCCTATTACATTGTAAAAAAATTTCTTCTTCTCCTCTTCTGATCTTCCCTCATTTTTTGTTTTTGCTTCCTCTCTTTTCTCTTTCAGTGTTTCCAGTTCTTCTTGTGTTAGGCATCTTTTTATCCATACGTTTTTGAACTCCTCTTTTTCCATAAGATTCTTTGCATTTTTTAGTATCTCTTCCTCAGTGTTTACACTCTGGAAATTCACCTTTAGAGGTCTTGTCTTGCTTTTCTCATATTTCCCTAACCTTTTGTGTTCCTCTATGTCTTTACAACAGATTTCCTCTGATACTTCTTTCAGTAAGCTCATTACATTTGCCATCTCCTTTTTGTCTCTTGTGATCTTGTTTTTTACTTCTTCCTCTTCTATACCAGTGATTACTATAGATTTGTTTATATCTACTAAATCTCTGACTAACTTTGTGTGTGTGTGTGTGTGTGTGTGTGTGTGTAACTTTATGTCTGTGACTGAAAGGAGGACTGGTTTTGACCAATGTGTGGGCTAGAGCGAATGCATTTGTCATACATTTTTCGTTTCGTTTCTTACTACCATTCCCACCCCAAAAGATCATCCCTTGATGATCTAAATGGTTCTCTGTAATCTGGTTGGATTTCTGCCCATCAGTCCTCTTCTCTCAACTTTTCTTGTGTTTTCTCTCTTCTCCTGACTTTGATTTATTTACCTCTTCAGCTCTAGCTCATCATGTAAGCTCTATTATTGCTGATACCAGATAGTTTTATTAAGCTTAGCAGAGATTTTTCATACTGAGGCGTTAGATACAACCTTCAAAAACTCCACAAATAGTAGAGATCTTTCTTAACCTGAAATAAATTATTTGATTACAGCAAAAAGAATGTACATGATGGTCAGCAAATAGCGCTCCACTAACAACTCGACCGTACTTTATGTTGCGGAGATGACTATGTCTACAGGTGTGATTGTGGTTGTGGCAGTGGCAGTAGGAAATGAATATAGGATCCTGTATAGATACTGATAACACTGACTGAGCCATCCCCGCAACACATGAGAAATCACACAGCAGAGTGGGAGAAGGGTGTTATATAGGGACCAGTCTGTATAAGAAGACTGATGTACTGGGTTTGAAGGGGTTGACTTTCTCAACAACATGTTAAGTCATTTTATTCTTGCTGCCTCCAAATGATGTCATTCAACCTAGAGAAGACATCTAATTTGATGTGCTAGAGATAAATTCTACCTCCCTCATAACTAGAGATTCATTACAAGGGAAAAAATTGTCTGAGGTTAGTCTAAGCACGCCTAAAATGACATAATCCTTGTTAACTGGTTAAATCTGTAGTATTATCTTTGTCACGAGTTGGCGCGATCCTATATTTAAATAAACTCATGACATTAAACTTTGGTGGGAAACCGCTAATTATAGCGGAATCCCAGCATGTATCACTCAGGCAACCGCCACGTATTCACCCGATCGGGAGTGTTTTCAGAACATTTTTCACTGTTTCATAAGTGATTGTCCTTGTGCGAAACATTAGCGCTTCCGCTGAGTAATTTGTTATGGGCGTGTTTCGCTCACTTCTAGCCATTAGCAAGTGCGGCCCGACACTCGCCTCTCTCTCACAATTTGAATTTAGTCATGATTAGAGGGCCGTGGGACTAGGTCGTTGGCCCAGCTTGGAGCAGCGTGTGTACAGCGAGTTCCTGATCCCCACCTAGCATGAATCGGCGAGAGGTTCAGCGTGGCAGCGTCCTTCCTCAACAACGACGCCCAGTTCCCGCTTAGCCCACTCTCTGATCAGTATGTCCTTTCATTTTACCTAGGTTTAAGTGTTAGCTTTTGAGTGAGCGAGTGAGTGTGGTCTCCTTAATTTTGAATTAATTTTGAAACATGTAATGTAAATTTATCTCATTGTAATCAATAAATTTACAGTTCTTTTCTCTTGAGCTTAATGTAATGTTAACTCGTGTTTTATTTCTCCACATTAAACTTATTTCACTTATAGCTCCTAGTTTGCATAAACGCTTTGTAATATTCATAACTAGTACTTAGGCCAGTCCTTTTATTAACCTTAAATCCATTGTGCAACCAGGAGTTAATGCACCAGCAAGAACCTGTTTATTATTAATAGCATTAGATATTGATTGTCAGGGGTGGAGTCACTTTCTCCAGAGGCTAACAGTACCAATAAACAGCACGTGTGAGTAATTAGTCTCTGCTGTGTACTGTTGAGAAAGTTTATAAATTCTCGTCCCTAGAGAATCGGCGAAGTAAGCAGGCATAAAGTTATCATTGCTTGATTTTCACAAGTCAATTCTTTGTCCTGTTCTCAAGTATTATTGAATATTATTCTTTAATATTGCATACTGTTAAAAACCCTGTAACATCTGGCGACCTCATTCCAGGATATTATCTCCTAGCTCTAAAGTTATTCACGAGACAATACTCACTCACTCATACTTAGGTATTTATCATTAAATTCTATAGGCACTATCTTACTGGTGATTATTGATTCAGTTCTATTAATTTAGGTAAGTTTTCACAGTCAGTTGCTGTTTGATTTTCTTTCTTTACCAGTTTAATTAGATAAAACTGGTCACCACTAACCTGTGCCTATATTCTTTATTCTCGATTATTGGCATCTTTCTCTGCAAAAGTGCAGTCAGTACTGAGTCTCTGGTTTACTTAGATTGAGTTAGCATCATGACTACCAACGTCTATGTACAGGAAGCTAAAGATATGGGGCTTACAGACCCCAAAGTAGTATAGGATTATGTCCTCTCTTGGCTTAGTCACGAGCAGCAACGCGAGAATGATGCTCGTGAAGAGCGTAGAATCCAACGCGAACACGAGCGAGAACAGCGCGAACACGAACAAAAACAATGTGTACTCGAGTTACAACAACGTGAGAGAGAAAGTGAATACGAGCATGAACAATGAGACAGAGAATGAGAACACGAACGTGCCGAGCGAGAAGCACGCGAAAAGCATGAACTTGAAGTGTTGAAGCTCAAGCGAGATTCCTTGGCTTCAGACACATCTGGTGCAGCTGGCCCAAGCTCCACGAACACTATCCATGCACATACAATATTATGACGACCCCACACATCAAGCTTCCCCCATACAAGGAAGGCAAGTGAATCGAGCCATATATAGCTCGTTTTGAAGACATGGCTCAACTCTACCAGCTGGATGATGCAGCTAAGTGGCTTCAGTTTCTTAGCCTGTTTGAGGGCCCTGCCCTCGATATTCTCAACAGAATATGTGGAGACAATTCCATGTATGAGATGATGAAGGCTGCACTCGTCAAAGCGTACGGTCTCACAGTTGACAACGCCAAGAGTCAGTTCATGAGGGCGCGTTTACAGGAGAGAGACTGCCGTTCAGTTTCTTGACCGGCTTACTGCTTACTTAGATGAGTGGATGGAGAAAGTTGAAACTCCTTCCATGTGTGAGGGGATAATTGACCTTATGCTGCGCACGCAGCTAGAAAAGTCGTGGCCTACTGAACTTATGGCTCAGCTTAAGATCTACCAGGTAAGAGATGCCAGCCAAATGGTGAAGAAGACTGATGCATTCTTCACTGCATACGGGTATCAAACTTGAAAGCAGCATACCTGGAACAGGAAACCTGATAAATCTGGGAAACCGTCTCAGACTAAATCCCAGCAACAAGGCCATTTTCAGAATAATGGCCAAGGTCCAAAACCGCAGAGGAAGGACCAGGGGCAAAACACTCAGAAGAGGTACAACAGGTACCCTAACCAGCAGCAGTATCAGCCACGTAACAGACTGTCGGGACTATCCTTTTCAGCACCAGCCCCAGAGCATCAGAGGCAGGAGGCGAATGCAGCCTTCATTCCCCAGCAGCAGCATGGCGGTGTTCTCCCTAGCAGTACGGGTACTCCCCCACAGTTCTCTAGTCCCACAACGACAGTGAACACGCCTCCACAGGAGGCCAATGCTCCACCTCCCCGAGCAGTGAGTACGACCCCTCAAGTATCTAATTCTCAGGGCATCATGTTTGCCGCATCATTTATTCAGCAGCCTAATCAGTGGCTGGCTGCTTCCTCCACAGGCCCTCCCACAGATGACAGTGCCTTCCTTGTTCAGTCAGGGTTTGTGGGAGACATTCCTGTGAAGGTCCTGAGAGACATTGGTTCCTCAGGTTGCTCTGTCAAGCAGAGTCTAATTCGGCCTGAGCAGTACACAGGTCGACAGATCCAAGCTAACCTTATTGATGGATCAGTGAGATTGTTCCCTGAGGCACGTATCCAGGTGGCATCTCCATTTTACACTGGTACGACACTCGCAGTTGTCATGCCAGAACCCTTATTTGACCTAATCATAGGCAATATTCCAGGTGCCAAGCATAGTTGCACCATAGATGAAGCTACTCAGATTTCGGCTACAGTAACACGGGCCATGGCTGAGGCTCCAAACTGTGTCACCCCGGTAACCATTGAATCACCGCAAGATCTGATGTGTAGCCAAGTTGTTGTTCAAGAACAACATTCTGACCCAACACTTGCTGCCGTGCGAAAGAAACAAAAGGGTAGAGTGATAAAATATTCACAGGGAGGTCAAGCCAAGTCCCTTCGTAAACAAGGACGGCTGTACCGTGAGTCACGAACACCCCAGGGTGAGGTTCGACTGCAGTTTGTCATTCCCGCTGAGTACTGCCAAGCAGTGTTAGAATGGGGTCATTGTTCAGCCTCAGGAGGTTACATGGGCAAAAGGAAAACCCAGGGCCGTATCCGTGCTGACTTTTTCCGGCCAGGGATGGGACGAGGCATAGATAGTTTTGTGCGTTCCTGCAATGTGTGTCCACATACAACTAATCAGGGACATGTCCTTCCCGTGCCGTTTGAATCCACACCCATAATCTCTGAAGCAGTTGAAAGAGAGGGCAGTGGTTGTGTGGGTGCAGATCTGACGTCTCTCCCGTTGGCCCCACAGGACACAGTATGTCCAGGGCCTGTACATACATATGTACCATAAGTTAAGGGGGAAGTTCAAGAACCCCACAGAGACAGTCCGAGGCTGTGTATGAATTACCTTGTGGAACGTCTCGATCTGTGGGCCTCTCAGAGGATTCCTGGAGAATGCACATTATCCACATGAGTGTTCACACCCTCGGTGGGTGTTAAAACGTGAACTGCCCGAGATTGCGTAGGGATTCCCAGCTTCCTGTCATTAATCTTAAGTGTAGTGTTAGGTTAACCAGTAAACTGCTTGTTCTAAGAAATTTGTAAATTCAAGAACTGGCACGTTTCCTGGTTAATAATGTTAGGTTAACTAGTAAACTGCTTGTTCTAAGAAATTTGTAAATTCAAGAACTGGGATGTTTCCAAGTTAATAAGCGTTAACCAGTAAACTACAAGGGTTCTGAGAGATTTGTAAATCCAAAGGCTACATTTCCTGGTTAATTATAACATAAGTACTGATTACTAGGCAAAGCGAGAGAAATTACACTTTTGATGCTCCACCTTGATTCCTTTCGCAGTTGCAGTTGGCGGGTGCAGCATTGCCGTGCAGAACAGCTCATCGTCCCTGATGCATGCTGCTGTCTCTTCTCTTCTGCCTCATCGTCATCATTTACTATTGATTTGCATTATGTAATTTTACAAGTAGGTACAGTTACACCACAACTGTCACATACACCGTGTATTACATACATCACGCTACATAACAATTAGTTGTTAATGTAAGTGTAGCGAACTTTTCGCTCAGTTTGACCTGAGTACAGGATTTTTCACCATCGTCACAGAGTTTTTTCCTCAAGCTTGCTTCTATTAACCCGCGGCATCCCGTCGATGTACATCCACGTCCTCACATTATGTCACTGCCAATCCCGTTGACGTACTTCAACGTCCTGCAATTGCAAGGTTCATAATTTCCACAATTTTCAAAATTCGCGCGAGATTTTCGATTCGCCCACGTACCCAAGCCTCCCCTACCTGCCCCCAGGCGGGCAGCGTCCCAGACCCCGCATGACCTGCGCTCGCCCTTGTCTCGGTCACTCACCTGTTAGCAGTGACCCAGGTCAGACATGGCGCGTAAAGGTCTCTCAGACAATGAAATACAATCCGCCCTGGATGCCTTCACTGGAGATGGTGTTTCTCCACTTGATGATGATGTGGTGGATTGAGATTATGTGCAGCCTGAGGAGGAAATAACAAGCAGTGATGAGGAGGTCCCTTCGCCCCGGAAAAAGCGGTATGTCACGTATCATAAGGCAAGGGAAGGCCAGCCTGCACCCAAAACACCTGCATGGACCTCTCTCCATCCCCTAGAGAGAGATTTTGATGAGGACGAGGATGAGGACGATGATGATGATGGCGGCTTAGAACGTTATGTTGCCTCGTGGTTGGGGAAGGAAAAAATCTCACCCCGAGGATCAGAAGGTGGGGCGAGAAGGCAAATAAAGTATGGCCTAGTGTTTTGTCTGGTGAAGGCGAAAGTGGTGTGGTGGGAGTGCGGGGTGAAAGGGAAGTGGTGTGAGGGAGGCAGCACAAGCACGTGGTGCACGTAGGCCTAGGGGAGAGGAGGTGGAGCCACTCCCCAGCACGTCTTTCGCCATACAATATTCCCAAACTTCCTCCACACAGCCCCAGGATGTGGGGAAAGGAAGGAAAGGGAAGGGAAAGGGTAAAGGAAAAGGGAGAGGGAAGAGAAGTGCGAGTGATGAAAGGCGCCGCTCTCCACCTCCCCCACCACCACCAATGTTGCGTTGTGCCTTCAGCCATGTTTCAGAGAATACCATAACTTCCTACACTACTGAAACTGTGTGGGATGGCGATATGACGCTCAGTATAATGGTAAGGCCAGTCAGTATGTGCCAAGTCTTATATAAACTTGAAACGGGTGTAATGTTTGCAGGAAAGTAATGTATAAGTTGAGAAATAGTGTAAGTTGAACGAAGTGATATGAAAACTACACCCACTGTATAAATCTGCGAAAATGACGCTCAGTATAACACTCTGGTCAGTAAATATGTGATAGCAAGAATATAAAGTGGAAACGGGTGTAATGTTAGCATGAATAAAACGTATAAGTTGAACAATAGTGTAAGTTGTAATAATTGACGTCACGAGTACACCCACTGTGTAAATCTGCGAAAATATTACGCTCAGTAGAACATTCTGGTCAGTAAGTATGTGATAGGAATTATATAAAGTGGAATTTGTTGTAATGTTAGTAGTAAGGTAATTTATAAGTTGAATACTGGTGTAAGATGAAACAAATGATATCGCGATAACACTCACTGTGTAAGTACGCGCTAATATGACGCTCAGTTGAATCGTAAGGTCTGAAATTATGTGATATTAATTATATCAAGTGTAAACATGTGCAATGTTACTGGAGAATTATTATATAAGTACAAAAATTGGTTGTAAGTTGAAATAGTAGTCATAGCGACTTCACCGTGTGTGTTATTATGCGCTATTATTACGCTATATATTTACGTAAGGCCTGAAATTATCTCAAAACAGTTCTATAAAGTTGAAAAGTGTATAATGTTATTAGAAAACTATTATGTAAGTAGAATAAACACAATACGAGTTGAAACAACAGTCACAGCGAGTTCACTCACTACGTAAATAAGCGCTAACATTACGCTAAATGTTATCAAAAGGCCTGTGAATACGTAAAAACAGTTCAATAAAATGTAAAATGGTATAATGTTATTGTAGAAGTATTATGTAAGTAAAAAAAATGATATGTATCATGATTTTCGAATGTTAGCGATTCATCGTGACCAAGTTGCCCGATTTTGCTCGTTTCGCACGATGGTACAATGCTTATTTCTGCTCTATTTTTGTATAAAATCCAATATACTCTTTTATCACATGTTTTCATGTTCATAATAAATACATATCTACTTACTTTCATTGGTTTCCCAGACTTATAATACCATAGAAAACGATAGAGGCTCAGACCGCCTATGGAGAACACGGGGCCAGGTGGGACCAAGGCATACCTGTTTAAGGTAATTATGGACCCCGGGGAACAATTTCTTTGTCACTGACCATTGTTTCTGACCAAAAGCGAAAGTGTTAGCAAAAAAAAAAAGGGTCGAAAAATGGTCGGGATTGGGGGGTACCAGTGGTGAAAAAGTGGTCGGGACGGGGCGGGTTAACGTAAATACGAGTTTTTTTTCGCTCACTGGCGACTGTGTCTTTCTCCTGTAGCAGGATAGCACACACACACACCACAGTGTGAATCTTGTGTGACTGAGTTAGGATTTATATGTATGTATATTAAAATTTTTTTTCCCCTAAAAAAAAAAATTCATTTTGATGGGGCATAATGTCACGAATTGGCACGATCCTATATTTAAATAAACTCGTGACATTAAACTTTGGTGGGAAACCGCAAACTCTAGTGGAATCCCAGTATGTATCACTCAGTCAACCGCCACGTATTCACCCGATCTGGAGTGTTTCCAGAACATCTTTCACTGTTTCATAAGTAATCATCCTTGTGCGCGACATTAGTGCTTCCGCTGAGTGATTTATTATGGGCGTGTTTCGCTCACTTCTAGCCATTAGCAAGTGTGGCCCGACACTCGCCCCTCTCTCACAATTTGAAATTAGTCATGATTAGAGGGCCGTGGGACTAGGTAATTGGCCCAGCTTGGAGCAGCATGTGTATAGCGAGTTCCTGATCCCCACCTAGCGTGAATCGGCGAGAGGTTCAGCGTGGCAGCGTCCTTCCTCAGCAATGATGCCCAGTTCCTGCTTAGCCCACTCTCTGACCAGTATGTCCTTTCGTTTTTCCTAGGTTTAAGTGTTAGCTTTTGAGTGAGCGAGTGTGTTCTTATTTTGAATTCATTTTGAAACATGTAATGTAAATTTATCTCATTGTAATCAATAAATTTACAGTTCTTTTCTCTTGAGCTTAATGTAATGTTAACTCGTGTTTTATTTCTCCACATTAAGCTTATTTCACTTATAGCTCATAGTTTGCATAAACGCTTTGTATTATTCATAACTGGTACTTAGGCCAGTCCTTTTATTAAGCTTAAAATCCGTTGTGCAATCAGGAGTTAATGCACCAGCAAGAACCTGTTTATCATTAATGGCATTAGATATTGATTGTCAGGGGTGGAGTCACTTTCTTCAGAGGCTAACAGTACCAATAAACAGCACGTGTGAGTAATTAGCCTCTGCTGTGTACTGTTGAGAAAGTTTATAAATTCTCGTCCTTAGAGAATCGGCGAAGGAAGCCGGCATATAGTAATTATTGCTTGATTTTCACAAGTCAGTTCTTTGTCCTGTTCTCAAGTATTATTGAATATTATTCTTTAATATTGCATTCTCTTAAAAACCCTGTGACAATCTTCCTTAATGATCCTTGTTTAGTGCTGGTGAGGGACGCCTTCAAGCGGTGGCACATATAACCGAAGTCCTCCGTTGCCCGGCCCTTTAAATGTCTCTCATCTTCCACCCTGGCCACCTAAGATGAGGATGTTGGACCACAAGTAAAAAACAACTTCAGCCTGCAGTCCGCTGAGTTCGCGTCCAGATGACTGCTTGGTTGCTACTACTGTTACTAAATAACCTTACGCCGTCGTTAGATATAAATCTGCTCTAATATGAAAAATATCCAATCAGTTTAGCATCCTCTCATGCAGTTCTATCAGTCCTTTTTTTGTTGCTTACCCCATTCTCTCAAAACTGCCTTTTGTTTTGTCTTTTCTTTACATATTTTTTCTCCCCTATCTATTTTTTATGTCATCAAGATATTCCATTATTATTTCATTCTTTATTCGCCAGATCGTTGAACGTTTTCATCATCTTTGACTCCTTTGTTTTCTCACCTTTACTTCCCTTTCTTTGGCCTTCTCAGTATTATCAATTATTGCTAATTCTTAATATCATTGACTTCACCAGGCTAATGTATGGCCGGCCTTCACTATAAGTGAAGGATATCTAAAAACAAACAAACACATCACTGACTTCTCTCTCTACCTATTCACATACTCTCTCCGCCTTTTCCTCCACCTCTCACTCTCCCTCCATCACTTTTATCCCCCACTCCTCTCTCTCTCTCTCTCTCTCTCTCTCTCTCTCACTTACCTACTAATGAGACTACATTTTTCACGCGTCTGTCAAATTCTCTCCTCCTTCCTCAGTACTTTTTCTTTTCATTCCTCCTTTCACTCTTTCCTATCAATATTTTTTCTGCCTTTTTTCCCCCTATATGCTTACTAATTGTTAAATTTTTGCATCACAGTTTTTTACTCCCTATGATTTTAGTCCATCAACTCTCCCTCTTTTACTTCATCTACTCATCCTCTATTATTTCGTTTCTCTTCTCCCTCCCTCCCATTCGTTTTTTTTTCTTTCTATCTGTTCTTATCTACTATTGGGTTTTCACCATGATCTCTCTTCTCTCTACTCCTATTCTCATACCGTCACTACTTAGACCTGCTTTCACCTTATCTCTTCTCTTTTCACCTCACTTTTACTACCTCTCCTTCTCCTCTCTACTCTTACCTTTTACTCGTCGTCGTTCCATTTCGGTTTCCCCGGCAAATATTTTTCCTGAGCCACTTCCCTTTCTGGCTTCCTTCATCATCCCCCACCATTTATTTGTTTCAGAATTTCCTTTCCAAATCTTTGATCACATTTTCTACTCCCACGTTCCTTCCTCTCCATAGCACCTTCGACGTCTCTCTCTCTCTCTCTCTCTTTCTCTCTCTCTCATCATACACACACACACACACACCAAAAAAAGAAAAGATCCTAGCACACTAGGAAAAGTTACGCAGAAGGCGAAAACTGTGGCACTCATTAAAAAAAAAAAAAAAAAAAAAAAAAAAAAAAAAGTCCCGCTCACGAGAAACAAAGTAGCCCGCTGAGGGAAAAGAATCATGCTCTCTCTAAAAAATCTGGCACACGTGTGGAAAGAATTGGCACGCGGAGATAGAGTTGCGTGCGTGAATGAAAGACGTCGTATACGTGGGGAAATATTCGCCTGAGGGAGGGAAAAAAAGTCGCACTTGCTGGGGGGAAAAAAGGTCGGGCGAGTGGGGAAGGGACGTCCCGTACAAGGAACACACACACACACACACACACACACACACACACACACACACACACGTCTCATGCACATGAGAAAAAGTCTGGAGTGAGGGGAAAGTGTCGCGAGGGAGGGAAAACAGTCAAGCACGCCGGGAAAAATTTGCGTGCGGGGTAAACGAACTCTTGCGCATTGGGAAAGAGCTCGCATGCGCAGGGAAAATACTTGACATCAGGGTAAAATAATCAGCCGTAGGGGTAAAAGTAATTTGGGCGGGAAGAAACTGTAGTAACTGCGGACTAAAAAAAAAAAAAAAGTCTCGTGCGTAGGTAAGGGAGTCATGAGTGGCAGGGAAAAAGTAGTGTGCTCAGAGGAAATTTCATGTGGCAGTGGAAATTTCAGACCCTAAGGAAAAAGCATCTGGTACGGGGAAAATAGTTGCACGCACAGGCAAACCAAGACACACGCAGAGGGAGAGTAGGGGGAAGTCTTGCACACATGGGAAGAAAACTGGAGTGAGGGGGGAGGAGTTCATGCGTGAGTGGAAGATTATCCGAGCACGGAAGAAAGTTACATCCCCGGTGGAGAAAGTCATATGCACAGTTAAAAGTCTTGAACGCATGACAAAAGGTTCTGGGCTCGGACTTGGGGAAAAAGTCTCATGTGGGGGACTTAAAAGCAGGACTGTAGGAAAAAAGTCAACTGTGAGAGGAAAACTTAAAGAAAAGTTACATTATGGAAAAAAGTCGCGTGCTCCTGAAAGGAAGGTCGTGTACACTGCTTGAAAGTTGAGGGCAGGAGGAAAAAAATACCGAAGCGGAAAAAAAAAAAAAAAAACATATGGGGAAAAAGTTGCTTGCACCCACAAAATATATTTATGAGAACAGTAGTTCAAAGGTTAAGGTCAAGGTCAAATGGCAGGGTCAACTTAAGATAGCCTGTGTTTGATTTTGACCATACTTTGTGGAAAACTTTAGGGTAAGGCAATGGTGAAGGATTCGATTTTAAGAGGAGTCAGTCAAAGTCAAGGTCGCAGGTAAGGTCAACTATCAAGGTCACAGAGCAAGGTCAGTTCAATTTCGAATTGATCTGGTTGATATCTGGTGGAGGGGTAAGAGTGAGGCATGTATGAAGTAATTCTTCTATTATTTTCAGAAATCAGTAGAAGGTAATGGTCACAGGGAAAGTTAAATGTTCAGTCCTAAGACTAATTGATGGGTGAGGGTGTTGCACTCCAGGCGATCCTTCTTGATTACATTAGCTCTCTCAGTACTCTGAGAATAAGTGTTACCAGTTGCCAAATGAAAAAATATGTGTTACCAGTTGCCAAATGAAAAGATAGAAATTGTAATCAATCTGAAGGCATCAAGGGAGCTTGCTTGTGCTGACGAAGTTAGAAATAGTGTAACCAATATGACTTTTCTTTTTTCCCCTCATGTACCGATGTATGAAATGTCTCCTATTTTGGGCATAGATAAGATAGCCCGTACCTTGACGCACAACAGTCCTCCTACGTCGTCCATACCCGTACATTAGCATGTCACCACGTTGGCATTACTGAGTCAATGCTCGGGATGTCTCATCCAGAACCTGTATTAGAGGGAGTGTTTTTTAGTTGCCGCTAGGTCCTGTGGAAAATCTGCATTTTTTTCTTTCTTTACCATATTCATTTCATTAACCTATTCCTTACCTCAGCCAAGTAGACGACTTGTGACGTTTCAGACAACTTATCTTTCCCAGCGAAGGAAAAATGTTAGGAAAAGAATATTACGCTAATACTTAAAAACGGTGCTGATGAAAGAGAAAATAATAATGAGGAAAAGTGGGGAGTATAAACTTTTCGTATATAGTTCGGAACACTGAACTGTCCGTATACAAGTTAGTTCAGCATTACTGGAACCTGTAAGAGCTGATTTGTGTGTGTGTGTGGGTGGGTGGGTGTGAAATATATTTATGGGAGAGTGAGTAATGAAGGTTTGAATGAGCCCTGGGAATGGAGAAAATCAACCACTTCTCTGAAATGGTCAAATTATTATTTTATTTGTACTATCTTAATTTTTTTATTGTCTGTGCTACCTCCTGACAGTATTATCAAGCAGAGGAAAGATTTTTCATAGTAAACCAGGGGAAGATATAGTTTCCAAATCCCTTCATCACAAGACGTCTCCCATAAGTTAAATGAAATTATTTGGTAGCTGTTCCTGATCTTTGGCCCTGGTCTGTCTGGCATAATATATCCGTCGACCACAAGTAAACAACTTCTTACATGGAGTCGTCTTACAGGTACAGGACGAAACAAACACCGTCTACGGATCCAGCGTCCCCTTGAGGTAGGCAGTGCGTCCCCAGGGTAGGACCAGGGGGCCTTCCCACAGCTAGCTGCAGGGAAATATAAGGAGGTTTGGCTCCCTGGTCGACGCCACAGCTGTTTCATCCATAATGCCCTGCGCCACCACATATAGGCTTCACGTCAGTTCCTCGTTTGGTAGTTGCAGGAATTAGAATTGATGTACACCCGTTAAAAAAAAAAAAAAATCGTAACATTTTCCGATGGTCCGTTTTGAAACAAGACGAGGTGGCTGATATGATTCCCAGAGCTTCGTTAACAGTTGGTATGCCTGTTATTCCGTATCATAACAACTGGCAACGGGGGTGGGAGTGGGGAGAGGATATACCCAGGGATCTTCTATTAGATCCTTTCAGCATAGGAAGAACTCCATAAAGCTGCAGGCGTCTGTTGTAAAGAGACGTTTAGAAATACGGCCTAGCTGTTTACAGAATCCACAGGCGAGCAAATACAACAGTACTCTGATACAGTTAATGGAACTGTTTCTAAACATCACAAATAAGACATGTCAACACACGGACGCCAGCAGGATATGCACTGTAATAAAAATGTTAAAATACACAAAAAATATTACATATACCAGTATCACCAACATCAATAACAATAATAATGACACTGCTGCTACTGCCACTACTACTACTACCATTACAGTACTACAATAACAATAATGATGATAGTGATAAAAATACTATTGCTGCTGCTGCTGCTGCTGCTACTACTACTACTGCTACTACTACTGTTACTACTACTGCTACTACTACTACTAGTAGTCTTTGTTGGCGTGTGTTGGAGCGTCGGATCGCGTTAAATATCGTTTATGAACGTGCTGCAGACTGGTATATTCCCTAACAGCGATGGCAACACGATGTGCGAATAGTTCAATCATATAAGTAATGGTACAGCGGTGTTCGGGAACATGCTGATAAAGAGACGTAAGTGATAACTCTGTGTTTATGCATTTTATGACTGTGTTTTTGATCGGGTCTAAGCCAGGGACCCTGTGACAGAAAATGGTGGGCAATTTCACCTGAAATTTGTTTTTCTCCAGTTGATCGGTGTTTTACTATTGACTGTATGATAATAAAAAGACCGAGTGTTGTGTTGATGTGTATAGCTTGCCGTATCTTGATGGATGGGGACATTATTGTCGCTGATGTGATAATAGTCTATATAACTGGGATGTGATTAACTCTGTTGTAAACCAAGAGTTGCCAGTAAGCACAAATTATGGCGGTAAACGACTATGTTGTGAACAGCCCATTGTGTTTCCTTAGTTCAGGAAGGAATGACTATCCTTATGAGACCTTTTTTGAAATCATTAACTCCTTCTATTGCTATGAAGAAGTTAAGAAGGGGAAGGAATTATTGTATGGAATTTTGTGTGAAGATGTGAGCTGGAGACGAGACCCTGACAAAAAACGAAAAGAAGTGAAAGATCTCATTGAGCTGTATGACCGAGTGAAGCAAGCTAAGAAGCCTGTGAACTTTGTGACGGACTCGCACAAAAGGATGCCGCCTATCGGACTGGAAAAGCTTGGTCCTCTTCTAGTTAGTCTTACTGAAGATACAACCAATATTAAAGAAATGCTTCCAAAGATACTTGATATGAAAACAGAGGTGATAAATACTGCTAATACTCTACGCCAACTGAAAGCTGATGTTATTGACTTAAAAACAAAATTTATGAGTGCTGTTTTGGGTTTGCATGAAGCAGTTAGAGACGTCACAACAGGTGAGGTTAATACTGTTGAAGACCTGACTTTCCTTCGTTGCCGAACTGTTCAACCAGTTACACCAACTTCGCAGCTAGATGCCACGGGAAGAAATACCAGTATGCCAAAAAGAAGGTATGCATCAAGGGTGGCGTGAACTCCGGGTGTCAGTGAGAGTGGTCGTGCGAATGAAGCACACGGACGGAGAGAAGGGTGCAGGGATGTTGAGTCAAGAATGATGAGGAATGGAGATGAACGACGTGAGAGAATGTTTAGCCAAAGGGTATCTTCGGGACGTGGTCGTGGTGGCGATGACGGTGTTGCTGTTTCTGCGACTGCTACAGCATTCAGTGAGAAGGGGCGAGTTGAGGGTGCGGCTGCAGCGAGTGGGAATGAGCCAGTGGGTGGGGGCAAGGTTAGAGTGGGACGCAGCCCACCACCGCATGGGTTGACCGCTAAGGATACAGGTGCTGTACCTAAGGATGGTTGCCTCGTCCCTGCCAGTAGGAACTCCAGGGCCCCTCCTGACACTACATCGGAGAATGAAGGGTGGACACTTGTCAATCGGAGGAGAGTAAGAAAGGACAGTAATAAGGTAATTACGAGAGTGACAGGCTTGTTTAGGACTGGTAGCTCTTCAGTTAAAGCAGCCACAAGATTAAATGATATTTTTATAGGAAGAGTAGATAATAACGTGTCCTGTGATGATTTGAAGAATTTTATTTTTGATGTTTTTGGGGTGCAAGTTGTATCGGTGTCTAAATTAGTGATTAGAACTGATGAGCATCAAGCTTTTAAGGTGACACTAAAACTTTCTGAGCGGGAGAGACTGTTTAACCCAGAACTTTGGCCTGAGGACATTATTGTAGATAAGTTTTTTGACAGATCCAAGAGACAGGTACAGTAAATATAGTTCTTAGCTGATTCTTTTTAATTTATTTTATTTATTTTTCTCTCATTTTTAAAAATATCTTTCTTTTTATTATCGGTTAATACAATTTATAAAAAAAATATTTTTATTCCCTTTTTAGACTTTCTTTTTCCATTTTATTATGGCTTCTGGTTTTATAAAATTTTGTACGTATAACTGCTGCTCTCTGAGGAAAAATATTGATCCAGTTAGAAAGTTAACATCATCAGGTTATGATTTTATATTTTTACAAGAAACTTTTATAACTAACGATAAACGGCCATGTGGAGAGGATGGAGGGTGAGAGACTGACGAAGAGAGTGTATGTGAGTGAGGTGGAGGGGGGAAGAGGGAGGGGGAGGCCGAGGATGAGATGGAGGGATGGGGTGGAGAGGTATATGAGAGACGGGGGTGTGAGTTGGGAGCAGGGCAGTGAAATGGCGGGGGACAGGGCGACTTGGAGGCGATTTGTTTGTGGCCACCCCAAACGGGATTGAGGCGTCTGGCAATAGATAGATAGATAGATAGATTTTGCTGATGAAGACTATGACTGTGTTGGTGTGGGTGCCACATCCTCCGATAAGGCCTTAACCAGCAAGGGGGACAGGCCCGAAGGAGGTATGGCCATCCTATGGAAAAAAGACATAGATTTAAAAATTAATGAAATAATATTAGAGAAGAATTTTATGGTTTTTAGGGTTAATATTTTTGGTTTTACAATTGTTTTTATCAATGTTTACTTGAACAGTGATGTATGGAAAGTTACAACTTTAAATAACTATCTTGAATCACTCTCCAGGCTGGATCATTTCCTTGATGCTTTGAATTATGACTGTGTGTTTTAAACTGGTGATTTTAATGCTGACCCTTTTTATGGAAGAGCTAGGAGAAATCTTTCTGATTTTATGAACAGAAATTCCTTACGATGCTTTGATGTGGACAACCTTGACAGTAATTCTTACACGTTCATAGGCTACGGCAACTCTGTGTCTAAATGGCTAGATCATATTTTGGGCAATGAGCATAACTGTATAAAGATAGAGAATATGGGCATACTGCAAAGTATTATTGGCTCTGATCATTTACCACTGGAAGCCACAGTTAGTTTGACCGGAGGTTTGTCGGCAATTCATTCTCACATATACTCCAGTAATAAAACACAGTTATCTATAAAGTGGGATAAACTTAAAGGTCATGAAATAAGTGACATTAGTCAGTCAGTTGATGCCTATCTACATGATTATTACTCTCTACCCACACATGACTGCTGTAGAGCAGGTTGCCGTGACCCAGGGCATCTTAAAATGATTGATGAACTGTATGAAATCATCACGAATAGCATCCAGATCTCTAGCCAAAAATATATGAGACGATGTTTTAAGAAAAACAAATTTAATGTAATCCCAGGGTGGAACCGTTGTGTCAAGGACAAACACAGTGTTGCCAGAATAAAATATCTTAACTGGGTAAGGCATGGCAGATTAAGAGGTACAACTCTACATGAAGAGATACTAAGTTCCAGAAAAGAATTTAAGCGAGTCCTCAATGAATGTAAAAAGAGTGAACATAAAGAAATCTGCCGATCTATTGTGGACAAATTCTATAACAAAAATAAAATTCACTTTTGGAGTGAAGTTAAGAAAAAGAAATGTATTAACAAACTCTCAAATGTTATCGATGGTCACAATGGTGACCTGGAAATAAATCAAGTTTTTTATGAGAAATACTTACGTAATCAGCCTCATAGTGCTGCGGATGCAGAGCTGGATATTTGTAACGAGATAAGAAGAGCCTGGTCTCACGAGAGAAAGATGCGTTTGACAATCTCCAGCATAACTCTAAGAAAGCTAATACAGCGCCTCAACGATGGACAAAGTCATGACCAGGTTAATTCACTATTTTAAAGGAATGCCTCAGAGTATTTTTTTATGTTATCTTGCCCGTTTTTATAACACGTGCTTTGCTCATTGTTACCTCCCTGGGAATTTACTGAAGGGTACCATCACCCCTGTATTAAAAGATACTAAAAAGAATGTAACAGATTCATCTAACTATCTACCAATAATGCAGTCATCACTCCTTTTAAAGATTTTTGAATTATTTATTTTAGATGTCTTATCCGAGAAGCTCGTTTTAAATTTTAGACAGTTTGGTTTTAAATCTGGCTCATCAACCATTGATGCTTGTTTTATTTTAAAAGAAATTATGAAGCGATACTCTAGGTACAAGAGATCAGGCCTAGCCACATTCAATGATTTAAGTAAAGCTTTTGATAGGGTAGACCACTTTATTTTAGGTAAGAAGTTGCTACGGTGTTCTCTGCCAGTTGACGTGGTACTACTGATTCTGCATTACCTAAGAAATCAGCAAGCTAATATTAAATGGCGAGATTCTTTTAGTAGTTACTGTTTTATAGAGAAAGGTGTGAGACAAGGAGGAGTTTTGTCACCTTTCTTATTTAATTTTTATATAGACAGCATTATTAATGAGATAACAGACACTGATGCTGGATGCTGCTATAGAGAACTCAGATGCAATATATTAGCTTATGCAGATGACTTAGTACTACTGGCAGAAACACCTGCAAAAATGGACACTTTATATAGTAAACTTTGTACCTGTATAGATGAACACTTGCTTACGGTTAACAGGACAAAATCTAAGTGTGTTATTTTTAGTAACAAAGTGGATGAGACAACAGAGAGCATTGAGCTGAACGGTGATACACTGCAGGTAGTAAAGGTTTTTAATTATCTTGGACATAATGTCTGTTTTAATTTTAAAGACAATGACGATATTATTTTTAGACTTAATAATTTTTATGCCTCATTTAATAGTATTTTTAGGGATTTTAACCCGCCCCGTCCCGGCAACTTTTCGACCACTGGTACCCCCCAATCCCGGGCAATTTTCGACCTTTTTTTTTTTTTTGCTTAAACTTTCGCTTTTGGTCGGAAACCATGGCCGGTGGCAAAGAAAGTGGTCCCTGGGGTCCCTAATTAGCTTAACCAGGTATGCGATGGTCCCACCTGGCCCCGTGTTCTCCCTATGCGGTGTGAGCATCAAATGTTTTCTATGGTATTATTAGTTTGGGAAACCAATGAAAGTAAGTAGAAATGAATTTATTACAAACATAAAAACATGTGATAAAAGAGTATATTGGATTTTATACAAAAATAGAGCAGAAATAACCATTGTACCATCGTGAGAAACGAGCAAAATCGGCCAACTTGGTTCCCATGAATCGCTAACATTCTAAAATCATGATACATATAATTTTTTTTACTTACATAATACTTCTACAATAACATTATACCATTTTACATTATATTGAACTGTTTTTACGTATTCACAGGCCTTTTGATAACATTTAGCGTAATGCTAGCGCTAATTTACGTAGTGAGTGAACTCGCTGTGACTGTTGTTTCAACTCGTATTGTGTTTATTCTACTTACATAATAGTTTTCTAATATCATTATACACTTTTCAACTTTATAGAACTGTTTTGAGATTATTTCAGGCCTTACGTAAATATATAGCGTAATAATAGCGCATAATAACACACACAGTGAAGTCGCTATGACTACTATTTCAACTTACAACCTATTTTTGTACTTATATAATAATTCTACACTAACATTGCACATGTTTACACTTGATATAATTGATATCACATAATTTCAGACCTTACGATTCAACTGAGCGTCATATTAGCGCGTACTTACACAGTGAGTGTTATCGCGATATCATTTGTTTCATCTTACACAAGTAATCAACTTATAAAATACCTTACTACTAACATTACAACATCATCCACTGTATATAATTCCTATCACATACTTACTGACCAGAATGTGGGTGTAATCATGACATCAATTATGACAACTTACAGTAATGTTCAACTTATACGTTTTATTCATGCTAACATTACACCCGTTTCCACTTTATTTCCTTGCTATCACATATTTACTGACCAGATTTACACAGTGGGTGTAGTTTTGATAACAATTCTTTCCACTTACACTAATTCTCATCTTATACATTACTTTTCTGAAAAAATAACACCCGTTTCAACACTATATTTGACTTAGCACCTACTGACTGGCCTTACCATTACCATGAGCGTCATTTCGCCTTCCCACACAGTTTCAGAAGTGTACGAGATTATGGTATTCCTTGAAACAAGGCTGAAGGCACAACGCAACATTGCACTCGACACACTCGTATCTTGTGTCTTTTCTCTGCGTTGATGGTCTGACTGTCGAGTGCTTACATACATGGCAGCGACGCTGGGGTTTACGACGGTTTGGTTCGGAAGGGATTGCGCTGGGGTAGTGGCGGGCTGCAAGACGTAGGGGAGTCTGAGCAGCACGGGGGGCGCGGGGGCGGTGTGGGGGTCTTTCCTGGGCATGCTTGGCGATTATTTCACGTGTCAGCTCCCTCACAAACCCCTCAAAGGTCTCGGATACTCCGGTGTTCATTGCGTGCAGGTAGTGGGCGTTCAGGACCGTGATGTCAAGCAAGTGGAAAAAGAGTTTCTTGTACCACTTCATCGTTGTCCTGGCACAGTCAACACTTGAAATCATCGAGTCTGACTGATCAACTTGCCTCATGTTCAGATTATAGGCAAGTACAGACTCTGGTTTCCATACGTTGCGCCTCCTCTCGCTACGGTGATCCACGGAGTCTGTGCGGTGCATCAGGGGGCTATGAACAGTTGATAGGAGGCAAACTTCCCTGTTGTGGTTCCACAGGGTTGCAAGGATGTTATTGGCCTGGAAGAAAACCACCTCATTCTTGTCAAGTTTCCTCCCTATCTTGACCATATGGCGACGGTTTCTCTTGACTGTACCACAGACTCCGGTGTCGTGTTGGTGGAGGAACCTAGCGAGAAGAGGGCTAGTGTACCAGTTGTCCAGGTACAAAACATGACCACGATGAAGGTACTCTTCTATCATTGTCTTCACCACGGCCCCAGAGAGTCCTATACTCCGATCTTCTATTATATCTGTCTGTGCGCCCGTGTACAAGACTATGTCTTGCACATAACCAGTCTTACAGTCACACATAACAAAGATCTTGAACCCGAAACGGTGTCTCTTGCTGGGTATATACTGCCTAAAGGAAATATTGCCTCTCCACAATACAAGACTCTCGTCTATGACGAGGTCTCTGTAGGGATAAAATGAGGAGCGGAACATTTCCCGTAAATGATCAAATACCAGCCTAATTCTCCTCATTTTATCGGTGTTATTTGCATTGGCTGGATCATCTGCATCAAAAAAGTGGAGGCGGCCGAGAATAAACTGAAATCTAATACGACCCATCACCTTTCCAAAGAAAGGTGTTAGGATGATTGGGTCCGTTGTCCAATAGGCAGGAATTTGATTTTTCTTCACCACACCCATCAAGATTACCAGGGCCAAAAATAGGAACATCTCTGATATAGTCACGGGAAAGTCATACTGTTCTGCATGCTTGCTTGTGGTTCCTAGGCGTTCACTTTCAAGGTGCTGGGATTGTGAAAATATATTCGTCTCTTCTACTATGCGCCCAACAAACGCCTCATCAAAAAACAAATTGAAAAAATCTAAACGTGACGACCCGGCATTTACACCTGGAGCCGTGCAACCTGACCGCCACTCCTCAGTGAACTGGTGAATGATGGGAGTAAAATTACTCCCATCCTCCCAGTTCCACGTGACACCACCGTCTCTAGCCACGTCACCATCGTCCCCTTCGTCAGGGTGGGGAGGTGAGGGTGGTGGGGGTGGTTGGGGAGGTGGAGAGCGGCGCCTCTCATCACTCGCACTTCTCTTCCCTCTCCCTTTTCCTTTACCCTTTCCCTTCCCTTTCTTTCCTTTCCCCACATCCTGGGGCTGTGGGGAGGAAGTTTGGGCATATTCAGGGGCGAAAGAAGTGCTGGGGAGTGACTCAACCTCCTCTCCCCTAGGCCTACGAGCACCACGTGCTCGTGCTGCCTCCCTCCCACCAGTGGCCCCTTCACCCCGCACTACCCCCACACCACTCTCACTTTCACCCCGCGCTGCTGCCACAACACTTTCCCTTTCTCCCAGCAATCCCACCACACCACTTGCTACTTCCCCAGACAAAGTACTTGAACCATACCTTAGGTGTCGTCTCGCCCCACCTTCTGATCCACGTGGTGATATTTTTCCTTTCCCAACCACTCGGCGATATCACGTCCTAGCCCTCCGTCATCCTCATCGTCCTCATCCTCGTCCTGATCAGAATCGTGATGGAGAGATAGCTGTGCACGTGGTTGGGGAGCAGCCTGGCCTTCCCTTGCCTTACGGTATGTCACATACCGTGTTTTTCGGGGCGAAGGGACCTCCTCATCACTGCTACTTATTTCTTCCTCTGGCTGGACGTAATCGCGATCCACCACATCATCATCGAGTGGAGAATCACTGTCTCCAGTGAAGGCTTCCAGGACGGATGCAATTTGCTCATCTGAGAGACCTTTCCGCGCCATGTCTGACCTGGGTCACTGCTGGCAGGTGAGTGACCGAGACAAGGGCGAGCGCGGGTCACGCGGAGTCTAGGACGCTGCCCGCCTGGCGGCAGGTAGGGGAGGCTTGGGTACCCGGGCGAAACGAAAATCTCCCGCGAATTTTGAAATTTGTGGAAATTATGAACCTTGCAATTGCAGGACGTTGAAGTACGTCCTCGGGACTGGCTGTGACAAAACGTGAGGACGTGGAAGTACGTCCTCGGGACGGCGCGGGTTAAAGCCGTTGACAGGGACACATTTTTATTTCTTTTTAAATCTTATTGTTTACCAGACTACGGACTTCCATTATGGAACCGTGATTCTTCTTTTAACTCAAAAAAATTTTAAAGCTTTTAAAATTACTTTTAGCAAAGCATTAAAGCGTATATGTGAAGTACCGATGATTGCCAGCAGTCACATCACGGCAGCTCGGTGTAATCAACTGCTGCTTAGGCATCATACTGCACTAGTCCAAGCCAGGTACTGTAAGAGAGTGTTCAGGTTGCTAAACCCTATCTTTAGGATTAATATCCCACTTATCAAGGAGGGATTTTTTATGCAATACCTTTTTAAATACTTCAGAGATGTATATAATGTTAATATTTTTCATGAAGAGCTGGATATTCTGAGATCTCGGATTGACTGGCTACAAAGGCACGAGGACAGACGCAATCCTTGTATGTTTTATGGCTATTGACTTAATTCTATCATGATTTTTATTCCACATTTTATATATATATATATATATATATATATATATATATATATATATATATATATATATATATATATATATATATGTGTGTGTGTGTGTATGTGTGTGTGTGTGTACATGTATGTATATATGAATGTGTATATATGTATGCATATGTGTGTGTGTGTGTGTGTGTGTGTGTGTGTATACTGTATATGTATAGTTGTTTTATATAATTTTTTCTTAGTTTCACTTTTAGTATTGCTTATATTTTAGATTTTTTAGTTTTTGATAACTTTTATGTACAGTCATATGTGGCCTTTTATTATTATTTTATTAGAGTTTAACTTATTTTTTTCTTATTTCTTAGTACATGCTTATATAACTTTTTATTTAGTTCTGTAGATTTTGTTTTTATAATTTGCAGATATTTATAATGATTTTTTTATCTTTATATTTTTTGTCTTAGCATTATGGGTTACTTATTTTTATTCTTTCCTGTGTTTTAAAGCTTCATTTGTAATCTTTTTATATCATTAATTATAGTTTTTATTGCCCTAAGAGAGCAGCAGTGATTTGTTACTTTTATGTACGTTATGTGCATGTGAGTGTACTGTATATGTATATGTATTTATACGTATATATGTGAGTATATTGTGTACAGTCTATAACTTTTTCAGTGACTACCAAATTCCATCTTTCGGAAGGATATGCTATTGTTAAGTATGTTCTGTATTGTACACAGGCCTCTGGAATTTCTGGGCTATGTAATATTATGTAATCTGTATATGTATACTGTATTACGAAATAAAGAAATTATGATGATGATGAAGACTACTACTACTACTGTAATAATAACCAATAAAGTGCGCTATGTGAGCGCGTGACACGAGCGTGCCTTCGTACATAGGCCTATCATCATAATTTCATCATACTGTAAACTTTGAGAATTTTTAGTGAGGTAGTTGAACAATAACAGAAAAATCATTGAGCTAAATATTTACCTTCTCAAGTTTTATCTCTCCCGTTTTCTCTCTGGCTGTGCATGTAGCGAGGTGCCGTAGCATTTATCACACTCGCAATGTTCATTTCTCCGCTCCCGGCTTGCCTTGTTGACGACCTGCTTCTGTAACCGTTTGGCTATTGATCAAATGATATAACCCCAAAATGGAGAGATTACTCTTGCTGATTTCACCTCCTATCCATGGAAAAAAAACTTTCATGCAAAATTATGGGAGTAATATCCGATATTTAATTGTTAGAATTCATGTTAGAAAACACAGTGTTAGAGCAGGAAATCTTATTATGATTTCATATTGGGGCATGTCAGTTGAAGCCCTCGGTACATTCACTTGGAAAGCTGGGATCCATGGATTTCTTTGGTCTCATGAGTAAATGTACAGCTAAAAACAAATTTTACTGAATGTATCTACTACCTGCTGAAAGTATCTCTCTTCTATCTCAGACAGTGGAAAGTTTTTAGCCTCCAAAAACCATGGCGGTCAGGCTGGTCATGTTGGGCCGGGCTGGGTCGTGTCGGGCTGCACATTTCTCAGCTGAACTTAAACATTGTTTCGCTCGCTGCTCTCGCTCGCTCGTAATAATAATGATAATAATAATAATAATAACAACAACAACAATAATAATAATAATAATAATAATAATAATAAACATCATCACCATCATCATCATTATATTTACTGTATATAAATAAATAACTTAAAGTATTCCGTAACCCATTTCTCTAACCAAGAGTTCCAAACGCATTGTAGTGAGTAAGAAATAGGAAAATTATGAGAGATAAGCACCTGTGGGTTTTATTTCCAACCCCTTTTAGCACTGCCCCTGTCCCAGTCGCAGCAGTCAGTCATCGTGCCATGCATGCAGCCTGTCCCTCCTTTTACAGTTACGACATGGCCTCCGATTAGCCTAATATATTATATGAAGCCTCGTTGAATTCACATTCCTCGAGAACAGATGAACCCATTGATGCCTACAGGCCGCGACTGTAGGGGTACCAACCATACAGGCTCAGGTCGGGTAACAATGCCCGAAAAGCCTGGGATCGACTCCATGCCCAACGATACTTTATATTTTTTTGACGGGTGAACAGCCTATCACAAAAGTATCGCTGCACATCTGGGGAAACACTCTGCCATCACAGACAATGATTACTGCAACATCCCAGATGGTTTTACCTTACGCTCAATATACGCTCGTTTTCTATGTACTACACTTTACCTTATATTCTGGTTAATGGACAAACTATTTAATGCATTTTATGAAAGACTCAAATAATTAACCGGTAAATGAATGGAAAAATGCTTAGTCGTTGGCTCCTACACCTCAAAGGAACTGAGTTTTAGCGTTTAAATTGTTTGTGACTGCTATTATATTTTCCTAGAATGTTGCTATGGCTGGTATGCCTAGCAAAATGGTTAATTAAAGCACCATCTAACATAAGAAAATAGAGACCCTTAACTCCAAAATGCTTTTATTAACCTGTATTTTTCTAGCTAACCACTGCATGTAGGCTAGAGTTAAGCTCAGTACCTATGAGGGCCTTAGGATTTTTCAGAGCATTATTCACTTTTTACCCGTCCCCTCCCCTGAAGGGTTCGGGGACTGGTATAATTTTCACTCTGTTTGTCTGTCTGTCTGTCTGTTAACAACTTTACGCGAAAATGACTGGTGCAAGTTTGCCAAGAATTACAAGGATGATGGTTTATGACGTTCTGATTACCTGATTAATTTTGGGCCAAACTGGGCCAAGCCCCAGGCTGTAGGCCCAAAATGTTTTTCACAAAATCTTTTTTCGCGATAACTCCTTTCAAATTCGTCATATCGACATGAAACCAAAACTTAAAGGTGTATCTTTCAAATCTATGTCCTATAACATGCCTCATTACATTAGGGTGGTCACCCCCCCAGTTAGCGGTAGGGGATCAATGTCAGGTGGGTCGGACCTAAAATTTCAGATGGGCATATGATCGTCAGTTTTTACCCAATTTGCTCCATATTTGATATGTGACATCTTTGACTAGATATCCTGTCGTGTTTACACGTCAGCGCTAAAATGATTGCCGGGGACGGGTTTGTTGTGCCTTAGCACCGCTTCTTGTTTCTTGGTGTTGTACAGTTGGTGAGACTGTGTAAAGCAGTGTGGGTGGGGTAGATATGTGGAGGTTAAGGGACGGGTAGAGGCGGGAAGGTTCACGGTGGTTAGGAATAGATATGGGGAAGGGAGGAGTGGGTGATGTGGGTGATGTGGATGTGAGGAGGTTAATGGATAGGTGGGGGTAGATGCGGGGAGGTTAAGGAATGGCTGAAGGTAGATGTGGGAGATTAAGAGGAGGATACGAGTAGCTATGAGGAAGGGCGGGGTGGGTGGTGTACGTGTGGGGAAATTAACTGATGGATAAGGGTAGATGCATGGAGGTTAATGGGTGATGGGTGGGTGGGGAGAGATGCGTCGTTGGAGGAGGGCGGGAAGGTGTTACTTACTATAGACAGAGATGCCTAGAGACACTTTTTGCCCAGGCCATCCCTCACAGAATGGAGCATCAGGTAATAAATAGATCCCAGTGTATAAAATATCCTAAGCCTCTTGAGTCCTATGATGGATTTATTCTTTATTCTTGATGTCACCAGACGATTTAGTTCATCTTAGGATAGATCTCTATTAATGAATGGGTTCATGCTGGCCGTGACTAGTTCCTCCAGCTGGAAACGTTTATCCTAAATTGAATAAAATTATCTAAAAGCAAATGTGAAGTATAGGTCATCGGACGACAGTGGCTAACTCCTTCACCCAGAGGACGTCTTGCTGGATGACATCATGTGTTCTCCCCTCCCCCCCCAAAAAAAAAAAATCAGGCAGATGGACTTACCTGCCTCTGCTTTTAACCACTTCATTTCGAGGACGCCTTTTCCCCCCTGATCCCAGAAAAAAAAAAAAACGCTCTATATGGGAAGAGTGTAACATTTGTGTATTAATATAGAACTAGCAACAGTACTTAGGGAGCAGGTCTATTCACCTGTCTATTTGTCTGTCTATCTGTGGATAAAGGGACAGATAGATATATAGATTTATAGATAGAGAGATAGATACATAGTATCTTACTGAGACTGTGAATGTGGAGAGGAAAGGTGATGGGATGGGTGGGTAGGAGGGGACAGGAGGCCGGGAAAAATGCGTAACAGAATTAAGAGCTGTTTTGGTGGAGGTTCTGGAGTTTTAAAGATGAGTAAATTAATTAACAGAGTGAGTGGCCGCGAATGGAAAAAATGGAGGAGGAGCAGGTCAAGTTTCAGGTTTTTCTCTTAGCTGGAAGTGTCGACCTCGTAGTTACGTTCTCATTTCAACATGTTTGGAATGTGTTAAGATTTTGCTTACCTGCAATTTGATCGGAATCTTTGTCTATCTCATTCTGTCTGTCTATGGATCTTCCTATATCTGTAAATCTCGTTCGCTCGCTTTCATTTAATTCATCCCCCAGCGTATTCTCTCAGTTTTATTTGGAAGTTAGGTTATAAGTGGATCGTTTTTAATCGTCGCGCTACTCAGGGGCTGTGTGACTCCGCCCTATAAGCCACGCTGGAATACACCCACAACAATCCCTTCCCCTCTGGCATGTACTTTCAGTGAACGCTTCATACGTCCTCACGTTATTTCAGATGCAATCCAGGAATTTCACATCTATTTAAAGTCGTTTCTTAAGACCTCAGAACCTGGCTGCCCTTCACATCCAATAATGGTCAATCAGATAAAATTTTGTCCATTACTTTTACTTTCGTCTTGCTCCTTCCTGTGGGAAATAAAACATTTTAGTGAAGTGGTGTACTAACTGTATTTCCAACATTTCTCTCTCTCTCTCTCTCTCTCTCTCTCTCTCTCTCTCTCTCTCTCTCTCTCTCTCTCTCTCTCTCTTTCTCTTCTGTATAAGGAATGGAAATTAGCTTAAGTCCGTCTAATGATAAGTAATCTCTATCTATCTATATACCTAGGCTGCTTCCCCCAAGGAAAGGGAGGTAGCCGAGACAGGACGACACACTCCCCATTTACTCATCCATTCAAACACATTCATTCGCATCTTAGCCCCAAAGGGGAGAAGGGACAGATCCTCACCTCACCATACCCCACAAGGGTTAACTGCGCAGTGCAATCAGTGACATCCGCAGCAGGGTCCGACAGCAGAGCTGGTTTACCCCTGCCACATCATAATGGACCCATCCCCTTACCCGCACCTGACCTGACTAGCTGATCAGACAAAAAGCGGGAGTATATCCCCTCAGGGCTGCGTCATCATTTATTCGTTCACAATTTCTCTCCATTTATTTCTGTCATGCACAGCCACTCTTCCTTGCTCAACAGACATCCCTCTCGCATCCAACGATCTCTTCACACTGTCCATCCATCCTATTCGTGGTCTCCTTCTCAGCCTTACACCTCTCACATCAGATCTAGTTATTTTTTTCACCAATCGCTCATTATCCATTCTCTCCATATGCCCAAACCATTGCAACACCATCTGCTCAACTCTACCAGCCATCTCCCGAACAACTCCAGTTCTCCATCGCACTTCATCATTTCACACTCGATCCATACGCGTCACTCCATACATACTCCTCAGACACCTCATCTCCATTACATTCAAACTTTTCCTCTCTGCTACACCCATATTTTTTTTTATTATGTGAGGAAGAAGGAACCAAGGGCAACGAGACAGCAAAACTCTTCCTTCCAAGAGAAAAACAAAATAAAAGAGAGAACCAAACAAAATAAAAGAGAGAGCCAAATTCAAGATCCGATCATTTCGAGTTGCCTGGACACACTGCATTTGAAAGACTGGAGATCATAGGAAGCAGGAACTCTTGCATTAGAGAGTTGGACAGAAAAGGGATGAGAGTTTGCTGCTAGACGGGTGCTACGCACCCGTTGTAGAGGTGGAGGAATGCATGAAGACAGTTCAGAGGAGCAGTGACCATTGAAGTAGCGATAGAAAAAGATAAAGATGCAACAGTGCGGCGAAGAGACAGAGGTTGAAGAGAGTCAGTAAGAGGAGGAGAGTTAATGAGAAGAAAAGCCTTTTGCTCCATCCTATTGAGAAGAGCTGTATGTGGGGAGCCTCCCCACACATGAGAGCTGTACTCCACACAGGGGCGAATAGAACCCCTATATAGAGTCAACAATTGTGCAGGGGTAAAGAAGGAATGGAGTCGGCTTAGCACACCCAATCTCTTGGAAGCAGATTTTACAAGAGATGTAATATGATCTTTCCAAGATAAGTCCCGAGTAAATGAAACCCCAAGCATGCTCAAGGATGATGCAGGATTAAGCTGAACATTATTAAACATTAGTGGGTATACCTGTGGAAGATTTTGACGGGTTGATAGGTGAAAAACTGAGTCTTTGATGCATTAAAAACAACCAGATTATTTTTACCCCAGTCAGAGATACGAGCTAAGTCAGACATTAGGTGTGCAATAGCCTCATCCCTTGTTTGTTGAAGTAACTGCTGAGATGGACGTTGCAGGAATCGAATGGAAAGGTGAAGGGTGGAATCATCAGCGTATGAGTGGATAGGGTTAGATGTACAGCTTAGAAGGCTGTTGATGAATAAAAGGAAGAGAGTTGGTGAGAGGACAGAGCCCTAAGGAACACCACTGTTGATAGATCTAGGAGAAGAACGATGGCCGCCTACAACAACGGCTATAGAACGTCCAGAAAGGAAGCTAGAGATGAAGACACAGATAGAAGGATAGAAACCGTAGGAGGGCAGTTTGGAAATTAAAGATTTATGCCAGACTCGACTGAAAGCCTTTGAGATGTCAAGTGCTATGGCAAAGCTTTCGCCAAAGTCCTGAAAGGAGGATGACCAGGAGTCTGAAAGGTAGGTGAGAAGATTCATTGTGGAGCGTCCCTGATGGAACCCATACTGACAATCAGAAAGAAGGTTGTGATAGGAAAGATGCTTTAAAATTTTTCTATTAAGAATAGACTCGAAAACTTTTGAGATACAGGGTGTTATAGCAATTGGGCGATTGTTAGAGGGTTGGGAATGGTCACCCTTCTTTGAGACTGGCTGAATGAGAGCAAACTTCCAGCAAGAAGGAAAGGTACAAGTTGATAGACGAAGGTGAAAGAGGTTGCCTAGGCAGGGTGTAAGCACAGAAGCACAGTTCTTGAGAACAGCAGGAGGGACTCCATCAGGCCCATATGCCTTATTAGTATTGAGGCCAGCAATTGCAGAAAATACATCAGCTGAAGATATTTTAATGTCAGCCATGAGGAAGTCAGAGGGGGGAAGTGATGGAGGAACAGCACCAGAATCATCTAAGGTGGAATTGGAGGAGAAAGTCTGAGCAAAGAGATCTGCTTTATCAGTAGAAGAAATAGCGACAGAGCCATTAGAGTAGAAAAGTGGAGGGAAGGATGATGAGGTAAAGTTGTTAGAAAGGTTTTTTGGCAAGGTGCCAGAAGGAACAGGAAGAATTCGAGTTAGAGAGTTGAGAGCATTTTGTACAGATGAAATTATTTGTAGCAGAGCGAAGAACAGACTTAGCACGATTCCGGGCAGAAACGTATAAAAGATGTGATTCAGGGGTGGGTTGGCTTCGGTAACTTTTATAGGCCCTCTCCTTGTTGCAGCAGCATTAGAACAAGCATGATTAAACCAAGGCTTTCATGCATTAGTCAAAGGATATGAGAAAGGAATGTATGCTTCCATGCCAGAGAGAATAACCTCCGTAATGCGCAAGGCACACCCAGATGGTTCCCGGCCATGGAAGCAATAATCATTCCAGGGAAAATCAAAGAAGTACTGCCCGAGGGCCTCCCATGCTGCAGCTCCAAAGTGCCACAGACGACGTTTCTTTGGAGGGTCCACAGTCCTTTTCTGAGCGATAAGACAGGTTAAGGTGATAAGGTTGTGATTGGAGGAGCCCAAGAGAGAGAAAAGATTAACAGTGTAAGCAGAAGGATTAGTTGTAAGGAAGAGATCAAGTATGTTGGAACTCTCTCCAAGGCGGTCAGGGATACGGGTAGGGTGCTGTACAAGCAGCTCTAGGTCATTAAGGATAGAAATGGCATAGGCTTGTTCATATAATGCAGTCAGTACCACAACACCATCATACAGCCTTCTCTTTACATCCATTCTAAGCAAACGACATCTAAACACTTTTTTCATTCCTCCCAGCACCTTACCTACTTCATTTATTCTAAAATTTCACTTCTGCATCTATTCTTCCATCCACAGCAACATGTGACCCTAAATATTTAAAACTACCTCCTCAAGCAACTCACCATTCAAAACTATATTCATCCCCCTACCATCTACCAACCTTGTACACTTCATCACTTTACTCTTATTCTCATTTACTTTCAATTTCCTCCTTTCACACACCCTTCCACATTCCTCTAACAACTGTCTCAATCTCTCCTCTGAATCAGCCACCAGTGCAGTATCATCTGCAAACAACAACTGGTTCAGATTCCACTCTCCACCATCAACATTCATCAGGCTCAGACCTGCACCTAAAACTCTTGCATTCACCTCCCTTACAACACCATCCATATAAATATTAAACAACCAAGGCAACATCACTCATCCCTGTCGCAGCCCCACTCTCACGGGAAACCAATCACTCACAGCATTTCCCATTCTTATACACGCTCTGCTATTTACCCTCTCAGTGTCAGTCACGCTATTCGCATTCCATGTGGATTGTTTTAAAGATGATCAGTCACTCGGATCGTGTTTCTAAGCACAAAAAATTTAGCCAAAAATTAAGTTTTTGGCGAAATCACGTCAAACTTTGACACATTGTAGTGAGTACAGCACTTTCCAATGGTAAGGCATTGGCAACACTGAGCTGCCTCACGGGGCCCAGCACATAGCGATAAACCTCAGTCTCTTCCAAGCAGCCAGGAGGTGAGGTTAAGTTGCATGTACTGTCCCTTTAAACTCCTACTAATTCTCCCCCTTCTGCCTGAGCTGAAGCCCCTATGGACTCAGTGTTATAATGTAATATTTGTGAGCATATTTGTATGTGATATCGTCGATGGAACATAGATATATGTCACGAAAAGGAATTGTGTCCATTATCAAGTGTTAGGCTTAGAGCCGATATGCGTGTTCATTGTTGCGGGGTTTCGCCTCTCGCCCTCCCCAAGGCTCTATGGAGTCATTACAAATACCTATATAATGAAGCCAATGCCTAAACTGTATTTTGTGTGAAAGATATTGTGGCTGGCTTGGTGAAATTATGGAACCATAGTGTGAAATGGGGCAGGCATCACGTACAGTTTTCATAGTTGGGAAGGAAGAATTAAAGGTGTTTAGGGATGGAATTATTGTGGTTCTGATAGTGAAAATGCGTATGGAATTGTGTGAAATATACATCAAACATGCTGCAGGTGTTCATGAAGGAGTGTGGTGTGTGCCAATACAATAGAGTCGCAGCGAGTGTTCACAAAGAAATATTTCATGCATTGACTGACTTAGCTAAAACAAAGCGCAGGTGTCAGAGACAAGAAATATGCCACAGCCACATATACATACATATGTCGTGCAGCGAATGTTTGTGGAGAAATCTATTGTGTGCATCGCATGTGTTTTAGGCAAATGTATCGCAAGGAGAGAAGGAAATACACCACAGCCACAGACACACACACACACGCACACACACTCACCCACATCCACACCCACCCACACACACGCACTCACCCACACGCGCACACGCTCACCCACACACGCACACGCTCACACACTACATAACTCCTCATCTTCAAGCAACTGCCAGCATCTCAACACCTCTGGAGGAAGTGAGTTATCCGTATTTTGTTGATCTGTATATTGACCTATTTCTATAGTTCAATATTTTTTACACAAATAAGTAATGTTTTTTTCATACACACATATGAGATGGAAGAAAGTTCAGCTTCAGTATCAGAACCTAGCAAAAAGACTACTGGTCATGTCGAGTTTCTGACAGCACTATCAAAAACCTTACGATATTTGACGTGTATACTTTGAGTAAAAAACGAAAATAATATAACATAACGAGCAAAAATATGTAGCCGTGGATGGGGCAGAGAAAGAATATTTTTTATCTTGCGTGCAGGTGAGGAAGAGTATTCTACGTTTGTCGTCCAATTACTCCAAAACTATTAGACGTATCGATTTCCCGTAAGAACCATGATAAAGAGCAGTAAATTCTACGTATGTTCATTTGCAGAAGATAAGCCTCTGGGAGCATTTTCTATTGGAAAAGTTGGGGGAACAGACCGTTTTGGTAAAGTCGAAAGCTCTCGGAGGAGTAATCTCACTTTGTCGGCCAATTGCTCCAAAACTATTGGACGTATCGATTTCCTATAAGAACCATGATAAAGAACAGTAAATTCTACGTATGTATACGACATAACAATGTAATATCTATGATAAGAATTCGTTGTTACGTAGGCGGGAATATTGCGTATGCTGTGCGCACATCACGAAAGTGATTTATGGACGTGAGTTCCCAGTCGTTTTTGGCGATTTACTCGAGAACTATGAGGCGTATCGAAACCAGTATTAGGTCATTAGAAAGCTGGTGATATTCTGCATAATATTATGCAATAAAAACATAACATGTGCGAGAAAATTAAAGTTTTAGAGCTCCCTGATTTTTTTTCAAAAATGGCTTTCAGTTTTTGGCTATTTTCTCGAAAACTACAAATCGTATCAACACCGGATTTATCTCTTTAGAAAGCTGATGAAATTCTCTATCATAACGTCTAATAACTTTTTCCTGTTTGATGGAAAACATTCAAATGGTGATGTTGGGAAGTGAACGTGAGGTAGTAAAATTTTATTCACGGCCGCCTAACGTTGTTTTATTCGTGTTTTCCTGTTTTTTTTTTGTGGTGCTTATCAGGTAGAACAAACATCGACGAATAAGATGACATAGGTTTCATGGCAGTATATTGATGTTTGGGTGGCGAAAATAAGGAGAGAATACGTGTTATTTGCCGTGTGCCGGCAGCCGGGCCGGGAGGCTTCACAGAAAAATTGTGCACCGGAAAACTTACTGAAACTTTTCGTGCGTGAGAGGGTTTACATAAAAACTTTTCACCCCTTTTAGTAACCTACCATAAAGTCCATACAATCTTAAAAGTCCACAAAGCCTTCCTATCAGTTCTATCATACGCTCTCTCTAAATCCATGAATGCCCAAAACACATCCTTGCCTTTCGCTAAATACTTTTCACATACTTGTCTCACAGCGAACAACTGATCCACGCATCCCCTCCCTCTCCTAAAGCCACACTGCTCATCACCAATCACTCCCTCTGTACCCTCTCTAACTCTCATAATTAACACTCTGCCATACACCTTACCTACAACACTCAACAGACTTATACCCCTAAAGCTAGTACATTCATACTTATCACCCTTACCTTTATACAACAGAACTACACAAGCACTTGCCCAGTCAATTGGCACCATGCCTTTCCCAAAGCACACATTCAACAATCTTACTAACCAGCCAACAATAGTCACTCCATCACCCTTCAGGCATTCCACAGCACACCCTTCCATACCTGCAGCTTTCCCTGTTTTCATCTCCATTACTGCCTTCTCCACTTCCTCTTTCGTGATCAAAGAATCATTCAACTCTCCCAACACATTTATTCCTTGCACCCTTCCATCCACCACAATCTCAGCCATCCTTTCCTCCTCTACATTTAACAATCTTTCAAAATACTCTGCCCATCTCTTCCTTACTGCATCCATCTCAGTTAACATTCTTCCATCCTCTGCTTTTACTCACTCTTCCTTCCCAGACTCTCCCTTTGGCACCCTTTTAACCTCCTTCCAGAACATTTTCTTATTCTGTTGAAAATTTTCAGTCAGCCGCCTACCCCACCTCTCATCTGCTGCCACTTTAGCATCACGCACAGCCCTTCTCGCCCTATTCCTCTTTTCCTTATACCTCTCATATGACACCTCATCCTTCCTCTGCAGCCACACTTCATATGCACGTCTCTTCTCAACCACAGCCATGCTTACTTCCTCGCACTTTTAAATGAAAATTAAATATAAAGTTACTAGAACTACTGTTTTACTATATGAATTTTGAAAACAGATTTGATATAAATGAAGAATGTGCTTGTTTTACTTGTATTTTTGTAGATAATATTAAGTTATGAAGCAGTTTGCCCGTTTTTTCTCTAGTTTTGCATTTAAGTTAATATCTAATTGGTCTGTCTTATACTAATAGTCGACTGAACTGATAATGTTATGTATCTAAAGTTTGATATGAAGTAAAACAACGTTCCTTTGTTTATGAGTTAAATAGGTGGCCAATAGGTGTGGTAGAATACTGTGGAGCCTTGTTTATTCAGGCGGTACGGTGTAGGGGTGAGTGTGGTGTGTGATGTAGCGGCAGTGTGTGTGTGTGTGTGTGTGTGTGTGTGTGTGTGTGTGTGTGTGTGTGTGTGTGTGTGTGTGTGTGTGTGTGTGTGTGTGTGTGTGTGTGTGTGAGTGTGTGTGTGTGTACGTACTCCTCACATTACCACTTCATCATCCTTCTCCTCCCTCATCATATTCCGCTTTCTCTCTGGCCCTCCCACCCCCTGCCCCTCACTCACGCTACCTCTGCTAAGTCTATCCCTCTGTCATCCTCCCACACCATCACCCTACCCCTCCCTGAATCCGTCTCTCCTCCGCACTACCCCACTCTAACCTATTCCTCCCTCACCTTACCCCTCTTTCACCCTGCCTTCCCTCACTCTACCTTTCCTCATCCTACCTTTCCGTTACCTTACTCTAACCGCCTCACGCTACCCTCCCTCACACTGCCCCTGTTCTTGCCTACCTCTCACCATCCCTCCAATACCTTGTCTCACCTACACCCTACCCTCATTCACCATAGAACTCCCTCACTCTACCCATCTCTTACCCTGTTCCTTCCTTACCTTACCCCTCACTCACCCTACCTTCCTTCACCCTATCCTCGCTCGCCCTACCCTTACTCACGCTTCCCCTCCCTGACCCTACCTTCTTCACCACTCACTTCATCCCTTCCCCACTCTACCATCTTTAATCCTCGCCTTCTTTTTCTCTCTCTTTCTTCTTTCTTAATCCTCGTTTCTCCCTCGATTGCGTTCTTTTTCTCTCAACTAAATTTTGCTTTTCTGATTACTCTATCATTTTCCCCTTCTTCCAACTCCATTTCTTTCTTCTCTCTGTGGTTTGGCTCTTTCGCTAACTCCGTCTTGGCCTGTCGGCGTGTCTATCTGCCTGTCTACGTCTGTCTGTCTATGTCTGTCTGTCCGTCTGTTTTTCTGCATCTGTCTAATGGTTTGTGTCTGTCTGTCAGTTTGTGCACGTCTTTTTCTGTCTATCTGTATGTCACCCTTGCTATATCTGTCTCTTTATCTCTTTACCGGTATTTCGTGTATTTCTTTGTCTGTGTAATTTTTTATATATTTATCTGTCTGTCTTTCTGTTTTTATATTGGTCTATAAATCTTTCAATCTACCTGTCTGTCTGTTTTGTGCATTTGTATATGCATCCTTCCTGTACATGCTTCTCCTTCTCCATCTGTGTCTGTCTGTTTGTCTGCCTGTCTGTCTGTCTCTGTCTCTGTCTGTCTGTCTGTCTGTCTGTCTGTCTGTCTCTCTCTAACTCTCTCTCTCTCTCTCAGGATAAAACATCTCCCCTCCCCCCAAAAAAAAAGCCTAGGGCCATCTTTCGGTTCGGCCCTCTCAATATTTATAAAGCGTTCGTAAAATAAAAGTTGATTGGCGCCGAGTTTGCTGAGGAACCGAACTGGAAGGAAGGAGTCGGATGTGTCGGGAGGTGGATGTGAGGTGGCGTCAGAGCCGAAGTGTCATAAGGCCGAAGTGGTGTCAGAAGGCTGGTAGTACAGAACACATGCATACGAGTATATCTGTCTATCTATCTATCTATAGATCTATATCAGTCTATCTATTTATCTATATCATTTAATCTATCTATCTGTTTATCTCCTATCTACCTATCTATATCAGTTTATCTATCTATCTGTATCATTTAATCTATCTATCTATCAGTTTATCAATTTATCTTCCTATCTGTTTATCTATATCCGTTTACCTATCTATCTATCTGTCTATCTGTCTCTATCTGTCTATAGCTTTCTACATGAGAGAGAGAGAGAGATTCTCTCTCTCTCTCTCTCTCTCTCTCTCTCTCTCTCTCTCTCTCTCTCACCCCTTTATCAGTGCTTATACACAGCTAACGTCCCTTACCAACGTTGATGCAAGAAAAATATTTACAGTAGTCACAGAGGCAACAGACAGGGAAGGTAAAATGAAACTTAAAGGCAGGAGGGCAGGTATAATGCAGCATGTTTTGTTTCTTGACGTAGTAATGTTTGACGCAGCAAATCGTAACGTGGAGACATAGACGAACTAATTCTTGACATAGTAATGTTTGACGCAGCAAATCGTAACTTGGAGACATAGACGTACTAATTCTTGACGTAGTAAGGTTTGGCGCAGCGAATCGTAACGTGGAGTCAGCGAGGTATAAATTCTTGACGTAATAATGTCAGACGCAGAAACTCTTATAACCGAGATTTTGGCGTATTAAATTCTCATATACCAAGTTTTAAAGTAGAAATTCCTGTGTACTAAATCCTGACGAAGTAAATCTTGATGCGTTGATTCTTGGCGTAGCAGTTTTTTCTTTTCTCAAAATCTGACAAAGCGTTGGTTGACACACGAGAAAATATCTTTAGCAAATCTTGGCTTGACGTAGGATTCCACTCACAGGACGCAGTCCTGCCTTCGGGTGACTTTACACTGAGTGGCCGGTGAGATGGTTTTATGTAAGCCAGGACACCATAATTATACGAGTACTATGTTGGTGGAAATAAAATATAGATGGTTTGTTGTCTGGTGTTTCAATTCGCTCCAATAGCATTTGGTCCATAAGGGATTATTACATTAGTGTGGTGGTTGGGATTTATTTCTTGCACAAAGTACCTCAGGGAAGAGCGGCTGGTCATTCACTTTAAAATATTTGGACTCAGAAGCCTAGCCCGGGACCGCAGAGCTCCAGATAACAATGATGGATTGATGACACATAGAAATCATGAGAAAACAAATTCTGGCGTGGAAAGTCCTGAATTTTGACTTACCAGATCTTGACTCATAACGTAGTAAATCTCGAATTATGACGATATAAATCTTGCCGTAACATGTCGTCAATTTTGATACAGCAGAACCTAATATGGTAAGTCTTTAAAGCGCATTTCTTGACGTAGAGTACTGTGGATCTGAAAGAAACAAATTTCGAACACTCAAAACTGGATGGAGAAAATATTTTGGAAGCAAAATTTAAATCTTTCATAGTAGACTATGATCCTTGATATTAGAAAAAGAAAGTAGTAATTCTTGACGTAACCATTCATGACGTGCCCAGTCATTAAATTTAACATAGCAATTCTTCCCTTTCTCTTATCCCCCTCCCCCTCTCCTCTCCTTATCCTCTGCTTACCCCGTCAAGCTTTCATTCAGGTCATTCACCCCCCTTTACTCCTCCCTATCTCTTTTCCTCTTCACTCCCTTCTCTTTTTCCTCTTCGTCTCTCTTCTTACTCCCTCTCGCTTCTTACTCCTTTTCTTTTTCCATTTTCTTCCCTTTCCCCTCTCTTTCTTACGTTTTCCTTTTATTTTTTATTTTTTTCCTCCTCTCTCTCCAACTGTCTTTCCCCTACGCCCTCTCCCAATCCCTTTCCCCTTCCTATCTTTTTAGGTCCCCCCTCCTCTCCCGCTCTCTCTAACGAACCCCTCCGCCCTCACTAAACCTCCCACCAAGTCAAAAGGAGCCTAAGAAAACAAACAAGAGTGGTGCTTGACTGGGCCCAGACGGTGGAAAACATGTTGCTTGGATTCTTGTGTGTGGTGTTTGTGTGTTTAGCACCGATGCTGGATATGTGTGTGTGTGTGTGTGTGTGTGTGTGTGTGTGTGTGTGTGTGTGTGTGTGTGTGTGTGTGTGTGTGTGAGTGTGTTTGTTTCAGTCATCGTGGGAATGGTCCCTTACGTTGTTATCCTCTAGTGTATTTGTTTTCGTTTGATGTTTGTGTGTGTGTGTGTGTGTGTGTGTGTGTGTGTGTGTGTGTGTGTTGGGGGGTGGATGAGCGGTGTTTGTATGGGCAGGTTGGTAGATGTGTCACAGATCAAGATGGATGTATATCACCATTTGATATTCGTACATGTGTTTGTTTATAATACCTTTGTATGAACAAACACATTTCATTATCATATAATATACATATATATGTTAAGAGGTATTTGTATAATCAGTGATATCATGCAATACCTAAGGAATTCGTGAACTGAGTTTAAAGAACGATGCGTTAATTAAGGTTAGGTTAATTTAGACTGTGATTAGGTTAGGCTGGGATAATTTACGTTAAGTTTATGTTAGGTTAGGCTAGGTTAGCAAGGATAGGTTAATTTATTTTGAATGCTTAACATAATTTATCATTCATATAAACTAACCCAATCTAACCTATCCAAACCCACGTAGCCTAATGTAACCAAACCTTAACCTAGATTATCCCAGCCTACCCTAACCGCGGCCAAAATTAACCTAACCTTAATTAACCCATCTTTATTTAAACTTATTTCACGAATTCCCTAGGGATTTCATGAAATCACTGGTTACACATATTCCCTGTAACATATATACCGTATCTATCTATATGTCTATCTATCTATCCAGTACATACAGTAGACATTCAATTATCATCACCGGCTAGCTAGTGAAATATTATATTACCAACGAACTATGATTACTCGAGTACTCAAAAATTGGACGTTAACTTGCAAGTAAAATTGCGATTCTTTCCCATGCGTAAGAGTTACTCTTTCTGGCAGGAAAATAAAATGCAGCGCACAAACTACCATATCGATGCCAACGACGATGATGTGATGATGACAAATTCAACCAAATGTCAGACCATGAGAAAAATTAACACATTGTGTAAAGCTGGTACCCTAAGTACAGCTTTCTTTTCTTACAATTTCTTCAGCATCATGACACAATTTATAAAATTATTCTTGTTGCCTTCAAACGATTTTGTTCAACCCAGGAAAGACTTCTTGTGTTGAAGATTACTAAAAGTTTCATTTAATTCCTCTAGTTCAAATATCTCCCCTGATCTGAGCACATTGCCATAGAGACTGAGAAAATAAAATGAACACGACTTCCTAGGCAATGGGTTTAAGTGTAAGCAGATCACATATATACCATACATTTTCTCACAATAATTAATTCAGATGTTTAAAAAAAGTTGTCTTTTTACTATCAGTCAGTTTATCCCTTGCTGCAGTGGACTATGCTCTTCATCTCCTATTTTGTCTTTCGATGTTTCATGGCTTTCATCCTCTTATTGGGAGTTGTGTTACCGAAGTCAAATAACATGGAGAGTGAAATACATAAGACTGCAACATACTTTAAACTTTCAGTCCAATGACTTATTAATCATCTATGCGAACTGGAGACAATTTTATTCAAGCTGCGAGAGACTTTTAGTAATGAACCCTTTACTGGAGGCTGCTTCTAACCCAGAGATTCCGGAAAGTCGATCCGAGGCTGAATAAAATTACCCACAGACAGCAGGAATACAATATAAAGTACATCATCGGACTGAATGGGTGAATGGCTAAAATGTACTAAACTGAAAATAAATGAATATATAAAAAAATAAATACATAAATAATCATGATACTAAAAAGGAATATGGGCGCTGAAGAGGTGGCTGCGAGTCTTCTAAGCAAGTGAACAGATTTTAAAATGCGTATGGCAGGAGCAAATACACTCTTAGAAATTTCCGGTAAAAATTACGGTAAATTACTGGCAGCTAATGCTGCCAACCTTTTACTGTAAAATTCTACGGTAACCGCAAATCAACTTCCAGCAGCCGTAAAATAACCCTGGACTTGACTGTTTTATATGGAATGATGGTTAGGAAATACTGATTAAAGAAGTTAATGGTAGATGACTTTTTATTAAGTAGAATAATCCATATCAGCAAAAATCACATACTGGTATCTGGTCAATGGGTTTTCATTTATAGTAAGGCATTATCTGATTCCTAATACTAACACTGGTTAACAATCAGCAATTATAATAACGGAGTCTCAATGAAAGTAAGTTTAAAGTAACACATCTAAATGTAATAAATCTCTCTTGGCATTAGCAAAAACATATGTGACATATTTTCCACTCAATATGATTTACCCTGTTTACAAGTCAACCAAGATATACATTTATTTTCTTTGCATTATGTTCAAGTATATATTCATGATTAACATTTATTAATATCAATGTAAAATAGACAACATAGTTTTAACCTAAATGACCACTTCAGCCCTTGGCAGTTCTGTCATTTGCAAAACACTTGGATATTTTTTTTTCAAACATAGCAATATTTTTCACCAGACAAGCATGTGAAAACATCATTGCTTCCCTCTAAATCAAAACAATTCAGTCTTATAAACTACTTATCAATAGCAATTTGCATTAAACATAACAAGTTGCATTACTTATGCGTAAATCAAATTTCACTAAACAATGTTTTTCACTTCATACCATTAACCACATTTATATATGAAACAAAACATATTTTTTTTTTCTCCACATCATATTCTAGTGTAAGCTTATGGTTGTCATTTATTGCTCTCAATAATAATAATAAAAAAATTATATAAAAATACAGTATTAAACAAAATAAGCACCACCCACCAATAACTTCAGCTCTTGATAACTCTCAGCAAAGTGGAAGAAACTAAAAATTTGGCAGAGATATATATTTATTCCCAGAAAAGCACATGAAAACATCACTGCTCCCAACTACTAAATTCATACAATTCAGGGAAAACACACACACACACACAAAAATAATACTAATAACTGCAATAATCATATGCATAAACATGTATCAAGCAATACATTCAGAAAAAACTACAACTTGAAAATTATGCAAGATGGCATCATTGTTAAAGCTGGTCATATACGTCATGCATACTTTATTGACTGTTCTGGTCAGGTTTAAATTTTTGTCCATACATAAAGAGCTGTTGTTGTTGTTAATGAACTTCCTCAGTCTGCCTGGTCCAACAGACCCACCCTCAGCAGGCAAGCAATCGGTTCCCCAAGGCCCCTCCCAGCTGGGAACCAACATTCCCATACAGCAGACAGCACCTCACTACTGCAAGGTGCAGGGAAGGTTGTGGATAACGCATTTGCGTCTCCATCTACTTAGCGAGGCCACCCCTGTAGGCTCCCAACACCCCACTGTTTGGTTATACTGTTACCACCCAGCACTGTAAATGATTTCCTGGATTACAGAAACACCTTAGAATTGTCACTTCATGCAGTCACCTGAAGTGGAAAGAAGAGTAGTTAAAAGTGCCAGGAAGGATGACAGAAAATAAGAAGAGAAGAGGATAGACAGAGGAAAAGGATGATAGGGGAAGGAAGAAAGTAGGTAGCTCAACATTGTGTGGATGATGGATGCCCCCATCTACCATAACATACAGAACTGTTAAAGTGTCTATACAACAATATCTTTAAAAGCTGTGTCCTCTAATTATGTGATGCTCAACCACAACCACTTGAAGTGGTTGTGTACGAGCTCTTCTATAACTATTCTGTCTCATCAACCTCAGCTTGATGTGCCTTCAAGGTGTTGACTAAGGTCAGCACCTTGGGGCTGTTGCTGCTCACTTTTTTCTTCTTTCCCTTACGGCTGATCTTTGATCCCTTATCAGGATCAATCATCATGAAGAACCTGTGTGAAGAAAGATTCATATATAATAACAAACATTTAAAGAAATTATGGCATTTAAAAGAAGTCTATAGCGTAAGTCCTTGGTATAATGATGCATTATGGAAAAAATCATCGTAAGGTGGGTCATCGTAAATTGGGGACAGTAATAACAGAAAGTATGGGGATGCATTTGGGAGCTGTGGGATCTGCCCCATCTGAGTCTAAAACTATAGTTAAAATGTATTATGATAAAAGAAATAGATAAATAAACCAATAAATAAATGTAGGTGCAGAAGAGGTGGTAGTGAGTCTCCTAAGCTCAGGTGAGTACGTTCCTGGGTGATTGGTTTAGGGGGCTTTTAAATTGTTAGCTTTGGTGCTTCGGTTGGTTGCCTCATGCGCCACCCTCCTATGCCCTCTCCACCTATTGCTACAGTAAACACACGCGCGCTCATACCCACATACATACATACGTACATACAGACAGACAGACAGACACTCTTACCCATACATACTCAGCAACACACACACACACACACACACACACACACACACACACACACACACACACAAAACACCCATTCTTAAGCCTACACCCAAAGCCGCCACAAAACCCTTTTCATTTCCCCCCTTCTCCCTTCCTCTCTCCATTGCCTTCTTTCCATGCCATGATTTCCAGTTCCCTTACTTCCCTTCTCTGCTTCCCCTTACCTGTTCCTCTGCTTCTCCTTACCTGCTCCTCTGCTTCTCCTTACCTGCTCCTCTGCTTCTCCTTACCTCCTTCTCTTCCTCCCCTTACTCTGCAACTGCCTTTCACTCTTCTCTGTCCTTTCTCTTTCCCCTTACTCATCCAAATCCCTCACCCTCTAGCTCTCTTCTCTCTGTCATCCTCCCTCACTGTTTCCCCTCACCTACCATATTCCTCTTCCATCTACTGTAGATATTCCGCTCTCCCTCCCTTGTTGTCTTCCCTTACTATCAACATCTTGACTGCCTAGTTGCTAAGCAGATTTATACTACATTCTCTTCTTAGCGTTTCCAAGAGGGAGCGCTGAGAAGGGAATGTAGGCCCACTCTACTGCCTTTTTCCGTCGCTAAGCTAAATGAAATAAGCTGCAAAAAGGGCGTTAATCTGTGCCAGACTGAAGTGAATGAACCATAGTAAAAGCAGTCCTTACCCTTTTCCTTCGTTTCATCTTTCTTTCTTGCCACTTCTCCATAACATCGAGTTCACTCCCAGCTTAAAAAAAAAAAAAAAAAAAAAAAAAAAAAAAACTAATGCCTTTTTCCTGCACAAGGGTTTAATCTAAGTCAAATCTTCCTCCACCAAACGATCTACAACAATCTATATTACATGCAGGTCCTCATTATTGTTCAGTTTGTTTAAAAAAGACACGAGTGAAACAGATATTTTCCATCAGTTTCACCGACGACGAAAATCGAAACCAGTTTCTTCCAAATGCGACCTGAATATGTTTTTCAATATACCACCATTTTCTCTCTCCTAACTCCATCTTTCCTCCCTCCAGTCCCCTATTCCCTCTCCACCTCCCGCAGCTCAGCAATGGCCATCAGTTTGCCCTTTTGCGCCTCTCATCAAATACCAAAGTATACCCCTCCTCTTTTTCCTCCAGCCTCCCTCCCCTCTCCCACCCTAACCCCACCCTGCCTTCCCAGACCCCATTTCCACTCCCACTAACCTTTCCTACACCCATTTCCCCATCACTCACCAACTACCCTCTCCCCCTCACCCCAGCTGTATTCCTGCCTGAGCTCTTTCTAGAGTTACCTTCATATTTTACCCACCTTCCTGCATTTCTGAATCCTTCTCTGCCTCTCCAGCCAGCCACCCTCCGTAATCCTCAGCCCGCCCCCCAGTACCCCCTTCTAAAACCCTTTCATATAGCAATGGGCTCCAAACTGCACCATTACCCCTCAGTTCCTCTCACCCTGTTCCCTATCATTCGACGATTTTCTTTTACTATTGCCCTTCCCTTTCCCTCATTCTATTCCCTTCTTCCATTCTACCATTATTACATAATGTTTTTCCCTCTTTTCTCTCTTCCTCCTGCCTACATCCATTCTACCATTTTCTCCTAATATTACTCTTCTCCCTCTCGCGTTACTCCTTCCTACTTATTCTCTAATATTTACGTTTACACTCCTATCCATCCCCTCAACCTTCCCTCTCCATTTGCATTTTGCGCTTCTACCCTCAAAATTACGGACTTGATGTTTGTGCTCTGACAGAAACTAGATTAACTGGAGTCGATAAGTTGGATTTGGAGGATGGTATACGTTTATTGATATCTGGCCGACAGGACGGAATGCATTATCAGGGAGTAGGATTGTTGCTGGGTTGTAAGGCAAATAAGGCTTTATGTGAGTGGGATCCTATAGATGAGCAATTGTTATACGCACGGTTTAAATCAAATCATGGCAACATCAGTCTGTTTGTGTGTTATGCACCTACTAATGATGCACTCGATGAAAGGAAAGACACATTTTATGAAAAGTTGCAAGAAGGAGTAGGAAGGGTACCTAGACATGATGTTTTGATCTGCGTTGGAGACTTTAATGCAGTAATGGGCTGTTCAAATGAGGGATTTGAGGCATGTATGGGTAAGATGGGAGTTGGTTGTAGGATGAGTGAAAACGGAGTGAGGTTTGGAAGCTTCTGTCTAGCAAATGACTTAGTCATCGGGGGCACACTCTTTCAGCATTGCAATATACACAAGACAACTTGGGTGTCGCCGTGTGGAAAATATAAAAATCAGATTGATCACATCGCTATCAGTAGGAGGCATAGAAGTTCTCTGCTAGATGTTCATGTTAAACGGGGAGCGGATATTGGTAGTGACCATCAACTCAGCATTGCAAAAATAAGGTTTAAACTTAAAAATCAGAAGAAGGAAAAATCTGGTGTTGGTAGATACGATATTGTTAAGCTTAGAAGGGAAGGAGAAGAAAAGGAGGAATTCAGATTAGAATGCAGAAATAGGTTTTTGGTGTTGGAAACGTTGGAAGAGTGGGAGAGAAGTGTAGATGAGATGTGGGAGGATGTGAACAAAGTTTTGCATGAGACTGCTGAATGTACGATTGGAAGGAGACATAGATTCAGGAGAAAGAAATGGATGTCAGAGGAAACGTGGGATATGATAAAAAAGAGAGGTGAGGCTAAATTGAGGAGTGAGATGCAATGCGTTGATGAACAAGAGATTGAATTAGCAAGAGCTGCGTACTGGAGTTTGAATTCAGAAGTAAGAGGGTTAGCTAGGAGAGATAAAAGATGTGTGGATGAAAAGGTTGCAGAGACTGAAATCTTAATAAACAAAAATGATGGACAGAGTCAAAGAATAGCATATGAATCGATTAGAGAACTGAGTGGTAATGCAGGTAAACGCAAGGAAATACCAGTTAGAGACAGGGAAGGAAATTTATTGACCAAAGATGGAGATATTAAAAATAGATGGAAAGAGCATTTTGAGACAGTTCTTAATAGACCAATACCACCAGAAGAGGATATACCGTCTGCTCAGGAAGATTTAAATATAGAAACAGGAGAGTTGAGGCTTGCAGAAGTGGAGAAAGCATTAAAACATTTAAAGAATAATAAGGCACCAGGGGAGGATGGTTTATTTCCGGAAATGTTTAAAGTGGAGGGATAGATTAATAATGATCTTGACCAAGCTATTCAATAAGATATGGGTGACGGGGTTACTACCATCAGTTTGGAAGAATGGTGTAATTGTTAAAGTTCCGAAGAAGGGAGACCTGAGTGAATGTGGTAATTGGAGGGGAATCTCTTTGTCACCGATAGCTTTGAAAGTTTTCAGTAGAGTGTTGTTAAATAGGTTGGAGCCGGTGGTTGAGGGTATTCTGAGGGATGAACAGGCTGGTTTTAGAAAGGGACGTGGTTGCAATGATCATATCTTTATAGTTAGGCATTTGATGCAGCAAGTTAATGAAATGAGAGTACCGTTAAGTCTTTGTTTTGTTGATTTTGAAAAGGCTTTTGATAGTGTTTCGAGAGAGACTATGGGGAAGATCATGAGACATTATGGAATACCAGAGGAGTTTGTGAGGGTCATTATGAACATGCATGAGGATACATTTTGTAAAGTGATGGTCGATGGTTGTCTGAGTGATTCGTTTGAAGTCAAGTCCGGAGTAATTCAAGGTGGTGTTCTATCGCCTTTACTATTTATATTGGTCATTGATTACATTATGAAACGCGTTGGAACAGAAACCGGTGCAGGTATACTTTGGGGAGCGAACAGGAAACTTTTGGATTTAGATTATGCAGATGATATAGTTTTGATTTGTGATGGGCCAGAAGAGATGCAGAGAGTGTTGGACTGTTTGGTGAGTGAGGGTCGCAAGGTGGGTTTGGTTATTAATTGTGGAAAAACTGAAATAATCAATATGAATATGGAAAATTCGCAGGAATGTGTAATTGGAGGTATGGTTGTAAAGCAAGTTGATAGGTTTAAATATTTAGGTACTTATTTAGCCAAGGATGGTTCTTTGAACTTTGAATTCGAGGAAAGGTTAAAGAAGGCTAATCAGGCAATGGGAATGCTTAAAAATATTTGGAATAATAACAATTTTTCTGTGCATACAAAAATCAAACTTTATAAGGTAATGGTTAGGAGTATCTTAATTTATGGACACGAGTCTTGATACAGCACAGTGACTATGGAGAATAAATTCTTGGTGTTTGAAAATAAAGCACTTAGAAGAATATTAGGAGTTAAGTGGTGGGAAAGGATACCAAATAGTAGAATTAGAGAAATAACGGGAGTGCAGCCAATCGATGAATATGTTAGATTCTCACGATGGAAGTGGCTAGGACATGTGTATAGGAGACAGGGAATGGTGCGAGGTACACCAGGGTGGGTGGCACTTGGTAGGAGAGGTAGAGGAAGGCCAAAAGAGACGTGGGTGAGGACAATGAGACGGGAAGCTGGAGATGAGTGTTGGGGAGATCTTGAGGGTGCCACAGGAAATGATTGATTGATTGATTGACCCTCATCCTCTATTATTCTCTCCCCTTAGCCCCCTCCATTTTTTACCATTCCACCTACACTGCAGTCTTCACCGACCAAAAGTACCTTTTATTCTATCCGCTCATCTTAACACTCATTTATCTCCGTCATTCCTCCAACTCTCTAGGCTAACCTTTTCATTCATTACCTTCTCTCAGCAGTCTGTAGCTCTTACCCCTGCTTCCTACACTACATTTAACACTGATCTACCCTTCATTTCATCCAAACCTTCAATCCTACCCTTCCGCTTCCAATGAACCTCGCATTCAGTACCCGATGAAAAGGTTTAAACTCCACTACAATCCTAAGAGTACAGCACCCCACACCCACCAAACCCCTTCAGCTAGCCTCTTCACCAGCCCCATCTCTAGCATCATACTATGCCTTTCATCAAGCCCCTAATCCTAACTTCTTTGCAGCCTACCCTGTCCCTCCACCAGTAACCCAACCATCACCCTTCCTGCCAACCCAGCACACTCCCTACCACTTCCCTCATTCTGAAACCACCCCTCATATCAGCTTCCTTCGCTCTTTCACAGCCACAACACACCATACCTAACTCCCCCCCCTCCTCAGCAGCTCCCATCTCCCCCTCCCCCTCCCCTCAAAGTTCCTTCTTTAAGAAACTGCATCCCTGTCATCCTACTCTTCATCCCTACCATCCTTTAAAGCCCCTTTCTCTCTTTGTTCCATACCCCTCTCACCCACAACCTCCATTATCCACTCCTTCACCCTTCATATTTCTACCACCACACCTCTTCCTTCACCTCAACTGTCATCCCTCCCTCACATCGTAAAGTTATCCCTCAACTATTCTTCTCATTATCCTCTTCCTTTCTCCTATCCTCCTTGTGGTAGGCTATTCACTTTCCCCATGAGTACTCCCATAACCCTCAAAGCCCGCACGTCCCCACCTCCCTTAAACCCACTCTGCACCTCCATGCTCCCTATTCTACCTTTTGCCATTCCAGCCACCTCCACCCCTTAACAACATACCATTCATTTCATGCCACCGCTCATTCCCACTCTTTTTGCAGCCAGCCCCCACCCCTTTACAATTCTCCCACACTCCAAGCCCCAAACTCCTTCCCTACCAATTTCCCAATCTCCATACAACCCCTCTATCCTAAGTTCCTCTATCCAAATACACTTATTCCCCTCTACCCCTCCTCCTCCCCCTCCTTTCACCAATGGGCCCCAGATTGCACCTTTGCACCTCCATAACACTTACATAAAAGATTCTTCTGCTCGTTTTCCCTTGGGTTCACTGCTCCCAGTTAGCATCGGCAGCTGAGGTATTCATAGCGCCTCGCCCTCCCTCGCTATAGCTCTCTTTCTTTCTCTCTCTCTCTCCCTCTCTCTCCATATATCGTTTTTATCTATTTCTGTATATCCACTTATTTATCTGTTTACCTGCATATCTCTACCTCCATCTATATATCTATCTGCGTTCTGTGTACTTTTTCTTGTGCCAGAATCATTCTTCTCCTTTTGTCTCGTTCATTTTTTTCTCTACCCTTCTTTTCCTCTCTGCCCCCGCTCCCTTTCTTCCTTCTTTCTTTAACTCTACTACCGGTACCTTTTTGTAACTGCCTTTCTCCATTTCATTTTCTTTAACACTATTTCCCTATTTAGTCTCTCTCTCTCTGCCTCTTTTTCTCCCTCCACCTACTCTGCGTTACCATATTTCACAGTTGCTTTATTTTCAACTCCCCACTTGCTCTGTATTCACATCCATTTTCTTCATGTGTTGTTTATGTCCATTTTCTGAGCTTTTGTTAAAAAATATTCCTGTTCTATACTCACTTACGTTTCCTGTGCTTTAGTGGGCGGCTTCTCCTCCTCCTCCTTATTTGATTGGCGTCGGTATGTCCCCCTTCATCTCTCCCATTTTTCTTCAGTGTATTTCGTTTCTTTCTCTTGTTTTGTTACCTCTGCCAACGAAGTTGGAGGAGGTTATGTATTCACTTATGCTTGTATGTCTGTCTCTCTGTCCAAACGATATCTCCAAAAGTTCTCAATGAATTTCAATGAAATCAGGTGGACGGGTGGGTCATGGACCAAGCAAGACGTGGTTAAATTTGGGGGGGGGATCCTGATCTGGATCCGAATCCAGATCCTATGTATAATATCTCCAAAAGTTCTTAATAAATTTCGATAAAATTTTGTGGAAGAGTGTGCCATGGGTCAAGGAACAGTTGATTAAATTTGGAAGCGGATCCAGACTCTATGTATTCCACACAATATCTCCACGGATACGGATCTGGATTTTAATGGCAATGGCATTTGCTGTGGTATGTGCTCTATGAGTGCTTTCTAGTTACTTTTGTAATTTTCTTTACCGCTCTGCGCCATTCTTCATCTCATTCTCCCTGAAACCCTCTTCCCCTGTTCAGTTCTCTCTCTCTCTCTCTCTCTCTCACACACACACACACACACACACACACACACACACACACACAACTATAGAGAGTATATATATATATATATATATATATATATATATATATATATATAATTTTTTATAATTATTCCGACACGTCAGGAGTGAGACCAGTGGAAATGAGTTATATGAGAGAAGCAAATGGAATTGCATGGAGACAGAGACAAATGATGATGTAAAGGACAGTTTTGGTGTTGATGTGTATGTGAATAAAACTATTAAAAACAATATTTTTCGATGGATTCAGAATGTATAGAGGATGGACAATGAGAGAGTGACTAGGAGAGGGGGAGATGAGAAGGGAAAGCCTACCGATGAGATGAAGGATTGAAGTGACGAGAAAAAAGATACGCGTGAGAGGTGGGTGTGAGTTAGAGGGAGGGCAGCCAAGAGGCAGATTGTCTGTGGCCACCCCTTACAGAATTAAGGCGTCTGGCCATAGACAGATAGATGCTTCCAACTCCTCGTCTAGGAGTAACAGTCGGTTTCCGTAGACTCAGCAGTCTTCGTATGTTACAAACACACTCACATGTTACCACTTCAACACAATTAACAATGCCACTACTGTAAACATTTGTCATACGGGACTGGTTCATTGTGTGATATATCTTTGGATCTCTTGGAAGAATAACATTGAAGTTCTGAACGAAATAAAATCAATCACACTGTTCTCTACCCCAGCCTAGGACTGCATTCACTTTATATCAGACATCAGACAAACCTTTCAACCACTTGGTCACACGAAGACTTGGCTGAAGAATAAATGGAAGCTTGTTTCTGCTGAGCACCCCAGCGATCGCCTTCCTATTCGAAGTAATTATACCGTTTTACTGTCTAAGCTATACCCACCTCATTTGCGAGAGTGGGAATAGCATTAGGTCATATATATATATATATATATATATATATATATATATATATATATATATATATATATATATATATATATATATATATATATATATATATAGGGAGAAGCAATACTTTCTCCTGGTGGGAAGCGAAGTCTATGAAGGAAGATGAATACCAGCGCTGGGATGAACATCTTGTTTATCAGGAACGTTTCGGCTTTAGCCATCATCAGCCTAAAAAATAAATATCCTAGATTTACCATAAAGAATAAAAAATAAGAGATATTTAGTATTTCTCAGTCAATTAACATACAATTAAATTCATAATTTAAGAATAAAAAAGGAAAAATATGGAAAAGATATGCCTTACCATTTAACATATTGGTCGGCAGTTAGGTAGTATTTATGGTTAAAAGCGTGGTCAGCTGTTAAAAACTTAAAGTGTTTATATTGGTTTTTAAAAAAGTTAAGATTATGCTTTTAAAAAATGCAGAGCAATGAGGTGGAGGAGTCACAGACACCTAGGGTTGGCTTGTGGAGGTGGGTGAGGAGAGTCTCTGGTACTAGTCTTGATGTGTCGTCTCGGCAAGTGTGCAGTTTTTTTTTTTTTTTTTTTTGCCTATCGAAGGCAAGTGTGCAGAATGGAGAAATCGCTTGTATACATTGGGTGGCCTGAGGCTTCAGAGTGTTCACGGATCGCTGAATAGCCGGGTTTTGATAAAGGAAGGCCCGTTCTGTATGACCTTCCACGATGCTCCGAAATCCTGGCGGTGAGGTGTCGTTTGGTTTGACCAGTATAAGCAGAATTACATCTACTACACTTAAACTTGTAAACCACCGATGACATCAGAGAATCGTGGATGCGGTCCTTGAACTTGAAGTGGTTGGATAGCATTGATGATGGTTAAAATACTATCCTCAGTGATACCTGTGGATAATATTCAGAGATGAGTTTCCTGATTCTATTCTTTACTCCAAAGGAACGAGGTCCTAAAAAAGAGGTTACAAAATAAAAGAGCTCTAGGAACAGTCTGAACTTGTAGGGAAGGGGACAATATTTTGTTTAACCTTTTTCCTATGTGTGTTTCAGTGAAGTGTAAGGGAAAACCGTTTAGTTTGAACATGTTTCGTAAATTATTTAATTCCAAGTGAAAGTTTTTGTAAGTTGAACTAATGTTAAATGCTCTAGTTACCAAAGTGTATATAAGGTTCTGTTTAAATTGCACGGGGATGTTGGAAGTAAATCTAGTTGTCAAACCAGTGTACGTAGGCTTACTATAGACGGAGGTGCTAAATGAGTTATTTTTTTGTTTAACAAGTATATCCAATAATGATAGTTTATTATTTTCCTCTATATCAGAAGTAAATTGAATGTTCGGGTGTTTGGAATTTACGTTATTAAAAAAACGGAGAAACATGGTCAGGTGAAGCAAAAATGACAAAAGTGTCGTCGACATAGCGTCTGTAAAACAAGGGTTTGAAATCAGCTGGACAATTCTCGAGCCATCGAGATTCATGATAAGACAAGAAAGCATTAGCAAGGGTCGGACCAAGGGGATTGTCTATCGCTACTCCGTCAATTTGTTTGTATACTGTGTTATTGAGTAAGAATGTCGACTCCTTCACGGCAAGAGATAGAAGTAATAAAGGTAATGGTTTTTCCCGAAAAGACTTCCTTAGACTTCTATCTCTTGCCGTGAAGGAGTCGACATTATTATTTAATAACAGCATACAAACAAATTGACGGAGTAGCGATAGACAATCCCCTTGGTCCGACCCTTGCTAATGCTTTCTTGTCTTATCATGAATCTCGATGGCTCGAGAATTGTCCAGTTGATTTCAAACCCTTGTTTTACAGACGTTATGTCGACGACATTTTTGTCATTTTTGCTTCGCCTGACCATGTTTCTCCGTTTTTTAATTACCTAAATTCCAAACACCCGAACATTCAATTTACTTCTGATATAGAGGAAAATAATAAACTATCATTTTTGGATATACTTGTTCAACAAATAAATAACTCATTTAGCACCTCCGTCTATCGTAAACCTACGTACACTGGTTTTACAACTAAGTTTACTTCCAACATCCCCGTGCAATTTAAACAGAACCTTATATACACTTTGGTAACTAGAGCATTTAACATTAGTTCAACTTACAAAAACTTTCACTTGGAAGTAAATAATTTACGAAACATGTTCAAACTAAACGGTTTTCCCTTACACTTCACTGAAACACACATAGGAAAAAGGTTAAACAAAATATTGTCCCCTTCCCTACAAGTTCAGACTGTTCCTAGAGCTCTTTTATTTTGTAACCTCTTTTTTTTAGGACCTCGTTCCTTTGGAGTAAAGAATAGATTCAGGAAACTCATCTCTGAATATTATCCACAGGTATCACTGAGGATAGTATTTTAACCATCAACTCAACACTCAAATAAACAGTAAAACATCAGAACAGCAAACACTAAACTGGAAAATTACCTCCAAACACTTGACCACAAAACAAACATCAGCAAACTCTACAAAACACTAAACAGCATCACACTTTCCAACAGCAACACCACACAATCACACGCTGCCATCACAACAACAGACACCATACCCTCAAACAAACAACAAGCAAACACTCTCATCAATCACTTTTCACTAGTCAGCCATCTAACCCCCCATCCGGAAGACCGACGTATCATCAGACGTAAGAGACAGTTCCCCACAGACCCAGACTACGCACCTTTCACTTACAACCAGACGAAGCACATCATTAACAACCTCAAGCACTCATCTGCCTGTGGACCAGACAACATAAGCAACATTCACCTTAAGCACCTAGGACCACAAGGCATACAAGCACTCACCAGCATATCAAACTACAGCTACTCACACAACATAATACCCAACATCTGGAAGCATGGCAATATCATCACTATCCCTAAACTCAACAAAGACCCCACGTTACCCTCCTCACATCGCCCCATCACACTCCTCTGCACCCCCTGTAAAGTCACTGAACGACTGATACTACAACTAGTCACACCTCACATTCCCCTAGCCCAGTCACAATATGGCTTTAGGCCACTACACTCCACAAACACCCTTCTTACAGACCTTACACAGAGAGTTTTCGATGGCATGAATTCAGCTAGGCCACCACACAGAACACTCCTAGTCACACTAGACAAAAGCAAAGCTTTTGATGCCATCCCCCGCCACAACCTCACAAACAAAATACTCAACACAAACATGCACAATAACACAAAAAGATGGCTGGCAATCTACTTAGCAGGCAGATGTGCACACGTAACATTTGCCGGTCAGTCTTCTAACATCAGAAACTTCACAAACAGCGTCCCCCAAGGATCTGTTTTGTCCCCTACACTCTTTAATCTATACATGCACGACATACTCACACCCCACACACCACAGATACACATAGCTTCCTATGCAGATGATATAACACTTACATGTACACACCAAAACTCAAATACAGCTGCACACATCATTCATCCTTACCTCAACACACTACACGGATGGTTCACCACAAGCAGGCTCAAAACAGCCCCAGCCAAATCTACAGTTACTCTTCTCACAAACTGGACAGCAGAACACTGTCACATCCCACACCTCACCATAAACAACACTCCACTACCCCCCTCCCCCAAATCCTTGGTGTAACATACAATACATCAATGTCATTCAAACAACACATCACAAACATTAAAAATAAAATAACACCAAGATTCAATGCTTTGAGGTCACTTGCCCATACAACATTCGGACACAGCAAAGAAACCACCACCACAGTATATAAATAATACATACGTTCAGTGATAAATTATGCAAGCCCTGCCTGGGCTTCTAACCTCACCAAAACATACTACAACACTCTACAGACCATACAGAACAAGGCCCTAAAAATAATCACAGGCTGCACAGCTACTCAGTGGCGTATATAGGTCCGTGGAAAGGGGGGGGCCACAGGGGTGAATCCAGAAGTTTGTCAAGGGGGGGGGGGGCGAGCGAAGCGAGCCTCTACAGCTGGGGGGTCCGGGGGGGCGGTGTTAGCCGCCCCATGAAATTTTTTGGAAATCAAGCACTATTAGGGGCATTTTGAGGCCTCAGTTGGGATACATTGCACTTATTTGATATTCAGTGGCAAAACAATATCAAGAAGTTTAAGTATCTTGGCTGAAACAAAAATGAGCTGTTTGAAAAATATTTAAATAGGGAATTCTGCAGTAGCCGGTATGTTTAAAAAAAAAAAAAGTGGTAGATCATATGCAATTGTTGATTCCTACATTCCTGGAAGCTGCAATGTTCATTTTTATATGAAACATTTAAAAAATTAAACTAAAACTCGCATTAATGACTTAGAGAGAGAGAGAGAGTACTGTATATGAAACATTGAGCAAATTAAACTATAACTCGCATGAATGAAGTTGAGAGAGAGAGAGAGAGAGAGAGAGAGCTTACTAAAGTCGTGTGAAAGTTGATCATTTGAAATCAAGCAGCCTATTTTTACGGCTGAATTCACTGATTACTTGTATATCTATTTAGATCTGCAGATATGTAGGCCTACTGGGACAAAAGGGGGGGGCCATGGCCGAGTGACCCCCCCCCCCTGTATACGCCACTGCTGCTACTACACCCACAGACCACCTACTTCAAGATACCAAAGTCCTCAAGGTCAAGGATCACCTAGACATGAGAGGCACCCAGTTTCTTGCTGCAGCCTCCACAAACCCACAACATCCACTACAGTACATGGCAGCACATCCACCCACACAAAGGAACATCAAAACAACACCCAGCACACGATACCATACACAAATACTGTCATCGCTTCCCCCTCGCCCACCTCAGACCAGCTTCCAGAAGCATATGCACACTCAGATCACTCGCCGTTCCATTCAGTCACTTAAAGACAACACACAGCTGCATGCACGGCCTCCTGACATCCACCCTTCTGAATCCTATCTTCCTCTTGAGGACAGGGTCCACCTAGCCAGGCTGAGATGTGGGCACCATCCAGCCCTCTTAAGTTACCAGAAGAGGCTGGATGACTCCGTCGCTGATGCCTGTCCAGGATGCAACACAGCACCCCATACTATTAAGCACATTATGGAAGACTGCATTGCACACAATCGCCAATGCCAACAACACAACATACACTCTTTGTGAGCTCTGTGGGAAAGCGCTGTCTCGGCCATGGCCTTCCTAAGGGACTCGGGACTGTTCGGCCAGACTGCCTAGGGAACAACTACTACTGCTACTACCATCATCAATGCTATCCAACCACTTCAAGTTCAAGGACCGCATCCACGATTCTCTGATGTCATCGGTGATTTACAAGTTTAAGTGTAGTAGATGTAATTCTACTTATATTGGTCAAACCAAACAACACCTCACCGCCAGGATTTCGGGGCATCGTGCAAGGTCACACAGAACGGGCCTTCCTTTATCGAAACCCGGCTATTCAGCGATCCGTGAACACTTTGAAGCCTCAGGCCACCCAATGTATACAAGTGATTTCTCCATTCTCCGCACTTGGGGGAGTGTGAAGACAGCAGCTGAAGAGATTTTTTTCGATCCAGCAACTGAGCTAAGAAGGACTTCCGAGGAGGACCATGGCTCGTACCAAGGAGAACCTAAAGCTAGCCGAGGATGCAGAACACGGAGGCATGGGGTGTAAGGTGGTAGGACAAGTACGGTGGTGGTACCACGTCAGGAAGGGGTACGGCTTCCTGACTCGTTGGAACACAGGGGGACGACGTTTCTATCCACCGCTCCTCCATTGTGACCCCAAACCCAGCCCATCCTGTGCCTTCAGTTGCTGCTGGTGGGGTGGTCGAGTTTGTGGTGGAGGAGGGTGCCAAGGGTCCTGTAGCTGCCTTTGTTACTGGCCCTGCAGGCCAGGTGGTGCAGGGCTCTCCACACGCCCTTTCCCGTCGTCGGCGCCAGCACCAGCCTCCAGCTGCAGCTTCTGTCTCCTCCGCCTTCACCATCGTTACTATGTGTGTGGAAGTTGCCAAGGGCTTCTCGGGGGGAGATTTGGCAGTATTTGCCCAGTGCCTGCCTGCCATCTTTCAGGCCAATGGGCTCCCTGCCATCATCATCCCCGACTCTTTTTCCTCCACACCCATTGTGCAGAGGGGGCCTGGGAGGAGGGCCCCGTGTCGTTGTTCTGGGCCCCTTGCGACCCCCACCTCATTGGTCCCAAGGGTGCTGCAACTGCAGCCCTCAACTCCTCCAACGAGGATCCGACTGTCAGGGCATGTTGTCTCCCGCCGGTCTACTTCGCAGCCCCTCCCTGCAGTGCCCATGGAAGTTGGGGACGATGAGCCCTCATCATCATCTGAGGTTGGAGTTCCCGCCCCTTCTGTGTCTCCCGTGGTGCCTCCGGATGTACCTCCCCTTTCATCTGAGGTTCAAGCACCGGCTAGTCCCACGCCCTCTGCTTCAGCTCGGCGACTCTCTTGGGGCAACTTTGCCTCCCTCAGACGGTTTGGCCTCAAGTGCATGGAGCAGCAGTTGGGTACTTCGAGGGCAAGGCACCTGAGGAGTGTGGACAGGAGGAGTTCAATAAGGGGGACTACCAGCCGGCCTTCCTTTCCTTCAAAGAGTTGCGCCAGGGGTCCGTTCAGGCTGTCACTGACCCCGAGGAGGTTAGAATCCTGTCCCGTACCCTCGGGATTGTACTTTCACACCTCAGTGGCACAGACTTTGCTTCTGACTCAGGCTCCAGCTCTTCTGCTTCTTCTGAGATCTAACCAGCCTTCGGACATCAGCCTCATACCACTGCCTCCCGTGTGACTAAGCCCTCCATAGCCGTATTTTTGAGTTGACTATACGGGTGTCCTAGTGTTTAACTGTCTTTTTGTATTTGAGCATCTTTTTTAAATTTGAGGACTTGTAACTTTAGTGTATTTCAATGTCTTTTGTGTATTTGTTTGTTCTCTATGTATATTTGTCTTGTACATAAACTTTTTGGCTTAATGGCCACTTACTGCCGATAGCCATTAATTCAAGAAACATCAAACCACACTTCCCATGACGACACGTCAAGATGAGTACCAGAGACTCTCCTCACCCACCTCCACAAGCCAACCTTAGGTGTCTGTGACTCCTCCACCTCATTGCTCTGCATTTTTTAAAAGCATAATTTTAACTTTTTTTTTTTTTTTACCAATATAAACACTTAAAGTTTTTAACAGCTGACCAAGTTTTTAACCATAAATACTACCTGACTACTGACATATATGTTAAATGGTGAAATGCTGAAGCATGGGGGAGAGATAGTAGTAGAATGGATGTGGAAGATGTGCAGATTGGCCTGGGAGGAAGGTAGAGTCCCGGAGGACTGGAAGTCAGGTATAATTATTCCCTTGTACAAAGGAAAAGGGGAAAAAGAAGTGTGTGGTAACCATAGGGGCATTTGTCTTCTTAGTATAATAGGAAAAGTGTATGGTAGGATACTTATTGACAGAGATAGAGAAAGAACAGAGAAATTAGTTGGAGAAGAACAGGGAGGCTTTAAGAAGGGAAGAGGTTGTGTAGATCAGATATTCATTCTCAGATCTTTAGTGGAAAAGTTTCTAGAGAAGGGAAAGAAGTTGTATGCGGCATTCATGGATTTGGAGAAAGCATATGACAGGGTGGATAGACAAGGATTGTGGAAAGTGTTAAGAATATATGGAGCAGATGGAAAGTTGTTGAATGCTGTGAAGAGTATGTACGATGGTGCGAAGGCTGCAGTGCGTGTGGATGGTGAACTAAGTGAATTTTTCTCTTTGAAGGTTGGGTTGAAACAGGGATGTGTCATGTCTCCATGGTTGTTCAATCTGTACATGGATGGGGTAATAAAAGAGGTACAAGGTAGGGTAGTGGATGTTGGAGTGGCCCTGGTGAGAGAGGATAGTGTTTGGAAACTCCCTGTACTGTTGTTTGCAGATGATACTGTGTTGTTGAGTGAAGACGAAGGAGAGCTGCAAGGCTTGGTGGATGAGTTTGGGAGAGTGTGTAAGAAACGGAATCTAAAGGTGAATGTAGGGAAGAGTAAAGTGATGGTCTTTGAGAGAGGTGAAGTCAGTGAATGTACAGCGAGGTTGGATGGTGAGGAATTGGAAAATGTGAGTACGTTTAAGTACTTGGGTAGTGTGATGAGTAAGGATGGAGGTTTGGAGGGTGAAGTGCTTGAAAGAGTACAGCAGGGAAGAAAGGTTGCTGGTTCCTTGAAAGCAATGATAAGAAACAGGGAAGTGAGCATGGAAGTGAAAAAGTTACTACATGACAGTATTGTGATACCAACTCTAACGTACGGAAGTGAAGCTTGGACGATGTTGGAAGGACACAAGTCAAGAGTGAGAGCAGTGGAAATGAGTTATTTAAGAGGAGCCTGTGGAGTCACATGGAGAGACAGGCTGACGAATGAGGATATAAAGGAGCGTTGTGGTGTTGATGTGGATGTGATAGGAAGCCTTATGAGGAACACACTGAGGTGGTTTGGCCATGTGGAGAGGATGGAGGGTGAAAGACTGACGATGTATGTGAGTGAGGTGGAGGGGGAAAGAGGGAGGGGGAGGCCAAGGATGAGATGGAGGGATGGGGTGGAGAGGTATATGAGAGAGGGGTGTGTGAGCTGGGAGCAGGGGAGTGAAATGGCGGGGGACAGGGCGACTTGGAGGCGATTTGTTTGTGGCCACCCCAAACGGGATTGAGGCGTCTGGCAATAGATAGATAGATAGATATCTTTTCCATATTTTTCCTTTTTTATTTTTAAATTATGAATTTAATTGTATGTTAATTGACTGAGAAATCTAAATATCTCTTATTTGTTATTCTTTATGGTAAATCTAAGATATTATTTTTTTAGGCTGATGATGGCTAGAGTAAAGCCGAAACGTTCCTGGTATATAAACAAATGTTCATCCCAGCGCTGGTATTCATCTTTCTTATATATATATAAAGCCGAAACGTTCCTGGTATATAAACAAATGTTCATCCCAGCGCTGGTATTCATCTTTCTTATATATATATATATATATATATATATATATATATATAGAGAGAGAGAGAGAGAGAGAGAGAGAGAGAGAGAGAGAGAGGTAGGTAAGCACTTGAAATGCATAACACGAGTTTTTCAATCCTAGTTTTAACCAAACATTTCAGTCATAGCCATTTTCAACAAGTACTTGTTTGAGAGAACTAGGTGCTCACCATAATTACCTGCCAAACACCCAAGTGAAATGTTTTACTCCAACAGCTAATGTGAGCGTCAGTGAATCTAGTTCAATTCTTCTATCTAGTTGGTGAATATCGACAAGCTATAACTATCTTACCATTATGACAAGCAAAGGTTGCGTGATCTTGTATTTCATCCACCTCAACATAATATGAAAAACTGTCATGCCCATTACTGTACGATCATCTGCAGTAAGAACTGTCTTGTAGTTACATACATCTGTTTCGCAATCTTCATTCTCTGTTTTTTTTCTTTGATTTCTCGCATTAAGAATGACTGTAGGTGCAGTGTTTGAAGAGCCGCAGTTTTGCAGGGTTTGGTGTAGTCCTGAGGTGTGCATTAGGTGTGCCAGTGTAAGGCATGACGGTGTGAAGTGTGGATGTAGTGTGGTAACGTGTGCCACTGTAGCGGTGTAGTGTTAAGTGTGTATATGTGGTGCAGCACTCTAACGTGTGTGCTGCTGTAGTGATGGTGTAGTGTTCCGTGTGTGTGGTGCAAGATTCTAAGGTATGTAAGTGTGAACTTTGTCGTTTGTGTGGTGTAGCTGTGTGAAGTGTTCTTGAACTGAAGCAGGGTAATATGTGTATGTGTGTGTGACATGCAGCAGTGGGGCACCGCAAGATACGGCAGTGTCAGATATGGCAGTCAGAAGTGCCGTATGAAGAGATCAGTGTAAGATGTGGCAGCGTGAGGTGTGGCTGTGTGGAGTATTAAGTGTAATAATGTAAGATATGACTTGTCTATGATCAATGAATGAGGACAAAACAACCTTGTCTCAATTAATGCTAGTAAAGCCAAATATATACAATTTACTAAATGACAGATATTGCCAGATTCGTATGTTACCCTCAATGCTACTAATATTCAGATCTCTAAAATTATTGAAATTTTCGGCATCTCACTTAACAATGCCCTCAGCTGTACCTCTCATATTACATCACTTGCTAAAACCGCCTCAAAGAAACTTGGATTGTTGTACAGCGTCCGTAACTTCTTCACTGACAAGCAGTTAGCTATAAACTATAAGAGTCATGTGCGCTCTCAGCTTGAATACTGCCCACCCTAGTGGAATGGATGTGGCGAGATTGCATTAAAACAACTAGACAAAATTAAGAACAAAGCTGTTGGAATTTTTAATAACTCTGCTATTATAAATAAACTACCTTCCCTACAAGTAAGAAGGAATGTTGCCTCCCTTGCATTTATTTTACAGATATTTTTATGACAAATGCTCAGATGAAGTTGCTTCCATTGTGCCACCTCTCCATACCTTCCCTTGTGCTACACGGGCATCTGGTAGCGCTCATGGCTGGAATGTCACTCACCCATATTGCAGAACTTCTGCCTATCAGAATTCTTTTATTCTCCGAACTGCATCTCTCTGAACTCGCCTCCCTGGAGTTGTTTCTCCCCAAACTTCAACTTACAGCTGTTGAAGTCCAACTGTTACACATATTTTATGAATGGTGGAGGCCAGTAATCTGGTTTATGGATTTTTTTTTCATTTATTTGTTTCCTTCCTCTGTTCTGTAATATTAAAAAAAAATTAGTTTAAGATGAGGCAGGGTGAAGTGCGGAAGTGTACGGCGCAAGTAAAGTCAGTCAAAACTGTGGCAATGTTGGATGTATGCAAGGTAAGACAATATCTCTAACTACACAGAGATATCCTGTAGCGAAATCTCCGCAGGAAGCCGCAAATCAGTATTGTGTTTCACCTCTTGCTTTTCGCAGTTTTCGGGCTACATATTGCCTATCGGGATCCCTACTATTCCCTTCACTTTCACTGAAAAATAAACTCATTCATATTTATTAGGCTACTATAGTAGGACTCGCCTAAGTTTGCGGCTGTGGTGTGGCCCGCACCTGTGTACAATGGTGCCACGTTTCCCCAACTTGCGATGTGAAACGGAAGCTATTTATGTACAAGGCAACACAAATACGATAAATTAAGATGAATAAAACTTACACTTGTGTATTTTGATGGATGAATCAACAGTAATCTTATTATGCATAAAATATTTATACAATAACACAGAAACATGGCATACATATTGTATAGAGTTGCTAAAAGAAATTGTAGTCACTTTTAATGTTTTTTAGCGTAGTTTTAGGGTGGGTAATAATATTACAGTTATGGATATAAGAGAATCAGCCTGAAAAAAGAAGAAATATGCCAATATCCAAAGTAAAAGAAATAATTCATATAATTCTTGTGAGTGGCAACACTGACACACCCAGTCTGGCCTAAGGCAAAGTACGTACCTCCATAGACCCAAGCATAGCTTGTACAGGTGTTGCTAGGGAAGAATGCTCACATTTACTGGCTTTTACCGTAATTTTAAGGGCGAGGAATAATCACATTTATAATCATAAGCTAATATGTAGGACAAAATAGTAGGCATATGCCAATACTGAAGAAAAAAAAAAAAAACATTATTCACTAGCGAGCGGCAACACTTCCACACCCAGTCGGTGGCCTTGATCTCAGGGTTGGTGTGGAAATGATGTCAAATTTAAAATATATACAATATTATGTAAAAGAAAGTATCCAAAATGTCTCTTGCAATAAAAGAGAGAGAGAGAGAGAGAGAGGCAGGCAGGAGAGGGGCAAGGTTGAATGCATTGTCGGCATAAGGGGGGGGGGGTGGAGGCATTGTCAGGCTGAGAGAGACATGAAGGAAGGGGAAAGAGAATAAATGAATGAAAATCAATCATGGTACTGCAATAACGGGTCATTTGTCGCCGTATACAAAAAATGATAAATATCGCTAAATATAACAAAACCAAATTAACAAATGAAAGCACAATTATAAACAACTTATAAAAGAATCAAAAGCGCTCAGGGTGGCTCACATCTCCCGCCAGGAGAGAGAGAGAGAGAGAGATAACGGTATAGAAAACGTGGCAACACTGTACACAGGTGCGGGCCACACCACAGCCGCAAACTTAGGCTAGTCCTACTATACTAAACGATTTTTTCCCAACACAGAGAGAACGTCTAGTGGTGAAGGGATTGTCTAAGACTATATCCAACTCTTTCAGTTAATAAAGTAACCGCTTAAGCTAAAAGAAATCGTCTAATATGTAAATAACATCATTTGAAGGATGTCACCAGATGGAAAAGGTTACGAAGGAGCTGTCCCGGTCTGACCGAAGGGTCAGTAAAGTCATTTCCACAGGTCTGTCAGTAGGGTCATTCTCGCAGTCAATCAGTAAAGCAATTCCAGCAGGTCAATTAGTATTGTAATTCTGGAAGGTCTATCAGTAGTCATTCCAGCAGGTCTACCAGTGAAGACATTCCAGCAGGTCAGTCAGTAAAGTCATTCCCGTAGATCTATCTATCTATCTGTCTATAGCCCGACGCCCTAATCCCCCAAAGGGTGGCCGCAGACAAAACGCCTCCAAGTCGCTCTGTCACCCACCATTTGACTACCCTCCTCCCAACTCACCCCCCCCCTCCCTCATATACCTCTCAACTCCATCCCTCCACCTCATCCTCGTTCTGCCTCTCCCTCTCCCTCCCTCCACCTCACCTACATACACCCTCTTAGTCAGTCTTTCATTCTCCATTCTCTTCACATATCCCGTAATGAATCAGTGAAATAATATCCGCAGGTTTATTAGTGAACTATTCGCTGCAGGTCCATCAGTAAAATCCGTAAAGTCTTTCCTTTAGATCTACCAGAGAAATCATTTCCTCAGATCTATTTGTAAAGTATTTGCTATCAGTAAAGTCATTCCCACGAGGCTGTCGGCAAAGTAATTCCCATCGGTAAAGTTGCTCCCTTAGGACTACAATAATAATATCTAGTGCCAGTAAAGTAATTCTCGTAAGTCTGTCAGTAAAGATATTTCCGCAGGTCTATCAGTAATTCCCGTCATTTCTGTCTCTAAATACTCTCACCTTGTCCTAGGTCCATGTCACAATATTACCAGACTACCACAATTCCACATATACCTCTACTTACCATAACTTCACTGGAAATTCATATCTTCAGTACGATAACGTTTATATATTATATTCTTGCCACCCCTGCTTCATTTACACAACTTGAGGGGAAGGTCTCTTTGTAAAGGAGGTAGGAACAGCCCACAATTCACCTGGTGATCTAGTGTCTAGGATTAAAAGAAAAAAGGTGAAAAGCCGTAATAGACCTAAGCTCAATGACACTAGGTTTTCATTCACTATTCCCTTCACTTTTCCAGGAGGCTAAGAGAGAGAGAGAGAGAGAGAGAGAGAGAGAGAGAGAGGTGTCTCCCTCTGACAGAAGTGGATCTAGAGGCAAATCATTCTCCACCATTTTTGTCATATAGTTCTCCAAATTTCAGTTTTTGTTTTAATTCCGAAAGGTATTTTTACATGCTGATTTTGGTTCATTATTTCTTTAATGATTTTTCTGCAAATTCAATGGGAACGGCGCCTCCTGGGACTGAAATCAGTCATATTTTCGTTAAACTTTCCCCGTCACATTTTGTTTTAGAGCCCCATCCTAAGGCTTTAGAGAGTTCGAGACGCCCCGTTCTTCCAATTTATTTTGCCCAATACACCGCAGTTGTTTTTTCTATTATGATTCTATTATTTTTTCAAGTATCATCATACTTTACATCAATAACGTACGAGAAAATTTAAAAATGTAATGGGCAAAATAAATTGCTGAAGAAGAGGTGTTCCAAAATCTCCGAAATTACTAAAAATATGGCCATTATTCCTGAAGGTCAGTGTTACCCTACAAATATTACTGCTTTACCTACATCTGATGGAACTGTACCATTTCCACAACATTAATCCTAAGTTATGGTTGCTTAAAATTCGTTGAGCCTTGGCTAGGAGAGATGAATGGATCTCCTTGGTTACTAGGCAATTTATTATCCAGTCTGACTACACCAGGCCATCAACTAAGCTAAGAAGGGTTACGAATTTCTGCCAGATGAAAACGGTCGCACTATACATACCCACCATTCCCTCAACCTTCACTGCAGATTAATGCGGCAGGTAAAGGTTCCCCCTTCGGAGTACAGATATATTAAAAAGAAAAAAATCCTTATCAGTCATTTCCCCATAATTTCTCTGTTCCCACCTCCTCGTATTCCAAGGGTCACTGTTACGTGAGAGTTGCCGATCAATAATCCTTTACATATTCACTCTATATTAAGATGGAAAGCAGCTGTCATAGAATGGAAATATACGGTAAAACCATTCTTCATGCACTCTTTCAAGTCAATGTGTTGAATATCCTCACCCTCTCATATTTCAAGGGGTAAATTTTACTTGCATCCCAACTATATATCATATTCCATTAACCTCGAACAGAGAGTCAGTCAGTAAAATAACTCTCCATCATTCCTCCACCGTTCTCTGTCTGACATTTTCACCCTATCTGAATTCCCATGTTTTTTTTGTTTTTTTTTCCATTACTACATGTCCTCTGTTCTCTTCACCTTCCATGCAAATTAAAATGGAACGGCTTCTCTTGGATTTGAAACTATCAATTACACTGTGTCCAATTTTTCATTTAATACTTCACTCTAACATTGCTATCCTGGTATACTTGCAAAGGTCACCATTACGAGACTACTACCTAATCTGCTCTTCGCTTCACCTTCGCTGCAAATTAAAAGGGAACTATTATCATTTATATTTAACCTTATATCCTCTTTAATGTTGCAGTTTAACGTTGCCACCCTGTTACTTCCAAAGGCCATTGTTACCTGACTACCACATATCCACTGTTCTCTTCACCTTCGCTGCAAATTAAGAGGGAGCGACGCCCTCATGGGATTGAAAGTCTATCAGTAAAATCATTCCCCGACCCAATCTGTCGGCCTGAGAGCAAACTGTTCCCTGTAGCTTTGTAGATGGGCTTTGAACTGTGACGACTGGCCCCTTCCATCACCACGCCATATCACCGACTACAGTATGAGAGCGGGGACACGGAAATGAGCTGAGTCTACCCTGTCACACCAATATTGCAGAAATTGAATTCCAGGTTAAGTTTCTACTCTGACGTGCAGGTGACCCTTGCGGCATTTATTATTTTTTAACTTTAAACCTTCAGCATTGTTGCCCTTTCTATTATTATTATTATTATTTCCGTTTAACTTCAGAGGGACAATCCGACAAGAAGAGTGGAATATGTTTAACTTTTTCTCCCCTGTACATGGGACTGTCTTATTGATAATAAAGCCGACTAGAAGTAGGAAAAAAAAATATGTTAAATCGTCACCGGATGAAAAAAGTTAACCCCGTCTGTTTATTTTTATTTTTTTATTTTTTTTCAACCAGGGTTCCAATGAAAGGTTTTCACCAATTTAAGCAGAACTTATAGTAAATTAGGGATTGAGGAAGGCTGAATAAAAGCCATTCATTTTGAAATATCTCCCCTAGGCTGAATAAAATCGCCCAGTGCCACATGAATAAAATGAAAACTATGTTTCCGTAATGAAGGAATTGTTATTGTTGTTGTTGCCGTTGTTGTTATTGTTGCTGTTGTTGTTGCTGTCCCAGGCTCATCTTAACGGGAGCCCCTGGTTTGTAGGCGGTAATTGTCCTTCTCTTGCAGTCCAGCAGCACCCTTTTGGTGGGGTAGGGAGGGAGTTGATGGAAGTTATATAACTAGGGAGCAGCTGTGATTATCCAGACGTCCCGCACCACGAAGCCGTCCCTCTCCAGCACCAGTGAAGAAGTTAAAAATAAGTTGGGGTCATGAGTTTGAAATGGTTGTATTTCTGCAGTCGTAAACGTTCAGTTTTGAGTAGTTTAATCTAGGAAAGCTCTTTGTTATATATACGTACACACACACACACACACACACACACACACACACATATATATATATATATATATATATATATATATATATATGTGTGTGTGTGTGTGTGTGTGTGTGTGTGTGTGTGTGTGTGTGTGTGTGTGTAATCCAACGGAACCTGGCTACTTTTACAGGTTGGATACTAAGTCGTGGTTGCATGACATTCGATGAGACGGAGTTATAAAGCAGAAATAAATCTCGCTGGTTACTAGTCAGATCCTCCCTCCTGTCTAAATATAGTTTGTCATGAACTGAGCTGAAATGGGTAAGAGATGTTTATCAGGTGAAAACAAACCGATTGTAATGATGCTGATACTGAAGGCTGTGTCTAACCCCATCAGTCTGAAATGGTTCTCAGGAAAGGAACAAAATTACCTGACGATAGAATGAATGAAACCAAATTTACCTTCTCGATGTGAAAGGAGTAAACAGTTTATATTTTGTATGGTACGCCCTTACCCTCAGAGTGGCATTAGCGACTTCTCTACTCAGTGATGTCGTATGGTGGAATCAAAACATTATACCAAGTGGTCAGTTGTACTGTCACGATCAAAAGTCCGCCAATACTTGCCTAGGGATTGGGACAATGGAAGTTCGCACGTGAAATACTTCTATGCAACAGGGATATGAAGTACACAACTATGAGAATGAGGAGAAAGGGCATATGCTTATGTTTGAACCGGAATGTGAAGTGTAGAAGGCAGGACACATTGTTGAAAAGGAATTGTTGAGAAACTTTCGCTTCTGACTGTACACATAAGTTCTCCTGTATGCAGGCAATGTAGTTGTCGCGGCCTCATGGTGGTAGGTGGTGTCGATCAGCATCCACTCACTTGACGTAGTGCTCCCTGTTTCTTCCACACCATTGTCTTTCTTTCTCGGTGTCTGTCCTGCTCTTTTTTCTACTTTTTTCATTCCATCCTGTCTTTTTTTAGTACTCTTCTTTCCACTTGAGGTGCATCCATACTGAGTGTCAAGGCTAACTGTTTTCTGTAATCCAGGAAATCTTTCACAGCGCTGGGTGGTAAGCATATAACCAAATAACGGAGCGATGTAAAGCCAGCTATGGTGCCCCTGCAAACTGGGAGGAGACGTAAATGAGGTGTCCATCCAGGAGCCAAACTTCCACACTCTTCCCGGCTCCTCACGGTGACGAGGTGCTGTCAACCGGAAGAGAACATCGATCCATTGCACTTGACGAACATGGATGGGTGGTTAGTTGCTGTGGTTGATGGGTCTGCTCTGCCAGACAGGCCGGGGCTGATCAGTAACAACAGCAGCTCCATTAATTCCATACATAAGTCAAAAGTGTACTAACGTGTCATTTGCCTTTTTCTGTCGACCACATCAAACTACTTCACCACTAGTTTTTCATTTGTAAACTGTCTGTTCTAGCTCCTACCAGAAGAGCAGTCTAGTAGTGAAATGACAAGTTACTGAAGACTGCATTTAACCCTTCCAATTCAAAAAATCTTTCTCAAGTTGAATAATGTTGCTTACAGACTGCATAGCTGAATTAAATAACACGTCCACGAAGTGAACGGATTGATACAAGAAATAACTGATATACTCCCAGGCATTGATTCACACAACTTTTAAGTTCTGGAGCAGTCATATTCAGGATGTTTTTTCGTATACCTTCGACTTTGAGCCTTCATATTCAGTGTGTTAGCCAACTCAGTTTGAAATCATCTTGGATTCAAACATAATATCTGTCCATTCTCGCACCGGAAGGCCTCAGGGACGGGTTTTGTTTTCACTCGGTTTGTCTGTCTGTCTGTCTGTCTGTCTGTTAAAAACTTTAAGCGAAAACAACTGGTGCGATTTTGACTAAAATTACAGAGATGATGGGCTATAACTTTCTGCTCACCTGACTAAATTCTGGGCCAAATTGGGCCAAGGCCCAGGCTGTTGGCCCCCAAAAAATAAAAATAAAAATAAAAATCGTTTTTTCGCCATAACTTCTTTAAGTTTCGTCATATCGATATGAAACCAAAACCTAAAGGTGTATCTTTTAAATCTGCATTCTATAACATACCTCATTATATTAAGGGGGTCACCCCCCATTTGGCAGTAAGGGGGGTCAATGCCAGGTGGGTCGGGCATTAGGTTTCAAATGGGCATAAAATTGTCAGTTTTCATTCAGTTTACTCCAGATTTGATATGTTACATCTTTGGCTAGATATCCTGTTGTGTTTATACGTCAGTAGTAAAATGACTGCAGGGGTCGGGTTTGCTGTACCTTGGCACTACTTCTTGTTGTTTCAGTTTCGTTAAAAGTGATAAGCTTTTCATACTTCCAGTGTTGGGTTCACTTTGTCTGCACAAAAAATGTTGATAAAAGTGCTGGAGAATCTTTAAAGGTCACAAGTATACGGCCGAAACTTATGTTGTTGCTGCTGCTGTTGTTCTTGCCTGAGGCTCATCTGAATGTGAACCTGGAGGACTGCAGGTTCAACCTACCCTTCTACAGGCCACCATGCTCCATCTGTGGGATAAAGACGGAGATGAGGGGGCGTTTGTATAGCCTGGCCAGTTACATCAGTGACAGATGAATGTGTACCTCACCAGCACCGTCGAGATCGTCAAAGGATATAGACTAGCAATATACAGAAATAAACGGATGAGGGAAACGAAGCAACAGGGGGCCTCCTTAGCCCACGATTTTACTGCCCCAAATAGTGAACGGGCATAAAGGAGGAAATGGACATAATCTTTCAATACGACCTTGAGATGCGCTGAAAGAGGGAATGATTGCATCAATCACACACACACACACACACACACAAACATTCATCATTTGCCACAGGAGGAAGGAGGGAAGGGGCAGAGTACAGAAATCAAAGGGAATAGAGAGGAAGTGAAAGGAAAAGCGATGTAGGAGAGAGAGGTGTAAAGAAAATGTATTTAGTATATGTATATATATATATATATATATATATATATATATATATATATATATATATATATATATATATATATATATATATATATATATATATGCTAGGAAGAAGAAACCAAAGGCCACGAGCCCGGAAAAACTGTTCTTTCCATGAGAAGAACAAAATACAAGAGAGAGCCAAATTCAAGTTCCGATCATTTCGAGATGCCTGGACACACTGAGTTTGAAAGACTGGAGATCATAGGAAGCAGAAAAATACAGACAGAGAGAGACAGTTTCAGAGATGACCTGTTGCATAAATGAAAGACTGAGAGCAACGGTTAACTCTTGCATTAGAGAGCTGGACAGAAAAGGGATGAGAGTTTGCTGTTTGCCTGGTGCTACGCGCCCGTCATAGAGGTGGAGGAATGCATGCAGACAGTTCAGAGGAGCAGCGATCATTGATGTAGTGATAGAAAAGAGATAAAGATGCAACAATGTGGCGAAGAGACAGAGGTTGAGGAGGATAGTTAATGAGACGAAAAGCCTTTGACCCCACCATATTGAGAAGACCTGTATGTGGAGAACCTCCCCACACATGAGAGTTGTACTCCACACAGGGGCGGATAAAACCAGTGTATAGAGTGTTACGGAACAGAGAAAACTGTCCCGCAAAGTTCCAGGTTCAAAACAAAAGAGTTAGGTAAAATTATAAGTTAAAGTTTAATGCTCAAACTAACAACTAAACATTATTCAGGACTCATAAGGATAATGTAATGGCAAAAAACAGGTTAAATATATGGTTAACTGCAATAGCCTCTATTAACACGAAATTAGCAAGAGCAAATTTATCTAAGTCAGCCCTGATAAAATGAGAAAACCAGATAATGCTCAGTTAATGCAAGATATATTATTACAGATACAAAATATTACCAAAAATGACTGACATAAAAACACATGAATCACAAAAACCTCACTAGGCCTACGAATCAACACCTTATGCTATACAGTACAAGGAAAAAATGTAATAACACTTATACTCAAATTACACAGCTGCTAGATGGCTGGAGACTTCCTGAGCACTCACAATAATAACAACTGTACAGGGGAGGACAGAGATGTGAACAAAATGAGGAGTAGATCTAAGTGGCAATTAATGCAGAGACTGAGCTCATTATATAGGGGCCGGCAGAGCTTGATACAACTTGTAAGAAGGACACGCAAATGAAGCCATAGGGGACAAAGAGTTGACAATCCTGCTCTGAACAACAGAAAGAACGACTTACTCTACTATAACGGTAGAAGGGGGGACTGAGGCAGAACACGCTCGTGATCAAACATGCAGCATACTGTACGTTAGAATTACACAAAGGATGATGAAATCATAGGCTATGTAACACCTCTCCACAAAGAAAAAAGAAATTTACAAAGGAAATTTCTTATTACTCTAAAACAATCTGTCTAAAGTCTAGATAAGGAATCTGCAATAACATTTTCTTTCCCCTTGACATGTTGTATGTCTAATGAATACTCCTGAAGAAGTAGACTCCATCTTGTCAATCTCTGATTTTTATCTTTAAACTTACTAAGGAATTTCAGTGGGTTATGATCGGTATAAATGACTATGGGGTCAAAACCAGAACACAAATAAAATGAAAAATGCTGTAAACCCAAAATCAAGGCCAAAACTCTTTCTCAATAGTTGAGTAGTTCTTTTGAGGTGGAGTGAACTTCTTACTGTAATAAGAAACAGGGTGTTCAATACCCTGATCATCCTCTTGCAGCAAACAGCCCCAGCTCCTGTATCACTTGCGTCAACAGCCATCTTAAAAGGCTTAGCAAAATTTGGAGTAGCGAGCACTGGCTGACTTAATAGGATAGCTTTAAGTTTGCTGAAAGAGGATTCACAGTTATCGGTCCAGACAAATTTAACTCCCTTTTCCAGTAGGTCTGTAAGTTGTGATACAAGAATTGAAAAGTTAAGAACAAATCTCCTGTAATAACCTACCATTCCCAAAAATCTTTGTAGCTCTTTCCTACTTTTAGGTCTGGGAAGATCACTTATAACCTGAACCTTAGCTCCTGGTGGTGCAACGTGTCCACCAATTACGTACCCAAGGTACTGAACTTTAGCTTGACCAAACTCACACTTTGATAAATTAGCTACAAGATTAGCCTGAACTAAACGGTCAAGAAATTTACTGACATGGCATAGGTGATCTTTCCAGTTGTCATTGAAGGTTAATACATCATCAGTATAAACAACACACCCTGACAAACCCTCTGTTACAACATTCATGAGCTTCTGAAAAGTGGCTGGTGCATTCTTCATACCATATGGCATTACAGAACATGCAAAAGTCTTTCCTAGTGTTACAAAACATGAGATCTCCCTAGCACGTTCAGTCATAGGTACTTGCCAGTATCCCTTTAACAAATCAAACTTACTTATGTACCTAGCCTCTCCGATCTTGTCTATGCAATCTTCCACGCGAGGGAGAGTGTAAGTGTCTTTTTTGGTTATCTGATTAACACGTCTGTAGTCGATGCAAAGCCGCTGTGACCCAACTAGCTTAGGGGCTAGAGTGACAGGAGAACTCCACTCGCTCTGACAGGGCTCAATCATCTTGTGGTCGAACAGGTAGCCAAGCTCCTTCTGGATGAGAGGAACTTTCACTGGGTTCACTCGGTAAGGAGGCAGTTTAATTGGCTTTGCGTCTCCAACATCGACATCATGCATCAACACAGTGGTTCTTCCTGGAGTGGCATGGAACACTTGCGGGTACTCCTGCAGTAATGCCGAAAACTCCTGCCTTTCCTCGGGAGCTAGATGAGAAAGCTTAGTCTGGCAAACATTCATGATATCAGGATTCTTCCCCAAACTATCACTCAGGCTCATGCTGCATGGGAGAACGTCACTTGCAGACTCGGGTGGAACAGCTACAGTGCAGACTTGGTTATTTTCGTCCCGCCTGTGATATAACATTAGCATGTTGATGTGACAAAGTTGCTTGTTCTTTCTACGATCTGGTGTGGCGATGACATAGTTGACATCACTGAGTTTCTTCTCCACGAAATAAGGACCACTAAACTTGGCTTGAAGAGGTTGCCCATGCACCAGTAGCAGAATCAAAACCTGATCTCCTGGCTGAAAGTAGCGTAACCTGGACTTCTTATCATACCAAGTCTTCATCTTCTCCTGAGCAACTCCTAAGTTCTCTCTCGCTAGCTGTAAAGCAGTGGACAGCCGTTCTTTGAACTTCATCACATACTCCAGCAGGTTGACGTCATCTTCCTCCGACAGCCAGCATTCCTTGAGTAGCCTAAGGGGTCCTCTTACTTCATGGCCAATCAGTAGTTCAAAAGGTGAGAAGCCCAGTGATTCATTTGGAGATTCTCTTGCTGCAAATACAACGAATGGAAGACCTTTATCCCAGTCTTTCTGATGTTCGAAACAGTATTTCTTGAGCATCGATTTGAGTGTTTGATGATATCTCTCCAACGCTCCTTGAGTCTGGGGATGGTAAGCTGAAGACGTGATCTGGGTGATGCCCAACTCTTTCAGAGACTGCTTGAAAACATTTGACATGAAATTACTTCCCCGGTCTGACTGTACCTCCTTGGGCAGACCAGACTTTGTGAAGAACCCTAGCATTTCCTTAACCACGTTCTTTACTGAGATATTTCTAAGTGGAATGGCTTCAGGATAACGAGTAGCCATATCAATCAGGGTCAACACATAAGAAAATCCTGAAGAAGTCTTAGGAAGAGGGCCCACAATATCCACCAACACACGGGTGAATGGCGCCTCAAAAGGAAGAATGGGAACTAGAGGTGCAACCTTTTTGGTCTGATTACACTTCCCCACAACTTGACAGGTGTGACAAGACTTACAATACCAGGAAACATCCCTGAAGATACCTGGCCAGTAGAAGTGTTTCAAAATGCGTGCCACAGTCTTCCTCACTCCAAGGTGTCCTGCCAAACTGGAATCATGAGCCACTCTAATGATATCTTGCCTACAAACACAAGGGATGACAACTTGATGTACAACCTCCCATTCACAGTCGGCTGATGCTGTTAGGGGTCTCCACTTCCTCATAAGTACTCCTGACTTTATATAATAACAAGTAGAAGCACCAGCTGACTCTTCCTCACTGCAAGCAGAGTTAGCTAGACCTTTCAACTCAGGGTCAGCAACCTGCAACTCAACCAACTCTTGACGAGACAAATTATCAACACTACGGGGTACTGACTCATCTGGTGAGTGGTCCAAATTAGCAAGAAAAGTGTCAGCTAGGATAACATGATCATCATCATTTTCCTCTAAGTCACCAGTAACTTTAGACTTAGCCCTAGTGACAGCACATGCAGAGAACATATCAGGGACACCACAATCCTGGGCCACAGCCACTGGCTTACTAGACAACTGAGGAGCTGGACACACTTGATTTCCACCAATATCATTTCCAAGTAAGAAAGTTACACCTAACATTGGGAGTGTCTCAACCAACCCAACCATAACGGAACCATTAACAAAATCAGACTCTAAATTCACTCTGCACAGAGGTACAGAGAAGTAATTATTCCCTACACCTTGTAAGATTACAGTTTCATCAGAGGAATTAACATTAGAGCCTAGAACACTGGTCAGCATAAGGGATTGGCAAGCACCTGTATCACGATATATTTTAACTGATTTCATGTTATTACTGTCCAGAGGACTGACAAAACCATCAGACAGGAAATTAGCACATGAACTCTTCAGAGTGTCACCCACGTTACTGCTCAAAAGAGGAGCTTCATCATGAGAATTTAATTTACCCCTCAAAGCAGGTTCAGTTAACTCAGTTAAAGAATTCTGGGAACTCTCAAGGGTGGACACTAGACCAATTGACTGAATATTTAAAGACTCCTTTTTGTTCACATCACGCTGTCTCCTGAAACATTTCTCCGTAGTATGACCAAGCTTACTACAATAAGTACATTTATTTTTCTGAAACCTAGAGGTGAAGCTGGTATTTACTTCCTGAGAAACATCATCTTTATTCTCTTTCCTGTTACCTGTACTCTGAGTAGAGGCAACGTACTTACTCTCAGCTTTCCTTTTTTCTGTAGAATATCTCTTGTGAGTGAGAACATATTCATCAGCTAAAACTGCAGCATCAGACAAATTATCTATTCTTCTCTCATCAAGATATAGGCTTACATCATTATTAATACACCTTTTGAAGTCCTCCAGCAAAATCATCTGCTTAAATTACCAAAATCAGAATCCACATTCTTAGGATTTAACCACTGCTCTAACAGATCTTCTTTGATTTTTGCATACTCAACATGGGATTGCTTATCTTGCTTGTAAGTTGTCCTAAATTTTACTCTATAGGCTTCAGGAACAAGCTCATAGGCCTTAAGAATCAAGCTCTTAACTACATCATAATTATCAGATTGATCCTGAGGCAAAGATGCATAAGTTACTTGAGCTTTACCGGTGAGAACAGTTTGAAGGAGTACTGGCCAATACTTTTTGGGCCAATTAAAACCTGTAGCTACTCTCTCAAACAACTGAAAATACTTTGTTAAATAAGATTCATTAATAGGAGGGACAAGTTTAACATTTTTAGCCACATCAAAATCATCAGAGCTAGATGATCCAGTTCCACCTTGTTTCATGCGATACTCATGGTCTGCCTGAATCCTAGCAAGTTCAACTTGTGCCTCCTGAGAACGTGCCTGAAACTCAGCCTCCTTAGCACAAGCCTCCTGCAGGGCTAGCTGTAACTTAGCTAATTCAATCTGCGTTTGCTCATTTGGAGGAGTTACATTAAACAAGCTTTCATTAATCATGTCGACAATTTGATCTTTAGAATGATGAGAGCTAACAACAATTCCCAATTGTTGAGCAACAAGCTTAAGTTCATTCTTTGTTCTGTTTTCTACATCACACACTGTTTGCACATTTGACAAAAAATCTTTGGCTTCATCAAGAGTAGTAATAGTAGACATCATGAATAAATCACAGTCACAAAATATCAAGCAATATCCTTATGATAATATCCTGAATATCCTGATAAGAGGTCGCCAAATTTATGTTACGGAACAGAGAAAACTGTCCCGCAAAGTTCCAGGTCCAAAACAAAAGAGTTAGGTAAAATTATAAGTTAAAATTTAATGCTCAAACTAACAACTAAACATTCAGGACTCATAAGGATAATGTAATGGCAAAAAACAGGTTAAATATATGGTTAACTGCAATAGCCTCTATTAACACGAAATTAGCAAGAGTAAATTTATCTAAGTCAGCCCTGATAAAATGAGAAAACCAGATAATGCTCAGTTAATACAAGATATATTATTACAGATACAAAATATTATCAAAAATGACTGACATAAAAACACATGAATCACAAAAACCTCACTAGGCCTACGAATCAACACCTTATGCTATACAGTACAAGGAAAAAAATGTAATAACACTTATACTCAAATTACACAGCTGCTAGATGGCTGGAGACTTCCTGAGCACTCACAATAATAACAACTGTACAGGGGAGGACAGAGATGTGAACAAAATGAGGAGTAGATCTAAGTGGCAATTAATGCAGAGACTGAGCTCATTATATAGGGGCCGGCAGAGCTTGATACAACTTGTAAGAAGGACGCGCAAATGAAGCCATAGGGGACAAAGAGTTGACAATCCTGCTCTGAACAACAGAAAGAACGACTTACTCTACTATAAGGGTAGAAGGGGAGAGTGAGGTGGAACACGCTCGTGATCAAACATGCAGCATACTGTACGTTAGAATTACACAAAGGATGATGAAATCATAGGCTATGTAACAAGAGTCAACAATTGTGCAGGGGTAAAAAACGAACGGAGTCGGCTTAGCACACCTAAACTCTTGGAAGCAGATTTTACAAGAGATGTATTATGATCTTTCCAAGGTAAGTCCCGAGTGAATGAAACCCCAAGTATGTTCAAGGATGATACTGGATTCAGATGAGTATTATTAAACATTAGTGGGTACACCTGTGGAAGATTTTGTCGGATTGATAGGTGTAAGAACTGAGTCCTTGATGCATCAAAAACTACAAGATTATTATTACCCCAGTCAAAGATACGAGCCAAGTCAGACATTAGCTGTGCCATAGTCTCATCACTTGTTTGATGAAGTAACTGCTGAGATGGATGTTGCGGGAACCGAATGGAAAGGTGAAGGGTGGAGTCATCAGCGTATGAGTGGATAGGGTTAGATGTACAGCTTAGAAGGTCATTGATAAATTAAAGGAAGAGAGTTGGTGATAGGACAGAGCCCTGTGGAACAGCACTGTTGATAGATCTAGAAGAACGATGGCCGTCTATAACAGCTGCTATAGAATGACCAGAAAGGAAGCTGGAGATGAAGGCACAGATAGAAGGATAGAAACTGTACGAGGGCAGTTTGAAAATAAAAGACTTATGCCAGACTCGATCAAAAGCCTTTGAGATGTCAAGTGCAATGGCAAAGCTTTCGCCAAAGTCCCGAAAGAAGGATGACCAGGAGTCTGAAAGGTAGGTGAGAAGATCGCCAGTGGAGCGTCCCTGACGGAACCCATGCTGACAATCAGAAAGAAGGTTGTGATAGGAAAGATGCTTTAAGATTTTTCTATTAAGAATTGACTCGAAAACATTTGAGATACAGGATGTTAAAGCAATTGGACGATAGTTAGAGGGTTGGGAATGGTCACCCTTCTTTGCGACTGACTGAATGAGTTTGCCTAGGCAGGGTGTAAGCACTGAAGCACAGTTCTTGAGAACAACAGGAGGGACTCCATCAGGCCCATATGCCTTGTTAGTATTTAGGCCAGCGATACCAGAAAATACATCAGCTGAAAACATTTTGATGTCAGCCATGAGGAAGTCAGAGGGGGAAAGTGAAGGAGGAACAGCACTGGAATCATCTAAGGTGGAATTGGAGGAGAAAGTCTGAGAGAAAAGATCTGCTTTATCAGTAGGAGAAATAGCTACAGAAACCATCAGAGTAGAAAAGAGAAGGGAAGGATGATGAGGTAAAGTTGTTAGAAAGGTTTTTGGCAAGGTGTCAGAAGGAGCAGGAAGGATTCGAGTTGGAGAGTTGAGAGCATTTAGTACAGATGAAATTATTTTTAGCAGAGCGAAGAACAGACTTAGCACTATTCCGGGCAGAAACATAAGCAAGATGTGACTCAGGGATGGGTTGGCTCCGGTACCTTTAATAAGCCCTCTCCTTGTTTCGGACAGCATTAGAACAAGTGTGGTTAAACCAAGGCTTTCTTGCATTAGTCAAACGATATGAGAAAGGAATGTATGTTTCCATGCCAGAGAGAATAACCTCTGTAATGCGCGAGGCACACTCAGATGGCTCCCAACCATGGAAGCAATAATCATTCCAGGGAAAATCAAAGAAGTACTGCCTGAGGGCCTCCCAATCCGCAGCTGCAAATTGCCATAAAAGACGTTTCTTTGGAGGGTTCATAGGCCGTACCAGAGCGATAGGACGGGTTAAGGTGATAAGGTTGTGATCGGAGGAGCCCAACGGAGAGAAAAGATTAACAGTGTAAGCAGAAGGATTAGTTAGAAGAAAGAGGTCAGGTATGTTGGAGCTCTCTCCAAGGCGGTCAGGGATACGGGTAGGGAGCTGTACAAGCTGCTCTAGGTCATTTAGGATAGAAAAAAAAAGATGTAGGCTTGTTCACCAGGTGGATCAGTGATAGGAGAGGAGAGCCAGGGGTGGTGGTGAACATGGAAATCTCCTAAAATGGAGATTTCAGAGAAAGGAGAAATGAACAGAATGTGTTCCATCGTAGAAGTAAGATAGTCAAAGAATTTTTGATAGTCAGTACAATTAGGGGATAAGTAAACAGTGCAGATATATTTAGTCAGGGAATGACAGGATAGCTGAAGCCAGAGTGTAGAGAATTCAGAAGAATCGAGTTCAGGAACACTGAAGCAAGATAAGTCGTTGCATATATATACACAACAGCCACCTCTGGCTTTGAAATGAATATAGAGTAAGTAGGAGCGTACAGAAAAGGGTTTGCGGTCAGTTGCCTCAGACAGCTGAGTTTCAGTTGGAAAGAGAAGGTGAGGTTTAGAGGAGGAGAGGTGGTGCTTGACAGACAGAGTGAGTGTTAGAGGAAAGGCCACGAATGTTGCAGAAATGAAGAAGTGAGTCAGACAGTGGTTCCGGGCAGCTCAAGTCGTCACCGGGAGAGGGGCGATAGGTGGGGACATTTATGTTGCCCCCCCCTGGGGACTCCGAGGCCGTGTGTTGAGTAGCCATAATTTTCTTTTGAATTTTGGAAAAGGAAGTGTAGAGTGTACTGTGTATGTAGTTTGGTGTAGATAGTTTGAGAAACTTGTATTGGAGAGCATGCTGGCATACTCTCTGTGTTACTGAGACACTGAAAAAGTTCAGCAAGGGGGATGGTCAGGAACTAGTCCTGAGGACTGATGAAACGGGAGCTCCAGCTCTTCCTGTCATCAGCTTTCCATCCAGCTCGGGAGTACTGCCCTGCTCGACTGGTGCTACAATCTACTCATTATATATATATATATATATATATATATATATATATATATATATAAACAAGAAGCGGAGCCAAGGCACAGCAAACCCATCCCCGGCAGTCATTTTAGTGCTGGCGTATAAACACAACAGGATATCTAGTCATAGATGTAACATGAATTTTGGCGTAAACGGGTAAAAATTTACGATATTATGGCCATGTGAAATTTTAGTTCCGACCCACCTGACATTGACCCCCCCTACCGTTAACTGGGGGGTGAGCCTCCTGATTTAATAAGGTATGTTATAGGATGCAGACGAAAGATGCACCTGTAGGTTTTGGTTTCATGTCGGTATGATGAATATGAAAGGAGTTTTGGCGAGAAAACAATATTTGCCGATCCCTGTTTTTTTTACATTATTTTGGCCTACTGCCTGGGCCTTGGCCCATTTTGGACCAAAATTTAATCAGGTGATCAGGTCATAACCCATCATCCCTGTAATTTTAGCCAAAACCACACCAGTAGATTATGCGTAAAGTTGATACCAGGCAGACAGACAGACACAGGCAAACAAACTAACAGAGTGAGGACAATACCCGTCCCCGAGCCCCTCCGGGGCGGGGACGGATAAATATACAAATATCGCAGAGAGAGAGAGAGAGAGAGAGAGAGAGAGAGAGAGAGAGAGAAGAGAGAAATCTTCATGATCGTGACTGCTCTAGCATTCTATTCCAGGTGATGCATATGTTTTTACTTATACTGCGCGTTAATTATGGGTGTCTTAGAGAGCTAACACACTTCACGTGGTGGAGGAAATGAAATTACATATATAAGAGAGATCTTGGTCAATTGGAATTAGAAAACGAGGGGAGAAAAATAATAGAATTGGAATTGGCTCAGTGTTGGAATCATGAAGGGATTGGATGGAGTGAGTGAGAGGTGTGGAGCGTGGGGGTGGCGGTGGGGAAGGCTGGATTGAGGAGGTCAGGGGGTTTTGGGAGAGGCACGGAGGGTGGAGGAGGATTGTGAAAAGCTACAGAAGAAGGCAGGGGATATTCAGGCAGAGACAGAGAGAGTGGAATTAAGTGTGGAGGCTGGGGACGGGTGACTGTGGGGGAGGGTTTAAGGTGATCAAAGTGTGTGTGTGTGTGTGTGTGTGTGTGTGTGTGTGTGTGTGTGTGTGTGTGTGTGTGTGTGTGTGTGTGTGTGTGTGTGTGTGTGTGTGTGTGTGTGTGTGTGTGTGCGTGTGTGCAGTTTTGAAGAATTGAGATTAACAAGCACGGTTAACAAGAGGGGTATCGATACACGTGTGATTGATAGTGTGTATGTGTGTGTGTGTGTGTGTGTGTGTGTGTGTGTGTGTGTGTGTGTGTGTGAGAGAGAGAGAGAGAGAGAGAGAGAGAGAGAGAGAGAGAGAATGTAAACTAATGTACTATAAACAAGTAAAAAGGGATAAGACTGATGCAAGAGCGTAAGGAATCTAACAGGGAACTTCACAAATGTAGCCAAAGTCTACGGGCGTGATGTAGGCGTTTCACGACCCTAAAAACTAGATTCACTAAGTCACTACCGTCTGTGAATGAACAGCCTCGTTCTCGAAAATCGTCAGTGAGAGACAGATGCTCGAGTTTTTCCGAACTGAACAGGATTCTTTCACTTTTTTTTTTTTTCCTGTGCGCATCTTCTTTCCACTAAGGACTTTTTCCCCCCATGCATGCGACTTTTTTTCTTTTTTTCCCGCGCTTTTGCAACTTCGTCGTGAGCACGACGTATTCCCTGTACACTATTGTTTTCCTCTGCACGTGAGTTATTTTGTTTCTCTTGAGCACGTGCATTTCTTTTTCACCCGCAACATTTCTCCCCTCGCATACGACTTATTTTCCATGCACTCATGACTCCTCCCTTCTTCCCCACCCCCCCTCCCCAGCATGAGGTTTTTCCTAGAGCATGTAAACATTTACTCCTCGCAAGTGCTACTTTTATCCACACACACACACACACACACACACACACACACACACACACACACACACACACACACACACACACACACACACACACACACACCACTATTATTTTCCTTGTGCACAAGTATTTCCCCATGCACACAACTTTTTCCCATCCACCCAAGTTTATTCCTAGCTCGCGTGACTTTATCCCTGATGATGTGAAAGTTTACCTGCTAGCATCATATTTTCCCCCACATGTGCCTTTTATCCCTGCTCACAAGGCTATTTCGCTCATGCTCGCGACTTTTTCACCTGAGCTTGGCGCTTTCTGTCGTGTATGACTTTTATCCTGAGTACAACTTTTTTCCACCGGCTTTTTTTTTTTTTTTTCTACGTGTGAAATTTTTTCCCCATGCCCACAACTTCCCCAAGCAACAACAAAGGGTTAGGCATGGCTCAATCGGTAGAAAGGTGGCCTGTAGTCCTACCAGACCCAGGCTCAAATCCCGGCTGGGGCAGGGAACAGTTTAAGGACTTGAATTTCATTAAATAAGACTTTACTGATGTACCAGAAGACCCTCCGACATGTCGTAATAATAACCCCGCTAATACCAGTACACTAATCCTGTATGAGACAGCCCTAGCATGTATTCAGTATGGACGGTGGGTGTTAGTGCCGAAGCGGTGACATGTGGAGGTATAATTATGGTATGCAGGAAGACTACTGGGAGTTGCGGAATTGGTCACATCACGTTATTTCGTGATTAATATTGCTTTAGTTTAGTTATGTTATGCATATTTTTTTCATATCTTTCATAATATAGCGTTGTTTATAATTTAAACCGATAGACCCAGATATACACTAGATTTTCAGTTCATTCGAAAGTTAATACAAGTGCAATAATTTTCGAGAATCCTCGAGAAGTGGATGTGTATTAGTACATATTCACAGATATTCCGCAAGATTCCAGATAATGCATGAGTCTAGGCTCCGATAATGTTCGGGAGACAAGCAGGGTATTTATTGTGCCTGCCTCGAGCCAGTGGACTTGCATGGATGGTCGCAGAGAGAGCGGACGTGTGCGCTGAAATCTTCTCTAGCTTATTTTTACCTCGCCCGGACGGAGTACGGCGAGGTATTGTTTTGGTTGAGTTGTTTGTTTGTTAGCAACATTACGGGAAAACGGAGGAATTAAATTACATGAAACTTCTCAGGATATGTGGGCACTGGTCTCCAAAGAAAGTGATTAAATTTTGGAGGTAATCGAGTGATCCTGAAAGGTCATAATCAAGGTCACGGATTTTCAGAGGGTTATGACTTGAAAACGGTTGAAGATAGAGATATTAACTATTATGAACATACAGGAACTCGTAATATGGGTCTTCACTGGGCACCAGGACCTTTGACCTTGAATGACCTTGAAAGGTCAAACTCAAGGTCACGGATATTCAGGGGCTATAACTAGAAACTGGTTGAAGACAGAGAGATATTTCCTATTATCATAATATAGGAAATGCTATATGAGTTTTTATTTGATACCTTGACCTTTGATTGTAAGTGACCTTGAAGGGTCAAACTCAAGGTCACGGATATTTAGGGGACTATAACTCGAAATTCGTTGAAGATAGAGATATTTACCATTACCAAAATATAGGAAGTCTCTTATGGGCTTTCATTTGGCAGCATGATCTTTGACCTTGAGTGATCTTTACTTTAGACTTTAACTGTGCACTGACACTATTTATCAGTATGTAACAACAATATAATAACTGCTGTCGGGTGAGGTTTGTTGTGCCTGGCACCATTTGCATTTTTTTTCTTTTACTCCTCTGGTAGTGACTAGGTTAGCTAGTTCTCATTTTCCTCCCCTCCCTCATAGCTGGGTACAATAAATGTCTGTACCTTTATGCTGAAATTGCCTTTGATTACTTGTATCTGGAGATGTTCCCCCACTGATCATTCTGGGGTGTGAAATGACACAGACGCAGCCTCCCGAGCGTGGTTTGAGAGGGTAATCTCAGACTAAGATGTTTAACCCCAGGTCTACTGTCACATGCTCATTTCTTCTCTTTCTTCTCATTTTCCCCATGAGGGGGGACTGGTTACTATGGTGGACGTCCCTGCCACCCCCTCCCCCTTCATGGGGAAAGGTGGCCCTGATAAACCTCTCACTGCAAAACAGACTGACCACCCCCAAACTGAACGGCCACAGACTCGATCCCCACGTGACATACAGGTGTACGATGCTCAGTTTGCCACCCTCCATGATGTCAATTTTGCTCTCTTGAACAGTCTCAATCCTTTCATTATCAAGAAGGTGATTGATGGTTGTGGTGGGGAGGTGGAACTAGTAAAAAAAAAAACTTGCTGAAGGAGACCTTTTAGTTAAAACTGTCAACTCCTCTCAGGTTAAAGACTAGCTTAAACTAAATAAGTTCCACTGTTACGATGCCGAGCTAAGGATCCCACATTCCATGAATTCCTGCAAAAGTGTCATCACCTGCAGGGATATCATGATCATGGATCTTAGGTGAACTTGCTCATCGGTTCGTAACTAGATTCGCAGAGGGCAAGAGGACGAAGACTTGCACCATTATCTTGACCTTTGACAAAGTGAGTCTTCCAACCCATGTCAAAGTTGGCTACGAAATTGCTAACGTCAGACCATATATCTCAAACCCCCTTCCTTATTTAAAATGTCAGTTATATGGACATATGACAAGACTTATCGGGCTTCCAAGTCAGTGTGTGGTCAGTGTGCAGCACAGGGTCATGATGCTGAACGCTGTTCATCTGAGACTGTATGTTGCTTTCACTGCAAGGGTGCTCACTCTACTTCCTCAAGGGATTGTCCCAACTGGAAAGAGGAGAAAGAGGTCTGCACAGTGAAGGCGACTGAGGGCATCTCCTACTACGAAGCTAGGAATAAAGTGAAGGCATTACATACAACCCCCATGCTAAATAGGACCCATACTTCGGCAGTGATGTCTTGTCCTGAGATATGCTCTGTCGAGACACAGACTGACCCTGCCCCTGTTCTTCATGCCACTCACTCAACCTCTCAGTCTCAGACTTCTCTATGCTCCAACTCTCTAACTGACATTATAATTACTTCATACTCTCAGGTTGCTGCTGCCTCTCAGCCAATAATGCCTAAACCGAAGTCCATCAAGTCTAGGAAGATTAATCTGACCATACTCACAAAACAGACTCGTTCTCATGTTATTCTTGCTCCTGCTCCAGTGAGGGAGAGAAGATTCAGTTCTTTCTCAGGGGAATCTGGGAGCCTTTTTACTGATGATAAAACCGGGATATGACCCCCTATAGTCACTCGCCTGTTGGCAGGCGGCATGAAAAGACTAAGCACACTGGTCCCCATTATAAATCTTAACCCGCCGCGTACCGTTGACGTGAATTAACGTCCACACGTTTTGTCACTGCCAATCCCTTTGACGTACATAAATGTGAATCAATTGCAAGGTCCTTAATTTGCACAATTTTCAATTTTCGGGAGTGATTTTTGGTACGTATACACGGGACACCTTCCTCTACAAGATGCCATGCAGGGACAATGCCTTACCCAGCATGACCTCCTCCCCCCCCCCACACGCCATTCACCTGTCACCAGTGACCTGGCCAGTAATGACATGTCGTGCCACGGTACGAAATTCAGGGCCAGAGTGATTCCCCAATCGATGACAATGTGGAGGACAAACTTTACATAGCATTAGAGAAAGAATCAGTCTGAAATGATGATCAGGTAATGTTGCCAATAAAGGTCAGGTATGTTGATGTGTTTTGTGAGTGAAACAATGCTTATATTGCCTATATTACTGTGTGAAAACCAATATACTCTCGTACTACATATCAATTAGTACCAAATAAATAAATAAATACCGTTTATGAGTGGTGTGGAATGGTTATCCTCCCATAGAACTCGTTTTCTTTGGAGCCAGCCTGATAGAAAACACAGTAAGGTGGGGAGGTACTGCTACCTGTATCGAGTATTTTAAACCTCAGGTGAGCGATTTCTCTATGATTTTTCGATGTTTCTCACCAAAAGCGGAGGTTTGAGCCAAAAAAAAAAAAATCCAAAAATGGTCGGGATTGGGGGGAGTCAGTGGTGGAAAAGTGGTCAAGACAGGGCTGGTTAAACCGTCACATTCACTGTGTTGCAGTGGAATTGTAGGACTCTTGGGAATAAATTACACCATATAGCAACTTTGCAATCTAAACACATGCCAGACATTGTTTGCTTGCAGCAGACATGCTTGGAGGATCAACGTGATCCTCCACAGTTTAAACACTACCACTCATATAGATGATATGATGGCCACGTAGTAGGCATATACATGCAGAAATCTCACTCACAAACATAAGTGGCTGTAAATTCTACTCTTGGAGCTGTCACGTACAGTGTAAAATTTACTAACTCGTATCTGTCTATCTGCTCTCTACACTGTCCACAACATCGCCCCATTGATCATAATGCTTTAAATTCACTTTTTGACCACCATCCTGGAAATAAGTTGGTGTTGGGCGACTTTAGCACCCATCACTATCATTGGGGTAGCTTGAGGACCGATGGTCATGAGGAGTAGTTAGCCAACATTATACTACAGTCAAACCTCTGTCTTCCGAACAATGGTAGAGCGACTCGTGTAGATGATTGTACTGGTCATTTTTCGGCCATCAGCTTGTCTCTGGCCTCCCCAGGTATACATCAAAAGTTTCTCATGGGATTCTTATGACTATTCCTTGGGAAGTGATCATCTATCTATCTGTCGTTCATACGCACCCTCCATCTCCAAAATTTAACTTTAATAAAGCATATTGGGGATGATTCTCAAGGATGGCCGATTTTGATATATCTGGGAAGACCTTAGATGTAAAAGTCGAAAATTTAACCAATTCCATATTTCACGAAGCTGAGGCTATTACTCCCAAGAGTTCTGCAGTTAATGTGAAGGACAGCTCATCTGTGGATTGCAGGTTGCCGAAAAGCATTAAGGAAACACAATAGGAGATATGGGATTTTGATAGTCAGCCTACTGAGGAAAACTTTATTGCATACAAACAGGCACGGGCTGAGGCAAGGAGAATAATTAGGAGGGCTAACCATGGCTCCTGGCGGTCATTCGTGTCAATGGTGACTTGTTTTACTCCATTAAGTAAAGTCTGGTTCACTATAATATTATTAAATAATAAACTCCCTTTCTCTCTCTGCAGGTTAATACATCTACAACAATCCCGTGGACGTAGCAAACATCGTCGCCACGAGTTTTTCTCATGTAAGCAGCTCAGCCAATTATGACGAGCATTTTCAGCATCATAAACTCACTGATGAGCTACAAATCGTAGACCCTGCCACAGAAGATGAAGAATCTCCGTACAATGAAGAGTTTACGTTAGATGAACTGCTCCTTGCCCTTAAAACCTGTAAAGACACCAGTACTGGACAAGATAACTATCACGTACAGTATGATCCAGCATCTTAATCAGGACAACTTGATGAAGCTGTTAGCAATGTACAATCAGCTTTGGGCGTCCAGAACGTTCCCAAACTCATGGCACTTTGCTCACATCATACCAATACCCAAAGAGGCTGGTCGTATTATGAATCCCACCCCATTTCGTCCTATTGTGATGACTTCTTGGCTATGTGAGTCCATGGAACGAATGTTTAATAATAAGCTTCTTTTTGTTTTAGAGTCAAAAAGTTTGTAAAATGATCAACAATGTGGCTTCTGTGAGTATAGATTTTCACTAGATCATTTAATGAATTTGGAGCATTGCAGTTTGGAGACATTTGCCAACAAAGAATTGATGATAGGGGTGTTCCTGGACATCCATAAAGCCTATGATATGACGTGGCAACACGGTATACAAATGGAGCACTATGCTTATAGTTTAAGAGTTTAATTTCCTATTTTTTTCTAGTTTTCTAAGGGACTGAACTTTCTCTACCAATTGCCCCACAACGTAACGTTGCATATATTTAACGAAGAATACGGGGTACCTCAGGAAAGTGTGCTTAGTCCCAATTTGATTAATTTTATGATCGGTGATATTCTGTCATTTACCTTCTATCCTGAAGAATCTTAAATAGTCACCCTTTGGTGACAATTGTGCAATATGGCACTCTTCTCATAATGCACAATTTTTGGCTGGGCAAGTTCAAGCAGCCTTTGATTCCATCCACCAATGGGCCTTGCAGTGGGGATTTAAGTTTTCTGTTCCTAAGTGCGCCGCTGTAATTTTTACCACTCGTAACGTCCCTGATTTGCCTTCGGCTTTGGATAATCTAGCAGTATCTTTTCAAGACGCTGTAAAGTTTGTAGCACTATATTTTGATCATCAATTGATCGTTAAATTTCTTGGTAATAATTTTCTTGCTCGTTATGATAAACCGTTAAATGTCCTTAAGTACCTAGCAGGTACTACTTGTTGAGCCGACAAGAAAGCTTTATTAGTGTTTAAGTCCCTTATTAGATCTAAAGTAGACTATGGCTCACAGTTGTATGGGTTGGCATCTGATGTCACAACTGAGGAGGCTGGATGTGTTGCAGAATAAACGTTTGCACATACTGTATGTCTTCGAGTCTTAAGGTGTATACGTGTATCTCAAATGGAAGTGGAGGCAAATGTACCTCCCCTTTGTACACTCCGCAACCATATGCTGCTGTCCTAAGGTATATGAACATTTAGAAAATTTGATATTGGCAAAGTGGCCTGTACCCCTCTGCATTATATTATTCGTTGGAGGGGGTTTGTCGGACACTTGCCGTTCGTGTCCACTTACTGACTCAGGAGGTTGGTGTGAACCTCAGTGACTGTGACAAGTTTGTGCTTAAAAGTATAGTGCCTTGGGAGCCACCCAGCTTTAATGTTGATGTTACATGGCTCCCAGCACCAAAGACCAAGGGGCCAGAGGCAAAGATCCACCACTTGTTCTGTAACATCCTAGTTAGTAATCTGAGTCCCAGCAATTATATACTGATGGCTGCAAGTCCAGTGAATGTATAGGTGGTAGTGTGTGGTCGACTGAGTGTGCCCTCAGATTTTGGTTGCCAACTTCTAAATCTGTGTTTACCTCAGAACTTTTTGCTGTCGACCAAGCCATAGGCTATGCTCTTAACGATAGACATGAATCATTCGTCATATATTCAGACTCCAAGTAAGCCCTTCATGCAATTGCTACTTGCACTACGGATTCTCCTGAGATCCAGGGCGGCATAATTAATAAATTGCAATTTTGCGAAAAGTCTTTTATGCTGATCTGGGTGCCTGGTCATTGTCGTATAAATGACAATGAGCAGGGTGACTTGTTTGCGAAGTCGGCTGTGGACCTCGAGGAGACTTAGGATGTTCCTCGTGATCTATGGTCGAGTCTCACACTCGGAAAGAAATCAATAAATCTTCTGTAGCAAGGACCAGACTAAGTATACCAACATGCAAGCAACTCCTTGGCAACTGGGACTCAGCCAATCTTCCCAGTCGCCCTGGAAAAAGCATATAGGCAAGACTGTGAATGAATTGTGCTATGATAACTCATATGAAGCCTTACACTGAAAGACAACTTCCACTGCTCTGTGACATCTGTGGTGTGGTGTTAGCTATCGGTCATAACATCCAGCACTGTCAGTGATTTATTCGTGAACGTGCGTCACTTATAAGTTACTTGGGTGCAGCAGATGTCCCCTTCGCCCTTACCACTATCCTGGGTAATGGGGATATTGTTATGACTGATAAATTGACGGCTTTCGTGAATGAGACCGAATTGATCAGAGTGATGTGATTTTTTAATTGTGTGGAAATGGATTTTATCAACTGTATGTATGTATATGGTTTATTATTTCATTGGGGTTGACTTTTGACGTATCTGAATTAGTTACTGCTCCTGACTGATCTATTTCTTATACAAACGTCCCCTTTATTAAACCACGTGCCTCGCCTGACAGTCGACAGATGATGAGTGAAAGTGTGCGATATAGAAAGGTATTGGGCATTTTCAGTCGATGGTGCTCTGTTCAGGGAGGTATTTCACCTTTTTGCCTCCGCCAACGAAGTTGGAGGAGATCATATTATGACCTATGTTTGTTTGTTTGTTTGTCTGTGTCTGTCAAAACGATATCTCCAAAAGTTCTCAATGAATTTCAATGAAGTTTTTTGGAACTGTGGGCCATGGTCAAAGAAAGAATTGATTTAATTTTGGGGCCGATCCGGAGCATAGCGTACAATATCTCCAAAAGTCCTCAATGAATTTTAATGAAATTTTGTGGAAGGGTGGGCCATGGGCCAAGAAAGAATTCATTAAGTTTTATGGCCCATCCGGATCCGGAATCCTTTTCATGGCAATGGCATTGGAGGGGGTATGCGCTTTATGAGTTATTTCTAGTTTACATTTGTAAATACTTTACAGCTGCATGTTTCAGTTTTCTTAATTAGGGCCGACAATTGACCTTTATGAAACAGTTCCTGAATCCCCTGGTTCTCTCCTGAATCCCCTGGTTCTGTTGGCTGAGGAATTTTATCCACAATTGTAGGCAAAATGAATATTTAGGTCAGTTTAGCTATTTTTATTTAGGCATTAGTGTAGGTTAGCGATTTTTTTTTGGGTCTAGCAGTGTTAGGGTGATAGAACTTTTTTTGTTCAAAAAATACAAAATACAAGAATCTATCTATCTATCTGTCTAACTATCTAGCTACCTATATATCTATTTATATACTTGTGTGTATATATGTGTCTATAAATATGATTTTATGACCAGGGCCATAGGCCCAATGATCGATAGCCATTATTAAAAAAAAGTCAGCAGCGAACCAGCCTGTCACTTGTCACGCAGTTCCTGTACCACAGGTACTGGTGTTTTTCTCAAGTGGAGCAACTATACTCCAGTCCACCGAGTCTGGCACCATCAACGATGTCCTCAACACCTGTAGCATTGATAAAGGTCCTCAGAACTAGATATACCTTTTTGTATTGCCTTTATATTTTGGTTGTCAAGGTAATATATAGAGGTTTACCTAGTGCAGAGGATTTACATCAACACTACAAGCGTTGAGGACATCACTGATGGTGCCAGACTTGGTGAAATGGAGTATAATCACGCAGTTCCCATACCATTGCTGCTGATGTTTTTCTCAGTTGGAGCAACTAGATGAGTTGAAAATAATTGGCCAAGCACAGTTGTGCGTAACTGTTAAAATTTACGCATACTTTTCTGCCTTAAAAAATCTTGTACATTTTCATTGCTCTGTAAACAGATTTTCACTGGAAACATTTGGCAACACTGCTACTCCAGGGTGGCAGAAAATCAGCATTTGTTTACCCTCGAAAGACTTTGATTCACTAACGATCGCACGCTCTTGGAGCCTCCCTTACCGGCTGCGCCATTCCCTTTCGGTGTTACACTGGTATGCACAAACTGTGTCGGCCGCCGTCTTTGTGGTGTAGGGTCTCCCGTTCCCTAAGGGACCTCCAGACACCCTGTACAGGATCGTAACTTGGAAATAGAGTCACATAATATCAATTACATGATCCCTGACCAAAACAAAGAGTTATCTAAGTGTAGGTACTTCCTTACTTAGGGTATTTATGCACCTATGTACTTACGTACTCACTTGTGTACTTACTTGCGTATGCATCTACGTACGTACTTACATATCCACGTACGTAATTACGTACGCATCTGTTTACGTACAAACGAATGTACATGTCTGTGTATGAATCCATGTTCGTACTTACGTACGCATCTATGCACGTATGCATCTACTTATGTATTTACATATTCACGTACTGTACGTAATGACATACGCATCTCTTTACGTACGAACGTATGCACATGTCTATGTATGAACCCATGTTCGTACTTACGTACGCAGCTATGCACGTACTTACGTAAGCATACGTATGTAGTTATGTATGCACGTATGTACGTCCTTACGTATGGACCGATGTACGTACTTACACAACTATGTACGTACTTACACACCCATGTACGTACGTATGCACCCATGTGCGTACTTACACATCTATGTCTGCCCTTAGGTACACACCTATGTACTTGCTAATGCACGTATATTCATGCTTAAGTACATATATACGTACCCACGTACTTACGCAAAAAATTACATATGCCCACGTTCATATTTATTTACAGACGGTCTCATGTATTCATGCCGTGGCTCAGTGGGTTAGAGCGCTCCGCTCTGACCGAAGGGTCGGAGGATCGAATCCACCCAAGAGTCATTGGTAGACATCAGGAACATCAGGAAGGGCATCCGGTCATAAAATGCTACACGCCCCAGTCCAAAAGTCCTCAACCCAGGGGCAACGCCTTAGCCCTTCGGGGATACCTGGCATAAAACCAAATTATTATATTATTTTATAATATGTACTTACACACATTTGAGTACATAAATACTTAAGCACGTATGTTATGTAAATATATGAGTAGTGTTTTTTATACAAAGAAGAAGGAACCAAAGGCCAGAAGCCTGCAAATTGTTCCCTCCAGGAAAAAAAAACAAACAAGATAACAGAAAGCCAAATTCAATATCCATTCATTTTGAGATACCTGGACACACATCGTTTGAAAGACTGGAGATCAGAGGCAGTAGGAAATGCAGAGGGAGACAGTTCCAGAGTTGACTTGTTGCATACATGAAGGACTGGGAGTAACGGTTCACACTTGCATCGGGCAGAAAAGGGATGAGAGTTTGTTGCTAGACGAGTGCAACATGCCCGCCGTAGTGGTGGAGGGATGCAAGCAGACAGTTCAGAGGAGCAGTGACCATTGAAGAAGCGATAGAAAGAGATAAAGATACAATAGTGCCACGAAGAGACGGAGTCTGAAGGGAGCCAGTAAGAGGAGGAGAGTTAATGAGACAAAAAAGCCTTTGACTCCACTTTGTTGAGAAGAGCTGCATGTGTGGAGCTGCCCCACACATAAGAGTTGTACCCTACGCAGAGGAGACTAAAACCTGTGTATAGAGTCAACAAATGTGCAGGGGATGAACAAAGCACGGAGTCGGCTTAGCACACCCAACTTCTTGGAAGCAAATTTTACAACAGAGGTAATAAATTATGTTCTTTTCAAGATAAATCCCGAGAGGATGAAACCCCAAGCATGTTTAAAGATGATGCAAGACTGAGTTGGATACTGTGAAAAACCAGAGGGTACTCCTGTGGAAGATATTGTTGGGTTGATATATGTAAGAATTAAATGCGTATGCACGTAAATGCTTAATTATGCATAAATTATGCACACGCATAAACACAATGTACGTAATTACGTACTAACGTACGTAAGTGCATATGTAGGCAAGACAGCAGTACACATGCCTACGGACATTTTTTGGTACATACATGCTTATGCACTTCGTAAGTACGCCGTTGCGCACATACATACGTACTGTATTTGCGTACATTGGCATAGGCCTTCATGTATACATACATATGTGAATGCTTATAAATACTTTAGTCCGTCTTGGGGTTGGTCGAGCAAATTTTCCCCACCAAATTTCCTTCTCGCCACGGAACAGACTTGGAAGGGAGTCATATACGATGTTGATGAATAGTCCTTGAGAGATTGTCGTTGGCCGCTGTGCGACAAAGTGCCCAACTGCCATCCAGCAGCTGTTAGTGAATCCCGGGCCTGGCTCATGGCAGTGACAGAGGTTTACTAAAATCTGTTCTTTCTGGCAAAATAGACAAGAAATGTGTGTGTGTGTGTGTGTGTGTGTGTGTGTGTGTGTGTGTGTGTGTGTGTGTGTGTGTGTGCTGGTAGCAACATCCTACAAACCAAATATTACATAACTGGCAACAACACACCAGCCTGTCCTCCCTCCCTTCCTACTCCCTTGCAAGCCATAAAATTTTGAATTTAATCCTTAATTACAGTCGATTTGTGCAAAAGAATTGCATGAATGCATGACTTGATGTTAAAGAATCAAGAGACTACGTAAAGTTTCTTCTTAAAACTCGTGTGCATTGATAGGATATGGGATTTTCATGTACAGTAGTATAAGCTAATAATACTCGTCTCCCGTCGCCCTGCCAAGCTCTCACCCAGTGGCACATGCAAGGCACGAAGCTTTTCCACAAAACAGCCGAATGCTGGGTACTGATATGGGGTCGCAGAGAGCATATGTTTATAGAACAAAATATGCTCAAAATTACATGATAGATCATTGGTGTAAGTTTTTGTCATACGTCGCATTACACCCTGTATATATATATATATATATATATATATATATATATATATATATATATATATATATATATATATATATATATATATATATATATATATATATATATATATATATATATATATATATATATATGTGTGTGTGTGTGTGTGTGTGTGTGTGTGTGTGTGAGAGAGAGAGAGAGAGAGAGAGAGAGAGAGAGAGAGAGAGAGAGAGAGAGAGATTTGTTGATTTTGAAAGCATCTGACACAGTGAGGTATGAAGAAATAGTAAATATATTTTAGGAGATGGTAGTGAATGGTAAAGATATAAGACTGATAACAAATTTCTATGTGAATCATAGGGCAGCGGTCAAAATAGGAGATGAGAAGACAGACTGGGTTGATATTCGGAGAGGAGTGAGGCAGGGGTGTGTCCTGTCTCCAGATTTATTTTCCTTGTATGGGCAGAAGTGTTTGGATGATCTGGAGGACATGGCCGGAATAAGCACTGGAGGAAGAATAATATTCGTTATGCAGATGACATGGTTTTGTTAGCGGATTCTGAGGAAAAGTTGCAGAGACTGGTAGAAGAGCTGCAAGCCATGCGAGAGAAGAGGTTTGAAGATAAATACTAAGAAGACTGAGGTCATAGGAATAACGAAGGGAAGAGAGAGGATGAGAATAATGAACGTACGAGGGAGACAAATAAAACAAGTGGAAAGTTATAAATACTTAGGGAGTCTAATATCAGAGAATGCAGGCTGTGAAAAGGGGAAAGAAAACGCAAAGGCAAAAGCAACTTTTGGAAAAGTAACGAAGATTTAATCAATATTAGTATAAGCATGGAGATATTAAGGATGTAAAAATGTTTTATATGGTCAACTTTGATGTATGGATGCGAGACATGCAGTATAAAGAAGAACATGAAGAAAAGGATAGAAGCTATGGAAATGTGCTTTATGCGAAAATGTTCAGAATCCTTGGACAGCTCGAGTGACAAATGAAGAAGTACTAAGAGGACAGGAATGTGACGAGAGATTATGATATTTATAAGAAGGAGGCAGTTGAAGTTTGTTGGCCAGATAAGCTAAGGGCTTGAGAGCAACTGTTTGCTGGGAATAGTGGAGGGAACAAGAACTAGGGGAAGGCAGATAATGATGTTTATGGACAGTCTCTTGGTTTATATTGGTAGAGGATGGAGAGTGGCAGGCTTGGTCAGGATGGTGGAGGAAAGGGACAGATGACACTCCATGGTCGCCGACGTCACTTGACTGGCACTCTGGTAAAGCATTTTGCAGTCACAGCTTTTAACATAACCTTAATTATTTACAAAGTCATTTATCAGTCCTGTTAAGCAGGGTAGTATCATTCTCAACATCTGCTATACAATTGCAAAAGATTTAGCCTGAGTGTGTGTGTGTGTGTGTGTGTGTGTGTGTGTATTGTATGTGACTGGTCTTGTAATATGTAAGTCTTGAGTTTTGGTTAAAGTTATTGTGCTAATCGAAGAGCAGGAGGAGTTAATGATGAATACAGGGAGTTGATCTTGATATATCATCTTCAAAGAAAGTCTAAGTTGAGTAGAGTATGTAATACACAGGGACGTAATTTACTAAGTGTCATCAGACCTTTCTTCTTATTTCCTCTCTCCACTACCTGCCGGTTCTATGGCTAGCCCCTTTCTGATCTCTGATTCCTACATTCTCGTTTAGTAGGGATTGTGTCGCGTGGGCTATACGTGGAAGCTTCTAGAACTCTGTATGTCTGTGTGTATGTACAGCTTCCAGTGCACTTCTAGCATTCCTTCACTTGAGAGTTGCAAGCTAAATTCCTTTTGGTTGATTCTCGCTGACACACTTCCTATCTCACACCCTGGCTTGGTGCTTCTATCTATCTATCTATCTATCTATCTATCTAGGAGTTGTATTATTATAATATGGAGTCCTGACATTGCTCGGTCACGCCAGCTGGCGGTCCTCCAACAGCAATCATCATTGACAAATGCCAATCTATTAATACATAACATTGATTATAATATTGCATAGATATAATATTCATGTTAATACTGCAATGATCTAGTAATATTACATTTTAAACAAGTTGTATGCATAATTGAACAAATGCAATATGGTTAAATTGGTTATTGTATGACATATTGTAAGATGTGTATGTATAACAGTCATATGCATATACTGTATGCAAAAAAAAAAAAAAAGTTCAAAGTTATGATCATGGTAAGAGCTATAATATTTCATATAGAGATAATGATAGTGGTGTACTTCTATATCATGTGTCATTCATTTTTTTTTTTTTTGTAATATTAATACTATATACAAAATATGTACAGTTCATTCAGGGGGGTTTACTTGAATTCACACTTTACTTCCACTAAATACTGTCTCCAAGTTTGCAATTCTTACATGCATTCTGAGTATTGCGAACAGCACTACTGCAAATACAATACAGAAGATTATAAAGACAGTAGGTGCTGGGCTATACACATAATATGGGTTGAACATACTGAAACTCAAATCTTCCCAGGGCTTCATTGTTTCATTGATCAGTTGCATAGTTTCAAACTTAGGTGAAGTCAGCTTAATACCTGTGCTCATGTGTAAGTCCATATTAGACAGTGGGTGGAAATGTTTGTGTGTATGATTGAAGATGGCATAGTGACTGATGGTGGATAAGGTGGACATGGATGGTGTAAATACTGCACATTAGTCTGGTGCTATGTATAACCCTGATGCTGAATATGAGTTGGTGGTATATCTGGACAGATGAATACAGGGAAACTGATGTGTTATGAATGAAATAAAAAAACTGTGAGTGTCCGATGCGTTGATGGTGTACAAGCTTATCTGGAGCAAAAGTGAAGTTGCAGTGATTATTAATGTCGTGATTTCTTATGATAGCCATTTCACAAGGGACTGTTTCAGTAGGCTGAAACATGAAAATGTATGCAGGACAAAGGTGAACAGCATGTAAGAATGTGCGGCACTTTCGTTTAATCGTTGATTCGCTGGCGAAAGTGACAGTGTCGCGTCTCTAGGAGATCATGATGAGTTCGGTGTCTGTGTTGATGTTGATGATGACCAAAGTGTTATTATTCTTAGAAGGGAAGGGATGTATTTGGTATACTGTGAACAAGTCGTCAGTTATGAATGGTACATGAACTACTACTGATGTTGGTGTTAGTGTTGCTTCTAAATATGGATAATATCGCAGGAAATCCCTACTGCGGTACAAAGGCTTCAATTTATGTTTATGTATGCTTTGACTAATTATCTGACGTAGCTCATGAACTGGAAGTAAGTCAATTGTGCTCTTGCCATTAACGGCATTCGAAATTCCTTGCATAAGTGCCCTGTAACGAACTCTAGTGTTGTCTAATTGGAGTAGAATTGTGTCAATGTGTTCCGTGATGATGGAGAAGTTTTTGAAAAGTGTTACATTCCCTTCCATAGCATTTATTTTGTCTACACTTTGGAGAGCTATGTTTTCCGCCTTTTTCAGATTTTTCATGATTGTCTTCATTGCTGAGATATGTCCGGCGATGAATTTATCTTGGTATGTTAGTACCTGAGCTACTTTATTAAATTTGTTTATTTCTTAAACTTCTTTCTCTGTAGCTAATCCAAAGATGTTCCCAAGAAATGCGCCACCCAGGTTGAACAAACCGCGCTTTTGGCGAGTATGTGTAATGTTGTTCGTGGCGCTCAGTACCTCCGTTCCAAGAGATGGGAGATCTTGGATCATGATGAGCATAGTTGACTTCGCCTGTTCTATCTTCCATTTCGCTAACTTCACTATTTCAACCACTTCCTTTGTGTTATGTGCTTGTGAAACATAACCTCCTATCATGAAGTCCAGGTTCCTCATTGGTTTCACGATGTTTTCTAGATAAGAAGGTAATTTGTATAAGTAATCCAAACTGATTTCAGTACTCATGACATCTTTTACGATGGACGTCGTGGCCGTTGGAGCTATGAGGCATCCTTGTCGTACTATGTGTTGGGGGTCTATGTGAGCATATCCTCTTGCTATGTAGAGGAGAATCCATAGCATAAGTCCCTTTATCGTTACCTACCGACAAAAAAAAAAATCTATTGATTTTTTAATATGGTCATGTTGTGGTCGATGATAGTGATGATGTGCGTTACGGTTGACTAAAGGAGAGCAATAACTTGTTTGTTATTTCATTTATAGAAGGAGTTTTAATCGATATTTAAATTATGTAAATGATGTACTGTAGATTTTTTTTGGAACAGTTGCACCTATGTTTGATTGTTTGGTATATGACCTTAATTTATTTTTTGTAATTATTGTTGTTTTCTTGATTGGTTTCATGAGTTATGTTCGGTTGTTCGGTGGTATCCGAGGTTGTATAATTATTGGACATTTTTAAATGGTCGATATGAACTTGTTTCTCTTCGCCACTTGACAGGGACCTAATTAAAACTTTGTTTTTATGTTAATTACTCTGTATGGGCCCTCAGTTTTCGGGGATAATTTATTGTCTGTCGTATGAATGATACCATAGACAATGTCTCCTAAAATGATAGGCGATTCTTTTGCCTTTTTATTAAATACTTCCGTCATTTCTTCCTTGGACATCGTTAATTGTTTTTTTACTTTTTTATGTATGTTCTGGAATTCACGTAAACGGAGTTTAATCATCGTAGTTGTATATGGGTAGATTTTGACCTTCTAGAATCTCATATGGTAGTTTTTTATCTGTCCCATATATAATGAAATGTGGTGTGTCACCTACAGATTTATTTATAGATCCATTAGTTGAGGCTTCTACTCTGGGAATCCAATCATCCCAGCTTGCATAATTTTCATTGAGAATGTGTCATAGTACATCTAATACTTTTTTGTTTTGTCTATCTACTAACACATTGGATGCTGGGTGATAGGCTAAAACGTTAACCTTTTTGATATTGTATTGTTTACATATTTCTTGTAAGATATCAGAATTAAATTCTCCTCCATTATCACTTATTAGTACCTTCGGGGTAGTAAAGCGACATATTACATTATCTATTATTGCCTTTGCTACTGTCTCTGCTGTTTTATCTTTAATTGGAGCTAAAATTACATAACGGGAAAAATGATCCATTGCTGCGAATAGGTATTGGTTATTATTGTATGATATTGGCATCTTGAGTAAATCAACCGCGACAACGTCCCATGGTTGATGTAGTACAGGGTAATTACCCATTGGTGCAAGTGTGATTGGGTATCCTTTGTGTTTTGCACATGATTCGCATCTGCCTATATGATTGTTTATATCTTTTCGCAATGATGGCCAGTAATATAACAACTGGGCTTGTTTGAATGTCCTATCCTTCACAGGATGTCCTGCATGTGGGCTATCGTGTATCGTTCGTAATACTTGAGGTATCATGTCATGAGGTACAACCAATTGTTTATTATTTCTTCGGCGTTTTGGTTGTCCTGGGTTGATCCTGCATAAGGCATTATTGATTATTGTGAATTGTTCCATTGGTACATGTAGTTTGGGTAATTGTATGTCATCTCCACTTTCTAACTTGTAAATAACTTTTGACCATGTTGGATCAAGTCTTTGTGCTTTAACGATTTCATCGTGGTTTGGGATGTCTCCTTTGAGATGTAATGCCGCGACATGAATTGTCTTTGGGTTCCTAGATAATGCATCAGCTACTAGATTCATTTCGTCTTGTATATAATGAATATGGAGATTGTAGTTTTCGACTGTACATTTCCATCTTGCTCTCCTCCCTGAGAGGAGTGTTTCTTTAAACATACCCACTAGCGGTGTATGGTAGTGAATAGTGTGTTTCGTAACCATATACCATATCTCGAAACTTTTGTAATGCAAAAACCACTGCAAGTGCCTCAACGTCTGTAGTGCAATAATTTCTCTCTGAACCTTTTATTTGTCCGCTGGCAAATGCAATTGGTTGATTCTGTCCTCTTTTATCTTCTTGCATCAGTACAGCCCATATTCCCTTAACTGACACATCTGTATAAATGATAAATGGTTTCGTGAAATCCGGATATGCCAAACAAGATACATTTGAAAGTTTATTTTTTTAATTGTTAAACGCTTGTTTTTGTTCTTCTTCCCATTGGAATATAGCATCTTTTTTGAGTAGTTGGAATAGAGGAAAGGCTATATGAGAGAATTGTTGTATGAATGACCTATAGTACCCTGCTAGACCTAAAAATTGTCTAACTTCGTCAGTCGTAGTGGGTTCAGGGAAGACTCTCACTTCCTGTATTTTGTCATCGGTGGTGTGAATACCTTTAGCACTTAATCTGTAGCCTAAGAATTTTATTTCCTTAAAGCAAAGTTTGCATTTAGAAAGCTTAATTTTTAAACCAGCATCTCCAAGCTTTTGTAAGAGTAGGTCTAATTTCTGGAGATGTTCTGGGATATCTTTCATTGCGATGATAATATCATCAAGATAAACAAATATTCCTTGTCCTAAAATTCCGGACAATACGTAATTCATAAGAGGCTGGAATGTGCCTGGGGCTGTCTTCAGTCGTACTGGCATTCTCCTATACTAGTAATATTCAGTATTAGTGGAAAAGGCAGTGTATTTATGTGACTCCTGATGTAATGGTATTTGATAATATCCACTGAGCAAATCAATCGTGGAAAATACATTATTTTCTGGTCCAATATCCAGTAGGATGTCGCTTAGCAATGGCATGGGAAATCGGTCTGGGATTGTGTGATTGTTTAGTTTACGGTAATCTACTACCGCACGCTTTTCTCCATTTCGTTTGGGCACGAAGAATAATGGGGAATTCCACGGGGAGACTGATGGCTCAATAATTCCAAGTTTTAACATTTCGTCGAGATACTGGTTTGCGAGTGTACGCTGAGATTGTGGGATTCGATAGGCAGGTACGAAAATTGGTGATGTATCTGGGTGCACGTTAATCTTGTGATTAATCAGGTTAGTACACCTTAATTGTTCTCCGGGTAATGCTACGGTGTCCCCGTGTTTTTCCAACAGGGTTAACAAATCATTTTCTTCATCAAATTCACCTGAGTGAATTAAATTCTCTTTTATGCTTTCTCTTTCCGAAGATTTTATTTCACTTGTCACTCCAGCTAAAACTATTTCCATCACGGGGGTGGGACATTTTTCAATATTAACTAGACAAGTCCTCCTTTTCAACTGTACTTCCCCATTCATATGATTAATTAGGAATATCTGAATTTGCCCATCGTCGTTCATCTCATATAATGCGTTTTCTACTGACAGTCCTTTTACTTTACATAATTCTTCTAAGACAAGAACAGTACTATTCTGTAGTTTGCTCTTTATGGTAACTTTCATATAGGAGTTAGGTGGTATAATTAAATCATTGGTGAGATGGGTGGGAAAAACTGATCAGACTGTACCATTACCTGGGTTTCTAGTCCTGGAGGCTGGGGAGGGGGAGCATGTGAGTGGATCTATACACTCATCTGTTTGTGTATGTTTGCTTAAGCTTTTAATATTATCAATTCTTTTTGGTTCTGTTTTACTAATCGGTGAGGACTCTGATGGTATTTCCTCTACGAATTCATTATCAAAGTCTATTCCATTCATTTGTGGGAGTAAAGTTATTTTCTCTGTTCTCATGCATCTTAAGCCCAGTAACATATGAGCTTTAGTTGCTAAGTTTTCAATGATATACAAAAATGCAGAGATTGGTCTTGTAGTTTCTGTGAAGCTGATGTTTAACCGTATCATACCATTTACTGCAATTTGTTTACCATCTACCATATATAAGTCTAAATCAGATTCTTCCAGAAAAGTTACTTTCTTCTTATTTCTAAAAATTCTATCTATTTCTTCTTGTGTTATTAAGTTCACTGGAGAGCCTGAGTTTAAAAATATGGAAACGTTTTGATCCTCACATACAGCTGGTATCAAGATACACTCACTTCCCAACATGCCTCCTATGTGAATTTTAGACTTGCTTTTCTTTACGTTTGTTCGTTTTTTGTCGGGACTTGGCCTTCCCCTGATTTGAAAATGGAACCAAATTTCTCTACTGTCTTGCAATTACTGGTCCAATGCCCTTGGCACCAGTGATGCCTAGAGTATGGGTCAAATCCTTGTGCCTTTTGTTTGTCTTCTTTTGTTTTAATAAATCATTCATTCTTTGTGTGTCCTGGTTTTGCACAATAATGACATAGAATGGACCTATCTCCTGATTGTGATCTGCGAGATGACTTCCCATATTTAGTGGTTTCTGTGGTGCGAGATCTGCTCGGACTGCGTGGAAATTTATGAGACTGCCTGTGGCCTGGCATTTGAGATCATTGCCTCGACGCATTTGGTTGTTTGCTCTGTCTGCTTTCGGGTCGCAATCGATTTTGTTCTGTGTTTGGGTAGTTGTAGCTGTTTTCACAGCTGATATTGTCTCAGGCACTCTCATTCTACTAGAATGTGATTGTGTTTCGATCACCCCTGCTTTGCTACACTGCATCTTTACCTCATTCATTAAGTCTAGTAAGAACATACCTGGAGTGTATGCGATCGTCTTGGCGATCTTCAGGGTCCTATCAGGTAATTTACACAAGGCAGCTACATAACCAATGATGTCTACGACAAGGTCTGGGGACATCTTTCCATCTCCTGTTATCCAGTTTGAGTTTTCTAAGGTAGTTAATAATGTTCTTTTGATGGTGGAGACATCAGCAGTTATTTCCCTGAGTACATGATTTGTACTGTGCTCCTTTGCAAGATCTATAATCTTGTGTAATTCTGGGATTATACCTGGCAAAATGTTTATACCTCCAGAAAATTTCTTCAAGAAATCAGTTTTAAACTCATAATTTGTCTTAGCTCTGAGAAGCTTATCAGACTTAAGCAAGTCTCCTGCCGGGCACCTTTCCCGATTCATCCAGGGGGAAAAAATAGCAGTTTTCTCATGTTCATCTGTTATGTGCCTTTTTACGAAGATCTGTTCGCACTGATTGGTCAATGAAATAACATCAATACGATCTTTTTCTGTGCCAGAGAATTCTGGGGCAGTTTTATCCTCATGATAAACATAAACATGAGGTGGGGATGTTTGATCTGTGGTATTGGTTGCGTTATTCATTTTCACTGGTTGCTTTGTTAATGTAAATTGGACTTGTTTATCTTTGTTTGGGGGAATAGTGGAATAGGTTTTCCCTGAACGATGAACTCTGTTAAGTATATTTTCATAGGTATGCATGGCAGAGACAAAGTCCTCACTCGCTACATCAGAGGGGGTTTGCCAATCATCATCATTATCATCTAGAATTGAGGTATTTGTTTCTTTGTCTTTAGTTAGCAGTGAATTTTGTAGGGTGGGTGTGTTGCCCTGTTGGTCTCCTAATTGTGTATCTGCAGTGGGCGCTAACTGTGTATCATCTGTTACTAACACAGGTGGACGTGAAAATATTCCTGTCATATCACTCAGCTAAAAAGATTTCGTGTTGCTAAGGTATGGTGTTATGATATACGTCTTTTGTTTATGTCCTAACTAAATAGATGAGTAAATGAGTTGTAATGAATGATAGTGAGTGTATAAGTGTATATATAAAAATAAGTAAAGGTGATTGTACCTAATTTAAAGCACTGAGAAGAAATGAGTAAGTATAATTACACCCATTTGATACAGATGATGTCACTCGGAGAGGCGTGTTGACAGCAGATGTCGATCTCGAAAGATTAATTCAGAGTTGATGGAAAATCTCCCTCTCGATAATTGTAGCGCTGTGTTGATGGACGATATTACTCCGGAAATTCCATGGACTGATGATTTCAATGTTGATTGTAGTGGTTAACAGCTGTAGTCATAGGCGAACCTCACCATAGAACGTCGAATTCCCACTCACTACTGTTCGAAATAAATGAGTATGAGTAGGAACTATGTGAATAAGGATGAGTAACAAGCAGTGCTTGAGAAGTGCCTGGTGTCAGTCACACGTTGATTGACATGGCGTCGTCTCAACAAACACATATGGTGACATCGTCTCAGCAGATACACATGGTGGTGTTGGCTTCCCACACTAGTAGCTGTGGTGAGTAAATGAGTAGCGATGAGTAACCTGAATGAGGAAAGGTGAGTAAGATGCATTATAAATGTGGCTCTGGTATTTGCCGTGTCGTCTTGACCTCTGTGAACCTGCATCAGCGGTGAAGGTAGGGGGGCGGTAGGAGAGAGCATTGGGGATCTAGTGCTTGTTGCTTTGTTCTTGCTTTTCATTTACTTGTTTTGTTTTTTATTCTTCTTGCTGATACCTGAAGTTGCGTGAAGAAGATTATTGAGTTGTCTTGTAGACATGTTATTTGTAGTTAATTGTAGAGCTTGTTGATCCTCACTCGTAACTTGTCGTTGCTACTATATGCTCGACTATGTTACATTGATTGTAGAAATGATGGTTCGTAAGTGTAGAGCTGATCGTTACTGCCACCATTTATTGTATGTGACTCTTTGGTCTTGTAATATGTAAGTCTTGAGTTTCGGTTAAAGTTATTGTGCTAATCGAAGAGCAGGAGGAGTTAAAGATGAATACAGGGGGTTGATCTTGATTTATTATCTTCAAAGAAAGTCTAAGTTGAGCAGCGTATGTAGTACACAGGGACATAATTTACTGTCATCATACCCCTCTTCTTATTTCCTCTCTCCACTACCTGTCGGTTCTATGGGTAGCCCCTTTCTGATCTCTGATTCCTACATTCTCGTTTAGCAGGGGTCGTGTCATGTGGGCTATACTGTCGTGGAAGCTTCCAGAACTCTGTATGTCTGTGTGTATGTACAGCTTCCGGTGCTCTTCTAGCATTCTTTCACTTAAGATTTGCAAGCTAATTTCCTTTTGGTTGATTCTCGCTAACACACTTCCTATCTCACACCCTGGCTTGGTGCTTCTATCTATCTATCTATCTATCCGTGTGTTGTATTATTATAATATGGACATGTGTGTGTGTGTGTGTGCTTTAACTCCTCCTAAGCTGTTTCATAGACTTGAATGAAACATACCACGTAGGTCCGTGTGGTTACCCCGAAGGTTTTCCATTATATACACTTTTCCAATCATGATTATATATTTTTTTGGGGGGTCAACCCTCTCACATTATTGAAAATTTTCAGAAACAGTGGAAGGAAGACAGATATTAGTACAAAGTTGTACTATGGTCTCTCATCATTAATACGTCGACTGGGCAGCGTGTCCTCCCTCCTTGATTGTTGGTGGGTCAGCCCCCCACCCTAAACTATAAGCGATCAGAAACAGGGGAAAGTGAGCACATATATATAAGCGAAATCGACATACATATTGCAGCATTGAATGTGCAGTTTCCTTGTTTTCTCTAAATGCTCAGGAACAAACTGCACGTCTTCTATATTTACTTATTTGGATGTTGAGAAAAAGGTAGCCTAACATAATTTCCCATCTACCCTCGGAGAGGTATGGACGTTCTCTGTCAGGCTACCGTGGATTGTCTCAGGCTGCTGCTGCTGCTGCTGATGATGATGATGATGATGATGATTACGATGATGATGATGATGATGGATCTGTGATTTTAGTGGTGATGGGGTTAGAAAGAATATCACTTAACTTCTTTACTGTAATGTTTCCTTCATTTTCATAGTCCCTTCAAGTAATGATAGAATTTGAGTGGTAAAGTGGCTAGGTAAATGATGTGTAACGAAACTTAGGTCAAATATGAGATGGTTATTCGTGGACTAATTTTGGGTTGTGAAGGAACACCAACCATAATGTATTGTAGCTCCATACCGGATAATATATATAGCTTTATTGATATAGCATTTCTTACTAAAGCATGAAAAAGGTAATAACTAGAAGAGGTAGCATTCATTTCAAAAGTAACCTTGTGTAGCCTGTCACCCTCGTCAATCCAAAGATGTCCTTGGTGTTTTATTCTTACTAAAGCATGAAAAAGGTAATAACTAGAAGAGGTAGCATTCGTTTCAAAAGTAACCTTGTGTAGCCTGTCACCCTCGTCAATACAAAGACATCCTTGGTGTTTTATTCTTGATACCATAAGACAACCTTAATCTTTTTCAGCGTAGGGGGGACATCGTAATAAAGGGACTATATACTGGCTCCACCCTTGCTCCTTGACAATTCACAACCCGATTTACTGAAATGGCGAGATAGAGTATGTGTTATTAAGCTGAGCACGTTCTCCAAAATTAATGGCTCGGCTGAAAACGTAATCTGCGTGCGTTTGAGTTAATGGCACGGAAAGAACGCTGCATATGGGGAGAAATAATTGGAGGAGGAGGAGGAGGAGAGAGAGAGAGAGACAGAGAGAGAGAGAGAGGGAGAGAGATGGCTTGGGGACAAATGAGAGTCATGGAGAGGGGAAGAGTGGAGAAAGAGACAGCGTTGAAAGGGAAGGCCGAAGAGGTTATCGAAGTAGGGAGAGGGTTTGGTGAGAAGGGAGAAGAAGAATGAGAGGTGGAAATTTTGGAGAGGAGCAGGAAGTGAGGGGAGAAGGAAGAAGAAAGGCAGAGGGTGAACGGAGGTAAAGAAGGCAGGGAGAGAATGTGATGAAAATAAATAAGAATGAGGAAGATGAAAAAGTTAAAATGAAGATAATAAAGAGGGGAGAGTAGAGAGGGAGGAAGAGAAAAGGACGAGAATAAGTTTTGAAATTAAGCAGAGATTGTGAGGACTGTGAAGAACAATGAGAAACAGGAGGATGGAAAGGGAGAATGTATGAAGGAGAGAAGAAAAAACAGAAGGAAAGAGAGGACGGGACGAAAGAAAAAAGGGGAGAGAACACAGGACGTACTGGAGTAAGGAGAGAGAATAATGGCAGGTGAAATGTTCATTGAAAGAAAGGTACTGTAGGTGGCAAGAAGATGGGAGGGAGAATGTGGGAAAGGGGAGAAGGACGTTTGGATGTAAACAAGGAGTGTGATGAAAATGAATGGGGAGAGATGTGAAAAGAGAAAGGAAAGGAGGAAAGAAAGTGAGATAAAGGGGTGACGAGGTTACTGAAAGTGCGAGAGACAGTGATGAAGGAAGGAAAACAGGATGGGAGCTAAGATATGAGAGGAAGGAAAGAACAGGAGGAAGGGGAGGGAAAAAGACTGGAGGAAAGAGAGAAAGGAAGAGAGAAAAGATGTGAAGCGAAGGGCTGGAGTAAGGAGAGTGAGTGAGATGTGAGAGGAAAGGGAGGGAAAAGGAGACTGGAGAGCGGAAGACGAGATCGAGAGGGAAAATGAGGATGGAGAGAGAGAGAGAGAGAGAGAGAGAGAGAGGGAGGGAGGGGAACCGTACAAAAGATGATACAGTAAATATAAAACGTAACTCACACATGCGAGAACTGTAGGGAAAGTAACTTAGAAGGCAAATGAACTCTCGTCCTTACATTTGGACAAATAAACAGACATAGAAAGCGAAGAAAGGTTACAGTACTTAAAAAAAGAAAAGACTGTAGGAGAAGAATTTACATGAAAATGCCAAACGTAATTTTCAACTCACACACACACACACACACACACACACACACACACACACACACACACACACACACACACACACACACGCACATTTTAGCAAGGACGACCAGTGATAATGAACAAGGTGACGTGAATAGGGAAGGGATGTATGGGGAAAGGGAGAAAGTCTCTCTCTCTCTCTCTCTCTCTCTCTCTCTCTCTCTCTCTCTCTCTCTCTCCTCCAGTAGCTTATACTTCTCCCTTTCCCCTCTTCCCATTGTTACGAGTATTCCTAGTCATATTTATCGCTGTTAGTAATGTTTCCTCCCTCTCTTTCTCTCTCTCTCTCTCTCTCTCTCTCTCTCTCTCACACACACACACACACACACACACACACACACACACACACACACACACACACACACACACACACACACTTCCTCTATTTTGAACAACATCTCTCCGAAAACAAACCTTTTATTCTTCACCGTAACTCGTCTGACCGTGGCCATTAATCACAGCCCCATCACTGTACCCCCATCACTGTATCCCCCATCACTGTATCCCCCATCACTGTACCCCCATCACTGTATCCCCATCACTGTATCCCCATCACTGTATCCCCATCACTGTATCCCCCATCACTGTATCCCCCATCACTGTACCCCCATCACTGTATCCCCATCACTGTATCCCCCATCACTGTATCCCCATCACTGTATCCCCATCACTGTATCCCCCATCACTATATCCCCATCACTGTACCCCCATCACTGTTTCCCCTAATCTTCTCCATGTTCTGTACTCATTATAAAGTGAGAGGTAATTATTGCAGGTATTTTTGTTCGAACTTGTACCCGAAATTAAAAATGAATACTGTACTTTGGCTACGGTTATGTAGAATTTCCCTAACAAGATGTACCCACTGCACACAGACGCTGCTCACTATCCCGACCTCTTTGGTGACGTCATTATCAAGCAGACTAACTTCATTTCACTTCTCCTTCACTGGATACCTGCATTGTCGAGGATGTAAATAATCAACACCGCTCTCTGTTCTCCTTGCATTTATTGAGAGAGAGAGAGAGAGAGAGAGAGAGAGAGAGAGAGAGAGAGAGAGAGAGAGCAGGGAGGGGTGGGTGTGAAATGAGGCCAGGAGGTCAGTGTGGCTTTAAGTGAGGGGAGAGGGGGAAGAGGCCGTGAAGAATTAGAGGGGAAAAGGGCTGGGTAGAGATGTAATAATGTGGTAATGCATTGTACTGTTGTGTACCCTACCTCTCTAACTCTAGTCTCTCTCTCTCTCTCTCTCTCTCTCTGGCTGGATGAGGAAGGGTCGTTTATGTATGAAACTTTAGGATGCTGAAACTCGTGTTTATGGCTTGAGAGAGAGAGAGAGAGAGAGAGAGGGAGAGAAAGAGAGAGAGAGAGAGAGAGAGAGAGAGAGAGAGAGAGAGAGAGAGAATGAAGTGATGTGAGGTGAAGTGGAAAGAGAAAACAAGAATACGTACCCCGAACGTAAGTGCATCGTAGCTCAAAACGAAATTCTAGAGGAGGAAAAAGAGGGAGGAGGAGGAGGAGGAGGAGAAGAACAAGAAGAAGAAGAAGAAAAAAAAAGAAGAACAAGAAGAAGAACAAGAACAAGAACAAGGAGGAGGGGGAGGCGGAAGAAGAAGGGGAGGGGACAAGAAGAGGACGAATAGACAAGAAGAAAAAAAAAGAAGAAAAAGTCATGACGATGATGATGATGATGATGATGATGGGGAAGGAAGAGGGTAATGGGAATAGGGAAGAAAAAAGGAGAAAAGTCAAAATGAAGTAAAATCGGAGAAGATCTGAAAAATAAAAGAGAAGGGATGCGGTGAAACATAAAATGGCGTAGAGAGAAGAAAGGAGATCAGGAAAATGAAAATGGATGCAGATAAGATGTAACTGAAAAAGAACGGAAAGCAGAGAAGCGAAAAGAAAAGAAGAAAGGAACGTGATCGCAACTTCTGATGCGAAAAGAGGGAGAAATAAATGAGGAGGAGGAAAGAGGTAGAGAGGAGGGAACTGAGATGGAGATGACAAGAGATGAAGGAAGAGAACAGAAGGGAAGAGAAGAGTAGAGAAGGTATGAGGTAAAGATAACAAGAGAAAATGTATGAAAAGTTGAAATGAGCACAAATGAAGGAAAGAATCAAGAGAAGACTAGTAAATGAAGGAGAGAAGAAAAAACGAAGAGAAGAGGAGAGGACTGAAAAAATTGATGAGAAGAGAAAAAAGAAATGAAGAGAGAAAGAATGAAACGAGCAAGATGATCTTCAGGTGATGGTAGCTCGTGATTCGCTCCCCAGCCAGTTTATTTGCCACGATCGTCTTTCTGTTCGCCTTATATGAGCAGTTGGCTGAAATGGCGACCTCTGGGATATATGAGGGTGTCAGGGTACAGGGTGTGGGTGTGGAGGAGGATTGTGTGTGTGTGTGTGTGTGTGTGTGTGTGTGTGTGTGTGTGTGTGTGTGTGTGTGTGTGTGTGTGTGTGTGTGTGTGTGTGTTTTTTATGCAAGGAAGAAGGAAAGAAAGGGTAGAAACCCACAAAATTGTTCCCTACTAGAAAAAAAAAAATTACATAAAGCCAAAATCAAGATAAGTTCATATCAAGATGCCTGGACACACTGCGTTCAAAAGACAGGAGGTCATAGGCAGTAAGAAATACAGACAGGGGAATACAGTTCCAGAGGTGACCTGGTGCATACGTGAAGGACTGAGAGTAACAGTAAACTCTAGCATTAGAGAGTTGGACGGAAAAGGGATGAGAGTTTGCTGCCAGAAGGGTCCTACGCGCCCGTCGTAATGATAGAGGGATGCAAGCAAACAGTTCAGAGGAGCTGTGACAATTGAAGTAGGGATAGTAGAGCTACAAGGATGCAACAGTGCAGGCGAAGAGACTGAGTATGAAGGGAGCGGGTGGGAATAAGAAGGTTAATGAGACAAAAAGTCTGGCTCCACTTTGTTGGGAAAAGCTGATTGTGGAGAGCATCCCCACACAGAAGAGTTGTGCTCTACAATGGGACGAATAAAACCCCTGTATAAAGTCAGCAACTGCACGCGCAAATATGCGCGCGCGCGCACATGCACTAGCGCTTAGATAAGAATAGGCATTTACAGTTGCGATGTGTCAGGGATGAAGTGTGGTTTTGGGTGAAGATGTGTGTGTGTTTGCTTGATGTTGTTGTTGTTGCTGTAGCTCTTGTTTTTGTTGTTGGTAAATCCCTGTCTGTGTGACCGAGAAGACCAGTCGACCGCAGTTAAGCAAATACCTCTATGGGACCATCCGACAGGCAGAGTCTAGTTACATACACTGTGTAGTGAACCGGCGCCCTCTTGTGTTAGATAGAGCCTCGTCACGGTCGGACTAGGAGGTTCATCCCAAGGGGCGGTGCAGGGAAATATGAAGAGAATTGCTCCCGGGTGGACGCTGCAGTTCCTTCACCCAGGGTCACAGCATCACCTCGTGTAGGTTCCCTCCCAGGACCATTGTTTGCTTGTTTGTTTGTTAGTTTAATGTGATAAACCAACAGCTGACATCCTGCAAAATTAAGTAACCCTAAGTAATTGATTGTTTGATTTTATTATTTACTGAATTACGATAAAAAGGTGGGTGAACAGCATTAATTCTGACATATGTGGAAATCGTGCGTTTGAGAGGTTGTAGGTCTTAGTGCCTTGGTTTCCACCTTGGGGCCATGATCCCCTGGGATCCATAGTGTAATGCTCGGAGAAGTTAATGGGGTAATCTTGCGTTTCTGGATTCAGTTATGAAAAAAAAATATATTTTTTTTCTAAGTCAAGATTTTGGAGTTTTTTTTTTTTCTGTCAAACTCTTCGCTCAAAGCATACCTGGAGGCATATAATATGAAATCCTTGAATTTTGAAGTGTCTCATATGCCACAGAGCAATCGTAAAGAAAAGCCTGGGAGAGCTTTGACTATGCCTGAGACGCTACAGTATACTGGCTGGGTATATGTGTTTCTATTGGTCTCGTCTACCTATCTCTATAAAGCATTGTTTTCTAACCTATTAAACTGAAAAAGTGTAATCAACGTGACCTGGAGTGTAATTTTTTTTTTTGCCCGTAGTATTTTAATCAAATGATAACCCAAATAGTAAAAAAATAAATCTGATTTCATCAGCAACAATGAGTTTTCATTTAATTTTCTGAGCCTTCTTTGATGGGCATGTAATGCGTCCGTGTGTTCAATCGCCAGAATTGGCAAGTTTTATATAGAATATGCTCATTCGAGCAAAGTAATTTGTTCTTCAAATGAAGATGTAGACGGTGGCCACGAATGTTGCCATAATTTTTGTGGCCCAGGAACCACTGTCATAGGGAAGAAAAAGAGAAAGAGGAAACGAGTTGCAAAGTTGAACAGTTCTGTAAATGAAGGACTGTGGGACGGTACTGCCATGGCCACTTCCTTTGAGGAAGATAGAGCCATTGTATGGATGTGTATGTTATCTCATGTCTCTTTTCCTACGTATTTGTGAGTTTCGAATGTTTGTTGACTTGCGTTTGTTTTTAGTCCTATATGTGTATTTGCTTTTCACTTCTTTTAATGTTTGTTTCTTACCTAAGTTTGTTCCACTGCTTCCAGTGTGCATTATTGCATCCTATATCTATTATTCTTCTTATGTCTGTTTGCATTCTGTGTTTAATCTTCTTTTGTCTGACTCTTGCTTCCCGTATATTCTGGATGTATTTTTTGTACATTTTTTCTACTCCCAATGCATGATTTTGCGTCCTATATCTTTTTATTGCCTCTTTTCTGGTTTTGCTTCTTAAATGTTAAATTATTTTTGATGTCTATTGATGCTCTCCGTGTCTAGCTATGCATCCTGTGTGTAATTTATGAACTTTTTTTTTTTTTTGTTCTGTGTCTGTTATTGCCTCATGTATGAACTTGCTTTTTGTGTCTGTCTTTGATCTGTATGTGTTCTATCATTGGCTATGGTTTATTATTTTTCCATGCATGTTTTGCATCATGTCATTTCCGTGAGTCTGTTTTGCTTCTCCCCCCACCCCCCGTCCCCCTTTCTTACTGCTTTCAATGACTGCTTTTGTGTTCATTGCTCTCCCTGTCTCTCTTTTGCTTCCCCTGACTGTTTCGTTTCCTGTGTCTGTATTGCTTCCTGCGTTTGTTTTGCTTCCTGTCTCAATTTTGCTTTCGATTTCTGCTTTGCTTTCCATCTCTGGTTAGCTCCCTATATCTGCTTTGCTTCCTATATTTGCTTTGCTTTTTATGTCTGTTTGCTTCCTATGGCTGCTAATAGTGCAACAGCTCAAAAGGATCAGGACCTAATGAAATTGTGGAAAGATTCTGCTTTACTTTTTCCAATACTATCCAAAGTTGCCAGAAAGTATCTGTCATGTCCAGCATCTTCAGTCTACTCTGAAAGGCTGTTTTCGGAAGCTGGTAATATATACAAGGAGAAATAGGTGGTGGCGACCATCATCCACTCACCTGATGTAGTGCTGCCTACTTCTTCCTTAGCCTTTATCATTCTTTTTCTGTGCCTGCTCTCCTCTCTTCCTATTCCTCTCATCTTTCCTGTCACTAGTTAATGCTATTCTTTCCGTTACAGGTGGCTTTACATTGAGTGACAAGCCAAATGGTTTCCTGTAAGCCAAGAAACCATTTACAAAGCTGGGTGGTAACCATATAACCAAACCATACGTGCTCCCTACGTGTTAAGTGGGTTGGTGGAGGGTTAGTGCCTCTCCCTGTAAAACAAATAACTCAGAGACAAATGGCCACCCCGTACGGGATTATGGCGTCTGCCAATAGATAGATACATAGATAGAAACGTTCTCGTCTGCTACCTCGAACAGAAGAACAACTCCTATTTCTCCATCATAATCTTCCTCGCTTCCAACTTGCAGATCCTGGCAAATGAATGAGCTCATTTCAGTGAAGTCACCGGCTCATTTTTCAGTTTAAACATATTGATGAAGGGAAGTGACATTTTCTTTCGCACATTGGTTGAAAAACTGAAGAATTACTGTAATCCTAATTCACAAAAAAATTGTAGTTTATGTTTGTACTACATATTTTTTCGATAAATATTCTTAAAATATAACTACAGTATTTTAACTGCCTCATTTCTTAACAAACTGATATAAATGAAGAGTTAAGAAGAAATAAGTAAGAAAGAAATCCAAGAAGTTAAGAGTTGAGACATAATTTATAAGTAGTATGATAAATGATTGGATGTAAAATAAAAGTTCCGGTTCTGGCCAGTTATTTTATGACAGTTCCGGCCGGAGCCGGAACTTTATAAAAATTGAGGTTCCGGCCGGAAGTAACCGGCCGGAACTAAGTTCCGGTGCACCTCTAATATATATATATATATATATATATATATATATATATATATATATATATATATATATATATATATATATAGATTTGCGGTAGGTAGGGGCGCTCACCATCCACTCACTCGATGTAGTGCTGCTCTCGGGTGTATGCCCTTTCCTCTCCATCCTTCTTTCCTTCCATTCTCTTCTGTCTTTCTTCCTTCATTCTTTCCTTGTCCTTCTGCCTACGGGTGACTTTACACTCCCTCGTCTGTCTTTCTTTCCCTCATTCTTTCTACTTCCTTCAGCCTGTGGGTGACTCTACGCTGAGTGACAAGCCAAATGGTTTCCTGTGCACCGGGAAACCATTTACTACGCTGGGTCGTAACAATTTAACAAAATTTTGTCGCCTGGTGGTTTAGTGGGTAACTATTGCGCTCCAATCGGATTGAGCCGGTGAAGGTTTATATCCAAGGGATGGTTGGGGTTGATTGCTCATGTAATGCCACTCAGGGATGAGTGAGGCTGGTCACTCTCATCTTAAATGTCGGGACCAACTGCCTAGCCCCGGGCTCCTACGCTCCTCATGGGGCAATGTAGGACTGGATGATGGATATATATATATATATATATATATATATATATATATATATATATATATATATATATATATATATATATATATATATATATAAATGTATATCTATCTATATATATTGTTACGGAACAGAGAAAGATAATGTACACTTTAAGTGAGAATACGAAGAGTCACTACTGTCCCGTAAAGTTCCAGGTTCAAAACAAAAGAGTTAGGTAAAATTACAAGTTAAAGTTTAATGCTCAAACTAACAACAAAACATTCAGGACTCATAAGGATAATGTAATGGGAAAAACAGGTTAAATATATGGTTAACTGCAATAGCCTCTATTAACACAAAATTAGCAAGAGTAAATTTACCTAAGTCAACCCTGATAAAACGAAAATACACCGGGTAATGCTCAGTTAATGCAAGATAAATTATTACAGATACAAACTATTATCAAAAATGACTGACATAAAACCCAACATTAATCAAAAAACCTCACTAGGCCTAAGAATTAACCTTATGCTACACAGTACAAGAAAAAATGCAACAACAGTTATACTCAAATTACACACAGCTGCTAGATGTTTGGAGATTTCTTGAGCACTCACAATAATAATAACTGTACAGGGGAGGACAGAGATGTGAACAAAATGAGGAGCAGATCTAAGTGGCAATGATGCAGAGACTGAGCTCATTATATAGGGGCCAGCAGAGCTTGATACATCTTGTAAGAAGGACGCGCAAATGAAGCCATGGGGACAAAGAGTTGACAATCCCGCACTCAACAACAGAAATGACGACTTTACTATAACGGTAGAAGGGGGGGACTGAGGCAGAACACGCTCGTGATCAAACATGCAGCATACTGTGCGTTAAAATATCACAAAGGATGATGAAATCATAGGCTATGTAACACCTCCCCACAAAGAAAAAAAGAAATTTACAAAGGAAATTTCTTATTACTCTAAAACAATCTGTATATGGCATTACAGAACATGCAAAAGTCTTTCCTAATGTTACAAAACATGAGATCTCCCTAGCACGTTCAGTCATAGGTACTTGCCAGTATCCCTTTAACAAATCAAACTTACTTATGTACCTAGCCTTTCCGATCTTGTCTATGCAATCTTCCACACGAGGGAGAGGGTAAGTGTCTGTTTTGGTTATCTGATTAACACGTCTGTAGTCAATGCAAAGCCGCTGTGACCCACCTGGCTTAGGGACTAGAGTGACAGGAGAACTCCACTCGCTCTGACAGGGCTCAATCATCTTGTGGTCCAACAGGTAGCCAAGCTCCTTCTGGATGAGAGGAACTTTCACTGGGTTCACATGGTAAGGAGGCAATTTAAATGGCTAGGCGTCTCCAACATCGACATCATGCATCAACACAGTGGTTCTTCCTGGAGTGGCACGGAACACTTGCGGGTACTCCTGCAGTAATGCCGAAAACTCCTGCCTTTCCTCGGGAGGTAGGTGAGAAAGCTTAGTCTGGAGATCATTCATGATATCAGGATTCTTCCCCAAACTATCACTCAGGCTCATACTGCATGGGAGAGCTTCACTTGCAGACTCGGGTGGAACAGCTACAGTGCAGACTGGATTATTTTCGTCCCTCCTGTGATATAACTTTAGCATGTTGATGTGACATAGTTGCTTGCTCTTTCTACGATCTGGTGTGGCGATGACATAGTTGACATCACTGAGTTTCTTCTCCACGAAATAAGGACCACTAAACTTGGCTTGAAGAGGTTGCCCATGAACTGGTAGCAGAATCAAAACCTGATCTCCTGGCTGAAAGTGGCGTAACCTGGACTTCTTATCATACCAAGTCTTCATCTTCTCCTGAGCAGCTCCTAAATTCTCTCTCGCCAGCTGTAAAGCAGTGCACAGCCGTTCTTTGAACTTCATCACATACTCCAGCAGGTTGACGTCATCTTCCTCTGACAGCCAGCATTCCTTGAGTAACTTAAGGGGTCCTCTTACTTCATGGCCAAACAGTAGTTCAAAAGGTGAGAAGCCCAGTGATTCATTTGGAGATTCTCTTGCGGCAAACACAACGAATGGAAGACCTTTATCCCAGTCTTTCTGATGTTCCAAACAGTATTTCTTGAGCATCGATTTGAGTGTTTGATGATATCTCTCCAACGCTCCTTGGGTCTGGGGATGGTAAGCTGAAGACGTGATCTGGGTGATCCCCAACTCTTTCAGAGACTGCTTGAAAACATTTGACATGAAATTACTTCCTCGGTCGGACTGTACCTCCTTGGGCAGACCAAACTTTGTGAAGAACCCTAGCATTTCCTTAACCACGTTCTTTGCTGAGATATTTCTAAGTGGAATGGCTTCAGGATAACGAGTAGCCATATCAATCAGGGTCAACACATAAGAAAATCCTGAAGAAGTCTTAGGAAGAGGGCCCACAATATCCACCAACACACGGGTGAAAGGCGCCTGAAAAGGAGGAATGGGAACTAGAGGTGCAACCTTTTCGGTCTGATTACACTTCCCCACAACTTGACAGGTGTGACAAGACTTACAATACCAGGAAACATCCCTGAAGATACCTGGCCAGTAGAAGTGTTTCAAAATGCGTGCCACAGTCTTCCTCACTCCAAGGTGTCCTGCCAAACTGGTATCATGAGCCACTCGAATGATATCCTGCCTACAAACACGAGGGATGACAACTTGATGTACAACCTCCCATTCACAGTCGGCTGATGCTGTTGGGGGTCTCTACTTCCTCATAAGTACTCCTGACTTTACATAATAACAAGTAGAAGCACCGGCTGACTCTTCTTCACTGTAAGCAGAGTTAGCTAGACCTTTCAACTCAGGGTCAGCAACCTGCAACTCAACCAACTCTTGACGAGACAAATTATCAACACTACGGGGTACTGCCTCATCTGGTGAGTGGTCCAAATTAGCAAGAAAAGTGTCAGCTAGGATAACATCATCATCATAATTATCCTCTAAATCACCAGTAACTTTAGACTTAGCCCTAGTGACAGCACATGCAGGGAACACATCAGGGACATCACAATCCTGGGTCGCAGCCACTGGCTCACTAGACAACTGAGGAGCTGGACACACTTGACTTCCACCAATATCATTTCCAAGTAAGAAAGTTACACCTGACATTGGGAGTGTCTCAACCAACCCAACCATAACGGAACCATTAACAAAACCAGACTCTAAATTCACTCTGCACAGAGGGACAGAGAAGTAATTATTCCCTACACCTTGTAAGATTACAGTTTCATCAGAGGAATTAACATTAGAGCCTAGAACACTGGTCAGCATAAGGGATTGGCAAGCACCTGTATCACGATATATTTTAACTGATTTCCTGTCATTACTGTCCAGAGGACTGACAAAACCATCAGACAGGAAATTAGCACATGAACTACTGAGAGTATCACCCACGTTACTGCTCAAAAGAGGAGCTCCATCATGAGAATTTAAGTTACCCCTCAAAGCAGGTTCAGTTAACTCAGTTAAAGCATTCTGGGAACTCTCAAGGGTGGACACTAGACCAATTGACTGAATATTTAAAGACTCCTTTTTGTTCACATCACGCTGTCTCCTGAAACATCTCTCCGTAGTATGACCAAGCTTACTACAATAAGTACATTTACTTTTCTGAAATCAAGAGGTGAAGCTGGTATTTACTTCCTGAGAAACATCATCTTTATTCTTTTTCCTGTTACCTGTACTCTGAGTAGAGGCAACGTACTTACTCTCAGCTTTCCCTTTTTCTTTAGAATATCTCTTGTGAGTGAGAACATATTCATCAGCTAAAACTCCAGCATCAGACAAATTATCTATTCTTTTCTCATCAAGATATAGGCTTACATCTTTATAAACACACCTCTTGAAGTCCTCCAGCAAAATCATCTGCTTAAATTTACCAAAATCAGAATCCACATTCTTAGAATTTAACCACTGCTCTAACAGATCTTCTTTGATTTTTGCATACTCAAAATGGGATTGCTTATCTTGCTTGTAAGTTGTCCTAAATTTTACTGTATAGGCTTCAGGAACAAGCTCATAGGCCTTAAGAATCAAGCTCTTAACTACGTCATAATTATCAGATTGATCCTGAGGCAAAGATGCATAAGTTACTTGAGCTTTACCGGTGAGAACAGTTTGAAGGAGTACTGGCCAATACTTTTTGGGCCAATTATAACCTGTAGCTACCCTCTCAAACAACTGAAAATACTTTGTTAAATCAGATTCATTAAAAGGAGGGACAAGTTTAACATTTTTAGCCACATCAAAATCATCAGAGCTAGATGATCCAGTTCCACCTTGTTTCATGCGATACTCATGGTCTGCCTGAATCCTAGCAATTTCAACTTGTGCCTCAGCCTCCTTAGAACGGGCCTGAAATTCCGCCTTCTTAGCCTGAGACTCAGCCTCATTAGCACGTGCTTGAAATTCAGCCTCCTTAACACGAGACTCCGCCTCCTTAGCCTGAGCCTCCTGCAGGGCTAGCTGTAACTTAGCTAATTCAATCTGCGTTTGCTCATTTGGAGGAGTTACATTAAACAAGCTTTCATTAATCATGTCAACAATTTGATCTTTAGAATGATGAGAGCGAACAGCAATTCCCAATTGTTGAGCATCAAGCTTAAGTTCATTCTGTGTTCTGTTTTCTACATCACACACTGTTTGCACATTTGACAAAAAATCTTTGGCTTCATCAAGTGTAGTAATAGTAGACATCATGAATAAGTCACAGTCACAAAATATCAAGCAATATCCTTATGATAATATCCTGAATATCCTGATAAGAGGTCGCCAAATTTATGTTACGGAACAGAGAAAGATAATGTACACTTTAAGTGAGAATACGAAGAGTCACTACTGTCCCGTAAAGTTCCAGGTTCAAAACAAAAGAGTTAGGTAAAATTACAAGTTAAAGTTTAATGCTCAAACTAACAACAAAACATTCAGGACTCATAAGGATAATGTAATGGGAAAAACAGGTTAAATATCTGGTTAACTGGAATAGCCTCTATTAACACAAAATTAGCAAGAGTAAATTTACCTAAGTCAACCCTGATAAAACGAAAATACACCGGGTAATGCTCAGTTAATGCAAGATAAATTATTACAGATACAAACTATTATCAAAAATGACTGACATAAAACCCAACATGAATCAAAAAACCTCACTAGGCCTAAGAATTAACCTTATGCTACACAGTACAAGAAAAAATGCAACAACATTTATACTCAAATTACACACAGCTGCTAGATGTTTGGAGATTTCTTGAGCACTCACAATAATAATAACTGTACAGGGGAGGACAGAGATGTGAACAAAATGAGGAGCAGATCTAAGTGGCAATGATGCAGAGACTGAGCTCATTATATAGGGGCCAGCAGAGCTTGATACAGCTTGTAAGAAGGACACGCAAATGAAGCCATGGGGACAAAGAGTTGACAATCCCGCACTCAACAACAGAAATGACGACTTTACTATAACGGTAGAAGAGGGGGACTGAGGCAGAACACGCTCGTGATCAAACATGCAGCATACTGTGCGTTAAAATTACACAAAGGATGATGAAATCATAGGCTATGTAACAATATATATATATATATATATATATATATATATATATATATATATATATATATATATATATATAAATGTATATATATATATATATATATATATATATATATATATATATGTATGTATATATATATATATATATATATATATCTATATATATATATATATATATATATATATATATATATATATCATCAGCCATTACAAGTCCACTGCTGAACAAAAGCCTCCCCCAACCTTCTCCACGAGTTCCTTGACTGAGCCAATCTCTTCCACGTTTTCCCTGCAAATTTCTCTATTTCATCTCTCCATCTTCTGTCTTGCCTTTTTTCTGCTATGCTTGCAATCTCTTGGTGTCCAGTCAGTCAACCTCTTGCTCCATCGGTTATCCCTTATTCTTGCTACATGGCCTGCCCACTTCCATTTCTGTTCATTTATAACTTCTATAATACCTTTGACTTTAGTCTGCTCTCTCACCCAGGATGATCTTTTCCTGTCACTTAAAGACATTCCCAACACTGACCTTTCCATTGCTCTCTGAGAACTGATTAATTTATTTTCCATCGATTTTGTCAGTTTCCAGGTCTCACAACCATACGTCACAGCTGGAATTATACATTTGTTATATACTTTTCGTTTCATACAGCTACTTTTCATAATGTCTCTATGTTTACCGAAAGTTTTCCATCGAATTGTAATGCGTCATTTTATTTCGCTATTATTATCTTTCGCTAATTTTAGCATTTGTCCCAAGTAATTGTACTCCTAGACTTCTTCAAGAATTTCTCCGCTTATTTTGATGATGCTTTTTGGTGTTTGCGGATTAAACATTAGTTTTACTCCAGTTCATCTTTAGCCCTACTTTGAGAGTTTCTCTGTTCAGGTCATTTAACGTTTCTTGCAATGCGTCTGCTGTTTCTGAGATTAGGACAATGTCATCTGCAAATCTTAAATGGTTTAGCTTTTCTCCATGTTCACTCCTTTGTTTTCCCAGTCTAGCTTTCTGAAAATACTTCCTAGGCATGCTATAAATAATATTGGTGAAATTGTATCTCCCTGACGCACGCCCTTCTCAATCTTAATTTTCTCTGAGTCGTTATGTAATTTACCTGTAGCAGTTCCCTCTTTTTATATGTTTTCGAGCAGTTTTACAATCATTCACTCCTTGTTCCCACAATGAGTTTATAATTGCTACGTGCTCCACTGAGTCAAAAGCCTTTTCATTAGGAACAAAACCGAAGCACAGTGGTTCATTATATTCTGTAGTTTTCTCAATTAGCTGATTCACTGTGTGTAGATGATCAGTAGTCGAATACCAGCTTCAGAAACCTGCCTGTTCAAGAGGTTGGTTTTCCTCCAAGTTTGATGTTATTCTGTTCGTAAGGACTTCAGTGAAGAACAAGTGGTCGTGGTTGCACCTGCGGAGGGCTCCCGCGTTTATGTGCTGTTCTAGTGTAACGTTGTCACTTGGATTTTTTGCAGCTAACAAATTGATCGTATTATTTGCAGCTTCGGGAATGGAACCCAAGTTGTCCGAACGCAAGTCCAAAATACTTTAGTTGTAAATGTGAGCAAAAAATTTTACAGAGATCCTATGCCAGGCACCAGGAGCGGTTTTTTATTTGGTAAAAATGTGATCGCTCATTAAATATAGTAAAAGTTTCTCAATCGTGATGGGACCAAGTTTTTTCACATCAGCTAATTTTTGAGATTTTTGTGCCAATTTTTGTGCGATTTGAATGTGTAGTTTTGGCTGCCCAAACTACACACACACACACACACACACACACACACACACACGGCTACTGCTATAGTATATTAGATTTGTAAATGACTGATAAGCTAATGGGTCGATAGTTACTAAGATCTTTTGAGTCACCTTTTTTGTAAAGTAAAATAACTGTTTCATAACACCATGTTTTGGGAATATTCTTTTTTATCCACTGAAAGTGAGCAAGCCTATTTTGTATTTCTACTCCTGCATCCGACAGTAAATCTGATACTATTCCATCTTCTCCCGGAGCTTTCCCTCTTTTCATATTTTTAAGAGAAATATTTACTTTGTCTGGTGTTACCTGAGGTATTTCACTTGTGTCAACTGAAAAGTTAGCTATTGGTACTACGGTCTTTGATGCATACATTTCTTTCTAAAATTCTTCATCTCTCTTCAACATCTTATCTCTGCATTTAATGACTTTACCATTTTTGTCTTTCTGTGGTGTTATTTGTTGCTTTCCTAGTGCCATTTTACTTCGGACCTGTTTCAGAATTTTTCCTTTCTTGATGGTTTCTTTGATCTGATCCATGTTTCTCTTTCTTTTTTCTTCTCTTTGTCTTTTGGTGATAAGCTTATATAATTCCGCCCGTTCTATTTCATCTTTCCTTGTTTTTACTTTCATTCCCTTTCTTTTTTTCATAAGCTCGAGTGTCTTTTCTGAATACTTCTTGACTTTGGTTGAATTAGGTTTTCCTACTACCTCCGCTGAAATCTTAGCACCTTTGTTAGTCTGTCATTCAGCTGATCAATGTCACATTCAGCATTACTTAGAGCCTGAAATCTGTTCCTTATTTCCAACTGCAAGGCTACTTTGTTTTTATTTTTATGGGGCATACCTTTTTATCTTTAACTGTCTTCTTTCTTTCGCTTTTGGAATTGAACCTGGCTGTGCATCCCACCATTCTATGGTCACTTCCGATATTTACTTTGTTGATAACAGTGACATTTGTGATCGTGTTATTCTTATCTGCTATAATGAAGTCAATATATATATATATATATATATATATATATATATATATATATATATATATATATATATATAACACTTTCTGAGAATGGGTCCCATACCCCAAAGTTTTTTTTCCCCATACACCCAAGGGGTATGGATACCCCCGGTTAAGAGCCCCTTTTATAACTTTCGCTTTCCGTGTCTCTTCTTATGTCTGTTTCACTTCGTATTTCTCTTCTTACGTCTGTTTCACATCCTGTTTTTTTTCTTTTCATCTCAGTTTCGTTTCCAGTTTCTCTTGTTATGTCCGCTTCCATTCCTGTTTCGCTTCTTACTTTTATAATTTTTTTTTTCTTTCGCTATTTTGCTTCCTATGTCTGCTTCTGCTTCTTTGACTTTTTTACGTCCTCTGTCTGTTACCCATACCTGCCTCGCTTCCTTCGTCTGTTATGGTTCTTATGTCAGTGTTTGTTCCTTACCCGTGTTTCTTGTTCCAGTGTTTGTATGTTACGTGTTTTTTTTTTTTTTTTCCGCTGCGATTTGCATATATGTTTAGCTTCTTATATCTGCTTACATCTTCCATTGTTAGTTGTTTCTTCTTATGTCATTTTTAGGAATAAGTGTTTTTTGCTTCCTATATTTTTCTTCTTTTAGTATCAGTTCTCTCTCTCTCTCTCTCTCTCTCTCTCTCTCTCTCTTTTGGATGTTTTTTCTTCCCAAGTGTCACGAATTCGCGCGAGCCGTATTTATAAATTCGTGACATTGTATTTTAGTGAGAAAACCACGAATTCTAGTGGAATTCCCACTGGGCATCGCTCTCAGTTCAACCGTCCTCGTATTCACTCAATCGGGATGGTTTTCAGAACATTTCTCACTGTTTCACAAGTGATCATTCTTATGGACGACATTAGTGCCTTCACTGAGTGATTTATTGTGAGAGTATATCGTTCACTCTCTCTCTTTGACCATTGACATAGGCCACGCCTACTTTCCGCAAACTCGGCCAGCCCCTACCTCTTTCAACTGATTGAATTTAGTCAGCTTTGGATCGTCGCGAGTGTAGGACCGTACTTTTGTGCCCAGCGTAGTGCAGTCTTCATTGTACAGCGAGTTCCTGAATCTCCACCTGGACGGTGAGTTGGCGAAGCGGGCTTAGTGAATAGCAGCGTTTTGATGTTCATCACACGCGCCTAGTCTTTTCCCTCAGCTCCCCTCCACTGACCAGTATTTCTTTTCGTTTTTCTAGGTTTAAGTGTGTTTATCTTTTGAATGAGCGAGTGAGTGTATTCTCCCTGTTATTCTGAATTCATGATTTATATAACGTAAATTTATTTAATTGTAATCAATAAATTTACAGTTCTTTTCTTTCACATTAATGTAATTAGAATCTTGTTTTATTTGTCCATATGAAGCTTACTTTAGTTGCCGCTCCTAGTTTGCACAGACTCTTTACATTATTCATAACTGGTACTTAGGCCAGTTCTTTTGTATCAAGCTTAAATCCGTTGTGCCAGCCAGGAGTTAATGCACCGGCAAGAACCTGTTTATTATTATTAGCATTAATTATTGATTGTCAGGAGTGGAGTCACTTTCTCGAGAGGCTAACAGTACTACAAACAGCACTCGTGAGTAATTAGTCTCTGCTGTGTACTGTTGAGAAAGTTTATAAATTCTCGTCTTTAGAGAATCGGCGAAGTAAGCCGGCATAAAGTAAACTTACTGCTTGATTTTCACAAGTCAATTCCTTGTCTCTGTTTTCAAGTAACATCTTGCATAATTCATCCAAAAATTCACATCCCCCCGTGACACCAAGCATTTTATGTTTTGTTTTTGCTACTTGTGCTTTTGCTTCTCTATTCTTTGGTTACTGTGTGTTTTTGCGTTGTTTTTAAATTCATGCTTTATGATTAAATGTCTGTTTTACTCATTTTTGTTTATTCGTCCTTTTATCCCATGTCATTTTAATCGAATTTTTCTTATGTTCCTTTTCTTTTTTCTTGTTACCTCCGCCAAGGAGGATATGTTTTCACTCCTGTCCGTTTGTTTGTTGGTTGGTTTGTGAGCAAGATTACACAAAAACTACTGGACGGATTTCCACGAAAAGTGGTAGATGAATGTGTCTTGGGCCAGAATACACTCCATGAAATTTTGGTGCGGATCCGGATAAAGGTGCGGATCCAGCAATTATTTTATTTTCACTTTCTTTAACATTGCTAGGGAGGGCGTTGGCGGAGGTATGCGCTCTACTGGGTGCCATTCTAGTTCTTCCTGTGTTTTTTTAAGTTTAAATGTCTTTTTTCATTTTTCCTTCTGTGACTTTCCCCTCTTTCTCCATTTTCTGCAGCCTCTTTCCTCCTTCCTCCATTAGTTTTCTTTCACTTCGCGTTCTTTCTCCCTTCATTCCATATTTTCTATATCATATTATGTCCATCCATCTGTCCCTCCTCTTCCTTCGTACGATCTCTTTCTTCACTCCCTCCTCTCTCTGCTTATGTATCTATCTCTGCCTATCTGTCTATCTGCCTTTACCTATCGATATTTATCTGTCTGTCTATCTCTTTTTTCGCCTATCAGTATATCTCACTAACTCACTCCCCCTTCTTCTCTCTCTCTCTCTCTCTCTCTCTCTACTCACAGGTCTCTTAGTCCTTTCTCTCAGTATCCCCTGTTTATTTCTCTCCCTTCCTCTTTTTCTTTCTTCTCTACTTCCTCATCCAGATAGCTCGCCTCACTTTATCCTTCTCCCCTTCCTCATTTTACCTCATTCATCTTTCACTTTTAACCTGTTTCTGCTCATAAATTTATTCCTTTTATATTTCTTCCCCTCTCCTTCCTTTCTTCTCTTCCTCTATTCATGTCCCTCATTCCCTCTTCTCTATCCCTCCATCTTCATTAACTCATCGCCTCAGTTTTCTCTCCGTTCAGTTTTTTTTCTCTTCCCCCTCCATCTATTCCCTCATCCTTTACCCCCCTCTCCACAGTTCCACTTTGCTTCTTTCCTGTTCTCTTTGTTTCCCCTTGTCTCTTCAGGCTATCTTCTTTCCCTTCTTCCCCTCCTCTCTCTCTCTCTCTCTCTCTCTCTCTCTCTCTCTCTCTCTCTCTCTCTCTCATTTTAACGTTTGTTCTCCTTCTTCTATCCTTGCTCTTCCTTTATATTTTTTTCTGTCTCCTTTACATGCTAGTCATTTCCTCATCTCCATTCTCCCTATTTTTTTTTTCCCCCTCGCTTTCCTTCTCTTCTTCTTTGGTCCATCTTCCCCCACCTCCTCATTACCTGCGTCCTGCCTCCACCTTCGCTTAATTCCCTATTTACTCTTTCCCATCTATTTTTCATTACCTTTTCCACTCACCTCCCTCGTTCAGCCTCTCGTCACTGCATTTTCACTTTCCTACACTCCTTTTTCTTCTCTTACTCCCTTCTTCTTCCCTTACCACTCCCGTCCTTACCCTCTTAGTCAGCTTTCTTTAATATCCGTTTACAGTTTACCTTACCTTTATCTCCGTATGTTTTTCGTTTCTCTTTCATTCGTCACTACCTCCTGTATTTTCCTCTACCCTCTTTCGGCCATTCTCACTGTCACCCAACTTCTCTCATTCCTCACTTCCTCTCTCTCTCTCTCTCTCTCTCTCTCTCTCTCTCTCTCCACAGGTATATATATAATATTATATATATAATTACATATATATAAAATTATATATATATTTATAATTATATACATAATTATATGTATATATAATTATATATATATATATATATGTTTATATATATATATATATTATATAGTTATATATATACAGTATAATTATATATATAATTATATATATAATATATATATAATTATATATATATATATGTATATATATATATATATATATATATATATATATATATATATATATATATATATATATGTATATATATATATATATATATATATATATATATATATATATATATATATATATATTTATTTATTTATATATATACTGTATATATATACCGGTATATGTCTGTCAAACAGGCAAGTGAGACCTGGCCAAGACCTCTTGTTCATGGTCTTGAGGCCACATTTTCGAAGCCTCGGCCTTTATAACTGGCCCTGGCTTCGAGTTTGGCCTCGAGGCCAGGTGAAAAGGATAAAAGCCACGTGATGCTTCTGGGGACAAATTCAGGTGATGCTCGACAGGGACACCCCAGAGCACGAACACAAGAGGAGACCCTATCCTTACCATACCGCCTTCATACCTACAGTGGTTACAAGAGTTAATGACGTCATATTAGAAAATGGTGCTCTGGTATGGTTTTATGTGCTGACATGTTCGTCTTTGGTTGCTTCTAAGGTAAATAGAACACGCTAGCCTCACTACACTATCTCCCTTCCTAAAATGGATATATGGGACTGAAGGACATTCTACTCGGTAGCCTATATGGTGTTGTCGTATGGTGTTAGATCCTATCGTACCTGAGATGTTTGTGTTTGTTGTAATGACGGTCAATATGAGCCCCTACTCTCATTATACCATATCCCAACACATTGTGGGTATAAGGCAACTAAAAAATATATTCAAAATATGGTGATCTGCTATGATGTTAGTGTGTGGTGTACCTGAAAAGTTGCCATTTGGCGCTACCGAAGGTAAGCAGGATACACTAACCTCACCATACCACCTCCGTATAGTTATGAAAATTAAGAACTTGATGTTCAAAATATTGTGTTCTATATGGTGTTAATGTGTGATGTACAATATCTGAGCAATTATTTGTTGGTTATATTGAGTGTTAGAACACCGTAGCTGCACCATACATCCTCCCTACCTAGTGTGTTTATATGGGAATTAAGGACATTATGCTCATGATATTGTGTTATGGTATAGAGTTAATACTCCATGTGGTATACGTGAAATGTTAGCATTAGGGTGCACTGATGGTTAGTGCGAAAGCCAAGCCTATCTTTTCTATCTCCCTAACCTATGATCATTATTTAAGTATCAAGGACGTTTTACCCAATACTTATTTGAGGGTGACGGTGCTAGTAAACTGTTTGCTGTTTATATTTGTTTGTCTCTCACTCTGACTCTCACTTTCATTCTTTCCTGCCTCATACCCTCCTTCCTACCTCCCATTCCTCTCCTCGCCCCCTGCTCCACGTCCCACTATCACTCTCCTCCTCCTCTTATTACCTACTTTACTGGGGGTCATCCAATTCTTACTCCTCTTTCTCTTCTCTTATCTCTCCGACCTCCATATTCTTTTGAGTTCTCTCTCTCTCTCTCTCTCTCTCTCTCTCTCTCTCTCTCTCTCTCACCTCCTTTCATTTCCTCTAAATTTACTCTTTTATTCTCCGTATTCTGTTTCCACCTTCATCTTTATTACCTTCTAGTTTCTCTCAACAATTCTCTTCTTTTCCTTTGCTTCTGTGTATAATATTCTAGTGTCCTTTGTCTTTGCTTTTTATTATTCGTTCTTTTTCATTCTCTCCTTCTGGCAACTTTTTTTCTTATCTGTTCTTGATAGCGAAAAATTATTTAAGTTCAGTTTTTTAAATTTTATATGGACAATTAGATCAGCTTAAATAAACTTTATCACTTTCCCAAACCTCCCCCAAGCTTAATGAAATCGCTAAGAGGTAAAAATAATTAAAAATGAGTCATCCTACTCAGAGGGTCTATGAAATAATTGCTTCTTCTTTAGACTCATTTGCGTATCTATAAGCATCCCCCCCCCCTCTCTCTCTCTATTTATCTCTGTCAGCCTCCTAGTCCATTGCTTTCCTCTTTCTTATTCTTCCTTATTCTCTACGTTTATCAGGGCTGTCCCTATTGCCTTGTGACTGCACCTTCCTTCCTCTCTTTCTCTCTACAAATTTTACTTTCTTCCATTGTGCATTGGTCGATCTGTCTAATTCTCTCTCCCTCTCTCTCTCTCTCTCTCTCTCTCTCTCTCTTTATGTGCCCGTTGTTCTCTGTCAATTTGTCTGTCCATCGTTTTATGTGTCCGACTCCAGGTATAGGTTTAATAGCCCGTTCTCTGAGATCCAGGAGTCCTCTTACGTACCAGGCACCTCCACTTGTCACCAGATCGACGCTATCACCCACCGTCCATATTGAATTGATGCCAGGGCTGTCTCATACAGGACTGGTGTACTGGTATTTGCGGGGGTGTTTTTGCGACATGTCGGCGGGTCTAATGGTAGATCACTGCAGTGAACTTAAAGAAATCTGAAAACTTAAACCGTTCCCTGCCCCTGCCGGATTCAAACTCACCTTCACTAGGACAGCAGACCATCTCTTTACCGATTCGGCCACCGCCACCCTCTTTGTTTATGTCTGTGTCTCTAGGTCTTTCTGTATATTTGCCTCTCTATTTTTACCTTTTAGTCTATGTAGCCGTCGAGCTCCATATGCATATTTATCTGTCATTCTGAATCAATACACAGTTATATACAGTACCTGTCTGTCTGTTTACTTCTCTATCTATCTATCTATATACCTATCTATCAATATCTGTCTGTATCTATCTGTCGTTTCGTTTCCACTTCCTAAATCTTTCCTCCGCCTCCCTTTCATTCTCTGCAGTCGACTCCAAATCATAGGCATACAATATCTCCCACAGCAGTATACTTCTGAAGTCACGTGACAGGGCTTCAAGCACCACTAAAACAACAAAGGGCTCAAGACTGACCCCTGATGCACAGAAACATTCACGGAAAACTCATCACTTAAATTTCCATTCACTCTCACCTGTGTGTGAGCACCCATATACGTAACCATAACCCACTCAAACCAGCCAGTTCTCTATCTATCACTCTATCGATATCCTTACATCTTTGTTATTGGTAAATTATTTTTGTAGAAATATGGTCGGATCACCTCAAATGACATTAAATCTCTCTACATATGTAACACTTTTGCGGTAGGTGGGAGCACCCTCCATCCACTCATCTGATGGAGCACTGCCTACTTCTTCCTTCATATCTGTCATGCTTTTTCTGTGTCTGTCCTCCTCTCTTCCTGTTTCTTCTATCCTTCCTGTCACTAAATATTACTCCTCTTGCCACTTCAGGTGGCTATTCGCTCCGTGACAAGCAAAGTGGTCTCCCGCAACTCAGGGAACCATTTACAGAGCTGGGTGGTGATCACACAGCTAAATAACGGAGTGACATGGAACCTACTGTAGCACCCTGTTAACTGGGTGGAGAGACGCAAATGCCTTGTCCACCCAGGAACTAAACTTCCACACTAATCCCTGGCCTCGCTATGGCACAGCACTGTTTCCACATGGGAACATCGGTTCACGGCAGGGGACGGCTCTGCACGGGCGGTTGCTTACATGTAGTTGATGGGTCTGCATGATCAGACTGCCTGGGATAGCACAACAATAACAGTCTCTCTCTCTCTCTCTCTCTCTCTCCTTGAGCCCTTTCCATGTCGTTTCTCCGAACCTCATTCTTCTTTTTCATTGTCTTTTTTCTCTCCCATATTCTCCCACTACTTTCTCTCCGCCTCTCTTCCTTGTCCCTATTTTCTCTCTATTCTTCCTTCTCCCCCTTCGCATCATCTTTCAGCCCTATTCTCTCTCTCCTTACTCTTATCTTTTCTTTTTCTCAATTTCCTTCTATCCCTCGTCACTCCTTTCTCCTCATTATCCTTCCTCCTCTCTCTTACTCACGTTTTACAGACAAAACAGGAAGAGAAAAAAAATCTGCTAATAGAGAAAGGATGAGGAAAGGAAGACGATGGGCGGGATGCGAAGTTACTTAGGTGGAGAAGTGGATTAGGAGATAAAGAGGAATTATGTAAATGGAGAGAGAGAGAGAGAGAGAGAGAGAGAGAGCTCGTGTATCCTCTTTGCGACCTGTAGCGAACGTGGATGCATCAAGAAAGATAACGCGACTTCCCCCAACTTTTGACCGGGAAAACACCATGCCAGTTGTCAGCCAAGTTTTGATTCGTCAGGAGACTCATACCCACCGAGTTATTTCCCGTCCTGTGATTGGATGATAACATTCAGGCCAGATTTAGTCTCAAGTTTTGATTGGCGGGCGGCCTGGCCTGAGCTGGGAGCCAAGACGCGAGGTTAAAAAAGTTCAAGGAAGGGAGGATGGGGCATGGGGAGTCCTACAGTCGTGGGCAAAACTTCGGCTGCAATCCCACTGCGTCGACTTCACTCTTATTGTAGAGCATGTCCGTCACCTTCATCCCTGAGGCATCCTGCCTATTCCACTACAGGGCATGTCCGTCACTTTCATTGCAGACGCATCATACATATATTCCACTGCGTCTACTTCACACTTAGGAACTGTCCGTCACCTTCTTCACTGACAGTTCATATCTGTTACACTCCATCTACTTCACACAAAGGGCACGTCCACCACTTTCTGTCCAGACGTATCATACCTATTCCACTGCGTTTACTTCACACTTAGGGCCTGTTTGTCACTCTCCTCACTGGCGCATCGACGTCAGGCTTATGATACGGCAAATCTGTCTTTTTTTTCCCTGAAGCATCATATCAAAGAGGATCGTCTATGAGAACAGAAATATATCAAGCCTCTGGGCTTAGGAACTTTAATTAGCACAGGGAAGGGAGAATTAGAAGAGGTAAATATTAAGCGACCTTTTGCTCCCGATTGTTCACCGCCTCCATCTCGCAAGAAGAAAGTGAGAAATAGAAGAGATGAAATACTTGACGAACTTTTGTCCCCCACTGTACACCACGTTCATCTCGACACTCCAGGCCTTCACCCTGGCTCCATGCGGCCGTCTGCCCTGCCCTCATGTCCTTCCCTTCCAGCAAGTTTAGGGTCTTCTTTCCTGCGCAGGCTCGCTTCATTATACAGAAACTGTTCCCACGCAACTCACCGACTGTCTTCTCTTGGTCCTGTTTTCGTGAGCTTTGGAGGCGCCTAGCGCGTTTCCTTAATGCTTTTTCTTGAACGGGGCACATGAGTTACCTCAGTGCCGTGACGTCATTGAGTGATATAATTCTTCAAACCTGCGATTACTTTTTAAAAAACTTTTGGATACACCTTCTGCAGTGGCTGAGTAAACAAAGCCTACATCTAACCTCCTATGCCCGAAAAGTCTCTCCAAACCTGAATATAATTCCCTGGGGATGTAAGAATAAAATAGATATAAGTGACTGGATTGAAGAGGTTAATACTATTTGTGTATTAATTTTGTGAACTGTTATTTTATATTGCTATTTTCAGACGGTATAAAAAAGCAATCTTCCGTACTATTACTTGTGTGTGTGTGTGTGTGTGTGTGTGTGTGTGTGTGTGTGTACGCACCAGCATACTTGGTGAGTCACCATAGTATCGGAACTTAGGGATGGTTGGGTAGAGTAGTAGATCGCCGGAGGACAAGGCATTTTAACTTTCCACCTTCATGTGTGCAACTCAGCTTAATATACAGCAGGACGCTATATTATACTAGTAGTTGTAATTAGTAGGGGCTGTTGGCGAATAATCATTTAATTCATGTGTCAGCGAAATGCATGAACATGTTTCTTCCAGGCAGTCTTCCTTCCCTGCGTGGATGTACTGTGATGAGGTGTCACGTTTCTGCGCACGACAAAGGATAAGAAAAAAGTCCCGTTTATTTTAATGCGAATACAAATTAACGCTAGAGACGAGGAACAATTCTTGCAGTTTAATTTGACGTAGCTCGATGACAATAAAACTACACACTGGCTTTGTATTCTTCCCATCGTACTTCATCGTCAGTAGCAATGTGTTCTGCTGATAATCTGTTTAGAGCCTGGTATTCAGGTTGGAGAGACTGCTATTTTGGGTCGTTATGTGATAAATTTATGTGGAAATAAACTACTACGGAAGAGGTGCTTCGGAGCTTCTTTAACCGAGGTATGGGCTTAAATGACATGGTAGACAAAGTGATGCAGTTTTCTCAGCAACTTATGCCTTTTTTGATGTTCTCTTTTATGCTGTCATTCTAAATATATCTATATCTATCTATCTATCTATATTTATCTATCATCTATCTATCAGTCTACTTGTCTATCTATCTATCTCTATATTACTACAGACTTTGTATTAAAAAACACACAAGAGGAATCTGAAGGACAATGTGTAAGATACATCGCTAAGGAACAGGCGTTACGAAATCTCCAAAGACACACAATACATAACTCGTGAGAACATCCAATATTTACTTGCCAAAGTCCTAGTCCGACCGTCCATGTTTACACGCTCACTTGAGCCGACAACAAGATGGTTAAGTTTATCTCATGTGCCAAGTTAGGGCTAAATCTTAGTAAGTGTTGGGAGGATGCTGTACCAGCCAAAGTTGTTACCCCTGTCTGCCAGTGAATAGCTAGAACTGGAATTATAACCTTGGTGCGTAAAAGTAGACAGTTTTTTAGTCAACCATCCTCTTTTCGGAGGATAGGGAAGAATCAGAGTGACATTTGTTTACCGTGGTAGTTGAGCCGCCTCGTTATGTCGGTACTGTGTCATCGCTCCCTCTCCCCCCCCCCTTTTTTTTTTCTGTTTAAATCAGAGCTGATGGTAGGAATATTCACCCCTTGAATCTGATCACGTTGTTAATGGTAAAATCCTGCCATCTCTAGGCGATTGGATGTAGGTTAGGGGGATTCACGTTTGATGAAGGAACGTTAATGAAGGCTGTATCTAACCCCCTCCTATTCGAAAAGTCCAACTTGAATATAATCGTCTGGATAAAGCTGTTGTTTTTGTCGGCCAATGCACAGAAAAAAAACGACCCATTCTCAGCCATGATCCATTTTATGTTTGTCTTCCTGGCACCAGGGGACTTAATGCAGCTTAGAAGGGAATTTTCGAACTGGAGGGAATAGATACATACTCAGTTACTCCTAAACTGAATAAAATCGCACAATAACAGTGAAAATGATGTTGAAATGATGTCTTCGGGCCGAAGAGATTAAATATTGACCTTTACAGTACAACATGTCTCTTTCATGTTAAATAAAATTGCATCGTGTATACATTGTTCGCGTTAGGTATTTGTTTTAACTAGGCATAAAATTACCATCCTGCTGTCTTGAATACTGTGTTGTGATAGGAGATTAATACACAAGAAATTTTATTACACTGGTAACGTGAACTAATATAAGCAAAAACAGACCCCTCCACACACACACATTTATCTACATACCTCATTTACATTATACCTCATTTGCACTCGCACTACACACTGCACAATTCTTTTAGCCACATTGCCCTCGCTATTAATGCCGCAGTTTCCTTTACAACCCCCTCATCCTCGCGTCCTCTTCATTAGGGTTAACCAGATTAAGCCGCGTGAGAAAGGGTGAGAGAGCAAGGCAGGAAGGCAGAGTGAGACAGGGTGATAGAGTAAGGGAAGTTGAGGCAGCGTAAGGCAGTGAGGCTGGGTAGGAGTAAAGCTAAGTGAAGGAAGGTAAGAGAGTAAGACATAGTGAGGCAAAATGAGAAAACAAGACACAGTGAGGCAGAATGAGAGTCAAGTACAATGAGACAAAATGTGAGGGTAAGGTATGGTGAGGCAGAATGAGAGAACACAGAAAAGTGAGGCAGGGTAAGAGTGAGACAAGGTGACACAAAGTGGGGAAGGTGAGAGAGTAAGTGAGAGAGTAAGGCAGGGCGAGGCAGAGTGAGGCAGGGTGTGGAAGTAAGGACGGGTAAGGTAGCGCGAGGCAGAGTGAGAGAGTAGGGATGAACAAGGCAGAATGAGGCAGGGTGATAAGTAAAATAATGAAAAGAGGGAGAAGGCTGCATTGCGTGTATCAGGTCTGAGGTAAGCCGAGAAAGGAAGAGTGAGGCAAAGTGATGCAGAGTGAGGCAGAGTTAGCAATGGTGAGGCAACGTGAAGCAAAGGCAGAGGGAAGGTTGTGGTCTGTGCTGAGTTTGAGAAAGACAGTGAGAAAAGTGAGAATGGGTAGTCAGTGAGGCAACAAGACTACGGCTAGGTTGTGGTGTGTGTGTGTGCTAGGTTTATGATAGGGATGGAGCAAGATTGGCTATAGTCGTGGTGCACGACTCTGAGGTTGTCATGTTCCTACCCTGGCATCTACTTTTTAACAGTGCGTCCGATTTCGTATCATGTTTTTCACGAATCATATTATTATACACGAATATTATTATACACGGACATATACACCAGTCACAAGAGTATCATGTAGAGGAAATCGGACGCACAATTGACGGGTTGGTTGCCAGGGCACGATAATGATAACCTCAGAGTCGCGCGCCGCGACTACAGTGAAGCACTGCAGTTTAACAGAATGAGCGGTGAAGGACAAGGCAGCACAGGCTTAAGCAGGATAAGAGAATAAGAAAGGAAGAGACAGGTTGAGGCGAGAGAGGTAGAATGAGACAGGCAGGATGAGGAGGAGAGGGGTAGAGTAAAACAAAGAAAAGCAGAATGAGGAGAGACGAATGATGAGGCAGGGAGAAGCAAGATGAGACAGAGACAGGATGAGGCACAGAGGAAGAACTGTACTGTGTGAGATCACTACGACCGGCAACACTTTATTGCCAGGCAGACCAAGAGAGAGAGAGAGAGAGAGTACGACCAGCATCACTGACTTTACTGCTTTCCACCTTGCTTTCCACGACGATAGGACAAGGGGAAGAGGGGTGGAGGTGAGAGGGGGGAAAGGGGGAGGAAAATGAAGGGAGAGAGATTGGAGTAATGATGGTGAAAAGGGGAGTGGAAAGGAGGAGAGAGAGAGGGGAGAATTATGATGAAACTGGAGGAGTGGGAAAGAGGAACTGGAGAGAGATGGATGGGGGTGGGATAATGATAGTTTGAGGGATAATGAGAATGGAGAGGAGAGAGAGGATAAAGAGTTGAGAAGAGAGGAATGATAAGAAAAAAGATAAAGTGTGAGAAGCATAGAGAAGACAAGAGACTGGAAGTGAGAGAGAGAGAGAGAGAGAGTGAATTAGGGAATGGGTGAGTGGGAAGGAGAATGAGTTAGAATAAAGTTAATTCAAGTTAGGCATTGGAAAAAAAGAGGAGGACAAAAACCGACAAAGACAAACGAAGTTGAAAGATATACTTAACACTTTCTTGTTCTGGATATTTGGTGTATTATATATATATATATATATATATATATATATATATATATATATATATATATATATATATATATATATATATATATATATATATTATATGTATGTATATTATCCTGAACATCCCGAGATGCAACGATCCAGTCTGTCTGTCTCATCCTCAGGTGGTGCATCGATGTAGCTTCCTAAGGATTTTGGTACGCAAGGCCTATCTAGTTAAAGAAGGCTTGTACAGTGCTTAAATTAGCGAAACCCCATTTGGTCCCACCACTGTCTACTTTCGTAAGCTACTTGTTATTTTAGCTGCCGCCAGACGATTTTATTTGGATGAAAGTGAGTTACTGGAGGCTGAAGATGCTAATACTATTAAAATTAACTTTTCTTGATGGAAGCAACTTGAGAAGTGTATTGCAGCAAACGCCAGACGATGGTGTTCAGCTAAATGAGTTACAAGAACAGTATTTTTAAGTCACCAATAAGATCCATGATTATGACATTTCAAGAATCGTATTCCAGTTCAAACCAGACGATTTTATATAACTAAAAATGAGTCATAGAAGCCAGAGATTGTAAAGGAAAAGGGGTATGGATAACTAATAACAAGAGAGCAATAAAATGAAAATCTGGGAGGCAGTGACCGTTCAGTCTGATGACGTCTTAGTTTACTTCCTTCTTGCTACCTGTAGACTACTGTTTTTTTTTTTTTTTCATCTTAGGTATAAACCTCTTGAACTGAACGGGTTTATGAAGGTAACATCTAACGTTTGCAGTTCGAAAGGCCTCTCTCCTGAGCTGAATAAAATCGTTTGGAAATATCAGTTGCAGGATCAACAGTACCATCTCAAGTTGCAAGGGTTTTGAAGGCATACCGTAATGGTTCTAGCTCAATCAGTACAAGAGGTTCCCATGAGCTGAGTGAAAACCCGTCATCGTTGCGAGAGGAGAATAAAATGTTATTATATGTAAGAAGTTACTAGGTTCTTTAAGCGCCGTCGTTATGCTGGATCTCCCGTCTGGTCGTAGCAAAACTTAATTAAAAAGACTTCATTTCATTGCGTGGATTAACCTAATTACAATGAAGTCTTTTTCACATTTTATGCTTCCTATTGCCAGACGGTTTTTATCAAATATCGTAAGACCTCTCTCTTAGTGAAGCAGTGAATGGAGGCGATACTTAACTCTTCCAAACCAAAAACACCATTCAAAGCTCGACGAAATGACCGAATGACATTAAAATAAAACATGACATACTCAGGCTGAAGCATCAGTAATTGTGTGTGTGTGTGTGTGTGTGTGTGTGTGTGTGTGTGTGTGTGTGTGTGTGTGTGTGTGTTCTTATAACCCCAGTACAAAAAGTAACCCCAGAAGCTGAAAAAAGTCTTAAGGTCGTAGGAGAAACCGAATAAGAACAGAACTCTTAGACAGATGCAGGATAATATGGGGTACGTTAAACTGAAGCATCACTGAGGCTTAATTGGGTGAAGCACCGTGTGTGAAACCTGTTAGGGTGTAACTGACTGACCGGGCCGCTGCTAGAGGGGTTCCCGCTACAAAACGACGTCATCTTAGTGAAGCGAAAATAGCGAAAGAAACTGTAATTTTGGAAGAAAAATAAAAAAAAAAGGAAACAGGTTATAGACAAAGGTAAATGAGCGGGAGGGCGTAATGGGAGACCGATAATAAAGACATTAGAAAAAGAGAGAACAAATAACACGGTGAGAAATATAATAGTCCACGCTGGCAGGGAGAAATGACGAGGACGGTATTAGAGAGAGAGAGAGAGAGAGAGAGAGAGAGAGAGACAGACAGACAGACAGACAGAGAGATTTCATGATAACGAAGTGAGAGGAGGAGGTATAAGGGGCAAGCATAGAGTTAAAGAGAAGAAAAAATGTGACAGAAGGGTGGAAATGAAATATGACAATAATGAAAGAGAAGGGAAAGTACAAGTGACAAAAGGAGACAGGGAAATTAATTTTAAAGAGGGAAAAAAAATAAATGTCAGCGTGAAAAGGAAATACGGAAACATGAATAATGAGGAAAAATGAGTGATGAAAAAAAAGTGGCAGAGAAACATGAGTGAAAGAGAGAAAATTAGACACAGATATACACCTGACATGGAGGGTGTGAGAAAGTAAACAAAAACATGCGACAACGCAAGGGAAAGTAGTTAAAGGAGAAAGTGAGACAGAGAAACAGAGAAATAGTGTGGGAGTTGTAAGAGGAAGGAAACAAAAACATGGGAATGATGGAAAGGAATAGGCACAAGTATAACGAAAGAGAAGTAAAACATAAAAATGGAGACCAACAAAGCTGAAGTGGTAGGTGGTGGCGACCATCATCCAATCACTTGATGTAGTGCTGCTTAAACCGGCGCCGCCTTCCGAAAGTGTCTTATCGCCACAAACACTGATCTGAGAAAATGTTTATTAAATTTCTATCTCGGTGACCTTTGAAGGAAAGCTCATAAGACGCTTCAGGCACTGGTGGGAGTGTTGCCATCTAGACGGACCTTTATTTTAGTAGCTATCCATAGAAAACAATGTCTCACCACCGGCGGGCTGGGAGGTAACGAACACAAGCGTGCTTATGAATGATGAAGTCACTCCTTCCCGTCGTCAGCTGATCAGTCTGTCAAAATAACTGACGTATGGTGCGTCCATTTGACATTCAAATACTTCTCATTATTGCCGTTACTATTTTCCAGCCTCTTCCCCAACCATCCCCAGCTTCTTCCCCAACCATTCCCAGCTTCTTCCCCAACCATTCCCAGCTTCTTCACCAGCCGTTCCTAGCCTCTTCCCCAACCATTCCCAGCCTCTCACCCAACCATTCCCAGCTTCTTCCCCAACCATTCCCAGCTTCTTCCCCAACCATTCCTAAGGCCTTCCCTAGTCATTCTCTAGCCTCTTCAACGGTACTCTTTTCTCGAACCACACACCAGGCATTGCTACTAATGCGGATTAGCATTAAGAAAACAGTAGTATATGATGTATAAAAAAACACTTTTCCTTTCATAGTATTAGCATAGCAGTAAAATAGTTTTTACAGGAACTTTAATATTATATTTCTAAAATTATACAGGCTAGTGAGACATACATAAACACAAAACACCCACTGTTTCTTGACCACCAGCAGATGAAGCCAAAACGAGAGAGAGAGAGAGAGAGAGAGAAGGATTAATCCCCGAGCTAGACCTAATCAGATCACATAGCCCTGCTAGGGTTACAGGAGAGCGCTACCTCTCCCAGCACGGCAGCCACCGGGCTGGGCGCGAACTCCCAACCTCACGATTACGAGCCCGACACCCTACCACCGAGCTACCGCGCTCCCCAGAGAGAGAGAGAGAGAGAGAGAGAGAGAGGGTGGGATAACATGAACGCTCTGTGAAAGAGAGAATCACACGAACGCTCCGTGAGAGAGAGAGAGAGAGAGAGAGAGAGAGGGATAACATGAACGCTCTGTGAAAGAATCACACGAACGCTCCGTGAGAGAGAGAGAGAGAGAGAGAGAGAGAGAGAGAGAATTAAGAATATTATCATGATATTCCTTTAGCTGCTTAGCACTAATTAAGGAAAAAAAATAATGATTGTGTGTTTGCTTCATGATGTACAAAAGTTAGGAAATACGGTTACATGAATGAATGCTAACAAGAGTAAAACGCGAACAAGACTGATGACAACTCTAGTAACTATTACCCTTTCACTTTCACTAGAACAAGGCCTCACTTTGCTCTTTTTAATTACTGGGCTTTTTGTCAGACGGAGATAACGGAAAATTATAGTTTTGGAGTATTGTCATCAAAATGAACAGAAAAATGTGTGTTAACGTCTTTTGCTATTTGTTTTACCGGTTATGGTACAAGAAGACAGAATCGTGGCTCGGCTGGAGTGAAAGGCCAATAGTGATAATTTACATCAACAAAATTAAGTAATAACCAATAAGAAGTAGACGAAGAAGAAGAGGAAGGAGAAGAAGAAAAAAAAGAAGGAGAAGAAGCAGAAGATGTAAAGGCAGACTGCTTTAGTAAATGAAAGAAAATATTGGCAATACAACGAAAATAATGATCCATTCTTACGGGTACTTCGATAAAAACAAAATTAAAGACAGCCATTGGTTATCAAAAATTCTGTCAAACTAGTCTCATAAGTAAATTAATAAAAATTTTTGTAAAACCATACTACCCAAAGTTAAAAGTGATGTTCCCATATATACAGTAGTTGCAGATAAACTAACTGAAGATAAAATTACACATTTACAAGTCATAACGTTATATAAATCACAGCTGTTAACAATGGGGTCACATATATAAACATTTATGAAATAAATAATGTTTTACACGAGGTACAGTGAAATAGGATATTATGTATTTTATGGCACACATAACACTGTTAGTCGACTCATCATTTCAATTTTCTCCTTTTAAAAACTTAATGAAAACAATACATCCTACCATCATTTTCACAACCATCACATAGCAAGTTTCCAATATATCCTAATACATACCAGTAAACACACGAATTAACAAAGTATAATAAATAATACGTCAAAGTTATACCACAGTAGGATACAGGTGCACAGTATACCTTAGTAGTCAAACACTTGACTGAACATGACTTTTGGGTCGTCTGTCTCCTCGACATTATTGCTGCTGTCCACTTCGCCGATGATGTTAGTCCAGTAGTGATCCATGACGTACGTCGGCACTAGACCTGGGAGGAGCTCCCTGAGATCCTTGAGCTTGGCAGGGTTGAGGGGCAGTGGGGCAAGATACTTTCGTGGCACAGGGACAGTGCTGAGATCGAATCTGGCTGCAGCATCGACCCTTGAAGATCCCTTCATGATATTTACCTTGGCATCCATGTGAAGCTCATAACTGTTGTAGGTGTCTCCACATCCGTACCCCTGACAGAAGTTGTCAGTAACACGAAAGAGCAGGAACCAAGGAAAGCAACTTGAGGGCTGGTCCTTTTCGTTACATATGCTTTCAGGACATCCCAATCGAGAAATTCCTCTTGAGACATCTTGCGAACAGAAAACTTGTTTTTCTGCTTGCAGGTCTTGACAAGGTTGATGTAGTCGTCCGGAGTGTACAGGTACTGGCAGCTTCTCTTAGCTTTATCAGTGATGGCAAAATCACGGTCTGCTTGCATGTAAGTATGGCCAGATTGGAAATATATGTGTACCACCTCACTGAAACGACCACAATGAATCAGGTAGAGGTAGAACACAATGAGGGTAAAATTTTTGTTTTGCCCAGAACAGTTATCCGAAAATATGACAAATTTCTTAACAGTGGGTGGGACGAAGGTCTTGATAAAAGTATTTATGCAGCTTGCAATTTCAAATGATCCTCTCTTTGCTGTCGTCTCGTCCCACGTAGGCTAAACATATGACCGGTGCCACTGCGGTAGTCATGTACACAGAAGTTAAAAGTCCACAGCTTCCTCTTGCAAAATGCCTGACTGGTACTCAGTTTAGGGGTTGGGAGTGCCTGCTGAAGGTCCATGCAGACTACCATCACATCGTCACCTGCATTCTCCAGTATCTTCTTTGGCATGTCGTACCCTTGCGCTGCCACGATGTGGTGAAGCTCCCTTTCCTTCTGGTCAGCACACCTCCTATCTTCATTCAGTGTTGGGTCTTTCATCATGATACTGAAGTTATCACATTGCTTACAGGTGTCACTCTTTGGCCGGATGAAGCTCAGTTTACTAAAGTGTTTATGACGTCTACGTAATAATGAAAGGTGACAGGTTCCATGCCAGGGTGTTTTTCTTCAAGCCACACCTTATAGAGATCATAGAGTTGTTGTTTTGTTTTGATTTCTGATTGAAAGTACTGCACGTTGGGTGATGTCCTGCGTGAATAGTGACTGGTGACAGTTGGGATGGACCTCACATGCTCCATAACTACTGCAAGGTTATCTGCTCCAACTTTGTTATGACTTCCAGATTTGCCCCTAAAGTCAGGCAATGGTACGGCATTACTGGATTTTTTTAATACACAGGCAGTATCCACACGACTCCGGCTTAATCCATAGATGCTTAGGAAAGCTTTTTTGCATACAGTCATAGGGATGTTATCAACAGTAACAATAAAATGTTTATGATTATTACGCATTTTCTGAGGGTTTTCTGTTCGTCGCCTCTTCGTGTGACACACATCAGCTTGGCTCTGAATGAATGCATTTTGAAGGTTGTAGTCACCCAATGCCCAAAAGTCTCTAAATAACTGTTGAATATTATCCAGTCCAATGAGTTCAAGACACTTGTTTTTGCACTGACAAGGTTCACCTACCTGCAGGGTGAGGGGAAAAAATGGTTTAGAAAACAAAAACCACGGGCTTTTTTAAAATAAAAACATTCTTTCTGCTTTTAATGTTCTTTTTGTTGTAATGTTTTCTATATCAGTCGTAAATACATTCAGTAATGTGCCAACAACCAATTATTATATATATTTATTTACCCACATATATATATATATATATATATATATATATATATATATATATATATATATATATACATATATATATATATATATATATATATATATATATATATATATATATATATATATATATATATATATATATATATATATATATATATATACTATAATAAGTACTGATTTATGTCTAGAACAAACAAATGTTATTTTTTTTTTTCCTTGCCTACGTCCACGGATGGGATGGAGTGTAATCAGTGCTTGGTATGGGGACGTGCATACGGGACAACCGTCACATCATCCCACTGGAAGTACAGTATGTAGTTTTTGTCAAGGGTCGCTTTACACAAGCCATGAGTTTTATCATACTGTGTGTCACACCAAAACCCACACGGCCACTGGAGGAGAGTATCTTCCACCCCTAGGACTGGTAGTGTTTAGCCACTGACTCAGCCACCAGAGCACAGGCAGGGGTTGTGGTTGTTGGGGCGGGGAAGCCAGGCGTGGATGGAGCGCGAACCCGGGACCGCAGACTCACGAAGAAAGCCCATAAACGAGTGAGCCACTGACCCTCCTCCATGTTACCCTAACAACGTACTAATGATTTATATCTGTTTGCAACAAGCAAGCCAAAAGCCATACTGCTTCCTCTATATCTTGTTTTGACTTGTAGCTTAGTTCAGTTCCTGCTGTGACAGTGGAAGGGTGTGTGTCATGGGCAAGTCGCTCGTAATATATAACTATGAAGTGATGTCTATTGTTTTTTTACTTTTCTTTACTGCAACCAAACGTTACAGCTTAGCTGTTATAATTGGTGTACTGCAGCACAGTCACAAGTGAAAATATCTGGTCGTGTTTTAACAGTGTTACGGTGACCCATTCGTAAATGATAACCAGGCAAGAAGGTTCTTAAGTTTCCTTGGATCCTTGCTTAAGCAACCATTTGCAGTGTACTGTATATACACCTCAATATCAAAACAATCGATATGATCTCATTTCCATAACACAAGATAATTTGGATGACTGCAAAATCCCTGCAGACGCACACACTAGGAAGCTCATTTACAAATTATACCCAACCATCGGAAGTGAAGCTTGGACGTTGTTGGAAGGACACAAGTCAAGAGTGAGAGCAGTGGAAATGAGTTATTTAAGAGGAGCTTGTGGAGTCACGTGGAGAGACAGGCTGACGAATGAGGATATAAAGGAGCGTTGTGGTGTTGATGTGGATGTGATAGGAAGCGTTGTGAGGAACACACTGAGGTGGTTTGGCCATGTGGAGAGGATGGAGGGTGAAAGACTGACGAAGAGAGTGTATGTGAGCGAGGTGGAGGGTGGAAGAGGGAGGGGGAGACCGAGGATGAGATGGAGGGATGGGGTGGAGAGGTATATGAGAGAGGGGGGTGTGAGTTGGGAGCAGGGTAGTGAAATGGCGGGGGACAGGGCGACTTGGAGGCGATTTGTTTGTGGCCACCCCAAACGGGATTGAGGCGTCTGGCAATAGATAGATAGATCTTCTGTCATATGCTTGTCTAACCTATTTTTAAATTTGTCCAAAGTATTGGCATTAAGTACATTATTAGGAAGCCCGATCCACATGTCAACCACTCTATTTCCAAACCAGTGTCTGCCTATTTCTCTTGTAAACGTAAATGATCGTGATTGTGAATTTTTAACACTATTTATGTCTGCCTTGTTGATACCTTTAAACCATTTGTACACTTCAGTCATATCGCCCCCAACTCTTCGTCTTACTAAGGAGTGTAAATTTAGCCTTTTCATCCTATCCTAATAGGAAGAGTTTCTAGTGTATCACCTTAGGCATTCTATGTTATACTCTCTCCAAAATCCATGTTCATCCGATAATAATGTTGTGGGGACGTGTAGAAGGTTGTGGGGCAGTCTAGAAGCCTCTAGGAGGTGTAGAAGGCTGTGGGATCATGTAGAACAGTGGTTCCCAACCTATGGATAATTACCCACAAGTGGGTAATTTGGATAATTTGAGTGGGTAATGGAAGGCTGAGAATAAAGTTATATTCAATAAGATATTTTTTTTTTTCCCTGAAGGTATGTAAGTAATGAGAGTACCGGTATGGTCATATATATTTTTAGTTTTTATTTGGAATTCAGTTCATTGAAAAGTTAAAGTATTTACTCATACATACATGTAAAAACTGAGATTATATAAACAGAAATAAAACATCAAGCCTTCAGTATATTTTTTGATAACCCTTATCTATTTATTTTATCATAGTTATATACTACTGTACTTACCCTTGATGATGTGGGTAACACAAACTTGAAGAAGTCAGTAAACGGGTAATGTAATGAAAAAGGTTGGGAACCACTGATGTAGAATGTTGCTGGGACGTATTAATGGCTGTGGGACCGTGTCAAAGGCTGTGGGGACGTCTAGAAGAGTTTGAGAACGTCTAGAGAGGTCGTGAGACCGTTTAGGAGGGTGTGGAGACGTGTATAAGGGTGTGGGACTGTCTAGAAAAACGTTTCTTAACCTGTGGGCACTGCAATGATTAGATTACACTGAAATGTCTCTAAAAATCTTCAGATCAAAAGCAAAGATAAAAAAACAAACCATAAAACAGTTTTCTAAATAAGAAAAAAAAAACAATTTAACCAGTCGGTTTAATAAAAGAAAAAAAAAAACGATTTAACCAGTCGGTTTAAACCATTCAACCTGCCTACCTGTCGTGCCTACATTCTTTGGTGTGTGTTTCGTGAGATGTATTCTTGTCCCAGATTACGCAGCTTTTTATCTTTCACTCTTGACCACCCTTCTTCGTTCCGAGGCCTTTTTGTTGCACCAGAAGGTGCGGCAATATCTTCTGAGGTTGACTGTGCATGTCCATTCATCATTTAAAAATAATAAATCACAGTAATGAAAGATGCAAGTGTGAAACAATTTAACTCTGCTGCCTAATGCTAGAGTTGGCACGCTGTGCTGTGATTGGTCGAGAGCAATGACGTCACGACGCTCGTGATTGGCTGAAACTTGTTCGGCCACTCCTCATCCCCATAAGACGTCTTCGGTCCCGAGTGTAATCAAACAATACACACTATGCGTCATGGATGACAGATTCATGAAAATATTCATTTTAACCTTTATTTTTAAGGATTATATATCTAGACAACTTCATTTAAATATTTCTATACGAAATACAATGCTTGAGCATTGATATTATGCAATAAAATAATCTTAGGACCTATTGCCTTTAAGACGCCTTCGGAAGGCGACACCACTATTCTTCCTTAGGATTATCATTCTTTTTCTGTGCCTGCCCTCCTCTCTTCCTATTTCTCACATCTTTCCTGTCACTTCTTATTGCTTCTCCTTCCTTTACAGGTGGCTTTACATTGAGTGACAAGCCAAATGGTTTCCTGTAAGCCAAGAAACCATTTACAACGCTGGGCGGTAACCATATAATCAAACCATACGTGCTCCCAACGTGTCAACAAGTTTGTTGGTGGAGGGTTAGTGCCCCTCCCCGTAAAACAAATAACTCAAAGTCAAATGGCCACCCCTTACAGGATTATGGCGTCTGGCAACAGATAGATAGATAAGAATAAAAGAGAAAGGAGGACTGAGAAACATGATGCAGAAAGAAAAGACAGAAAAGAAGACACAGAAACAACGACAGTGACCAGACGAAGAAGTGTAAAAAATAATAGCAGAGAAACATAACTGCTATGACAAAAGGAAAAAGTTTAAGAAAGGAAAGAGAATAAATAAACAGAGGGAGCTAGAGAAGGAAGACTAAGTAAGAATGGGGACGGAACAGCTACATTGAAACATAAAAGGAAAAACTTATTAACAACAGGTAGAAGCATATGAGAAAAAAAACAAAAAACAAAAACAAGGACTTTAAAATGGAGATTGCGGGAAAAACTGTGTATAGAGTAATATAGTGATGATGATGAGGGACTGTAAGAAAGCACAAGAAATCACAACAGTAGCGAGAGAGAGAGAGAGAGAGAGAGAATAGGAGACATCAATTCAGTGATACAGAGGAGGGAACAGGAAAAACATATAAATGTAAACGAAAACATAAGACAGACTGAACAAAAGAAAATCTAAACAAAGATATCAATGAGAAGAGAATATGGAAAAACAATTACTAGAGAGAGAGAGAGAGAGAGAGAGAGAGAGAGAGAGAGAGAGGTAAACTTGGCAATAACGAGGGGAAACTGAAAGTGGAACGAATGTAAGAAAGAAAAAAAAAACATGACCGAAAGAGAGAAAAGGGAGAAGGACACAGATGGGAATGGTGAAACGAATGTAAGGATAAAACAAGAAGACAGAAAGAGAGGAAAGGGAGAAAGACACAGATGGGAATGATGAAACGAATGTAAGTTAAAACAAGAAGACAGAAAGAGAGAAAAGGGAAAAGGACATAGATAGGAATAAAAAGAAGATTGCGAACCAAAATAAAGATTTTAACGTAAGACAGAAGAGGAGAAGACTGAAAGAGAGGAAAAGGGAATGGCAAAGAAACCGATAAGGAGAAATGAGCAGAAGAGGAAGGAGTAAGATGTATCAGAAGATTAAAAGAACAAAATGAAAAAAAAAAAAAAACAGGCATAAATAGTGGGAAACGAGCAAAGAAAAGGAAAGGAGTGCAAGAAAACACAGAGGAGCAGCAGCAAAGGAATGGGAGGAGAAGAAAAAGATAAAGGCAGCGAGAAGACAGGGAGGGGAAAAAAAGAAAAATCCAAAGTGACAAAGGAAGTGTGAGAGAAAAAAAAGAAGGGACAAGAAGGACAAAAAAAGCGACGCCTAGATGGGAACAAGTAAATAAATACCGACTGAGAGAGAAGGAAAGAGTGGGAGAAGAAATGGGTAGAAGCAAAGACAGCGATGACGAGAAGCAGAGAGAGTACACATGAGTAAAAAGGAAAGCAAACAGAAACAGACCTGTTGGTCCTTTTGTGGCTATTTGTTATATGCAAAATTATAACTGACCAAAATAATCTATCTGCTAAAGACAAGGATAAACAAGCTGGAAGGCTCCTCCCCCTCACCCACCAAACCCTTCAGCTAAATCCGGCTGGACATAGTGAGAAGGATCATCGTACAGCACTGAAAAGCTGTAATGGAAATTTCTTTGGAAAGAAGGGAAAGATTTTTCATTCAACATTACTTTCCTGAAGATGAAAATAACAAACTGAACAATATTTATTGATGTTGTTCTGCGGTTGTATCATCCTGGCTCTGAACAAAAGAAAAAAAAAAAAAAGGTTATATACACCACAGAAATGTGCTATTCAAGAGTGAACGTACGTCGTTTGGGGTTAAATGACAGATACTTATCCAAGCGACGGTTAGTACTGTGTCACAGTTTACTACACTGGAGAGCAATTCGTCCCATATATTTACAATTCCATTAAAGGACAAATGCATGGCTTCATGTGACTGAAATAGTTTGCCGATAATTTTATGCCATTTTCCTATAGTATAATTTGAGTGATCAACTCTGAAGTATTTATCGACTGCCATATAATCATGTCCTTTTAATATTTTGAATACTTGAATCAAATCTCCTTGTAACCTGCATTTAGTTAAGATGAAGGGATTCAGGGCTTCTAAATGCTCCTCATGTGGTTATTTCTCAATCGAGGTATCATCCTTGTCACCCATTGCTGTACTCTCTCAAGGTTTTCCATATATTTTTTATAATACAATAACCAGAACTGAAAGCAGTACTCAAAGTGGGGGCATACTAAGGAATTATACAGCTTGTGTAACTTCTGTAGATTGTTTGTTTGTTTTAAAATAATTTGTTACTGTAACTCCTATGTTTTTTTCATGGTTTACCCTAACAAGTTGGGCATTATTCATGTTATAACTGGCCCTTACGTTTTTACTGCCAATGTTTAGCATTTTAAGTTTATTAATACTGAAATCCATTTTCCATGTTTGTGTCCAAATAAACAGTTGATCAAGATGTGTCCAAATTGCCTACCTCTGCAATACTATGTCTGCTCTGTTGTGTATTTTAGTATCATCAGTTAATTTAGAAATCTTACAGAATAATAATTCATTGATTTAGGTGAATTTAAAAAAAAGGACCTAACACTGAACCCTGTGGCACTCCACTTGTAATGTCTAATCAGTTTGACTGTTTTCCATTTATTACAACTCTATACTTTCGTCTGGTGTGCCAGTCTTTGATCCACTCAACCACACTACCACTGAAACCATGTGCCTTTACCTTCTGAAGGAGTCTTTAGTGTGAGACTATGTAAAAAGCCTTTTGAAAATTGAGACAGGCAATATCAACAGATCTAGTCTCATTGCACATGTTCAATATATCAATGAGAATGTCCAACAGATTCGTGAAGTAGGAGCGATTTTTCTGAAAATCATGTTGTAAATCTTTGATGACATTGTTTCTAAATGTTTCATAAACTTGTGTCTGTTGATAACTTCAAGTAATTTTGCAAACCACTGACGTTACTCTAATATGGCGGTAGTTTTCTGGTTGTGCATTGTTGCACTTTTTGAATATCGGGGTAATGTCTGCAAACTTCCATTTGTGTGGAACCTTACTGAAATTTAGTGATAAGTTAAAAAGTTCAGATAAAAGCTTTGGGATTTCATTTCGTAGTTCTTTTAATATGCGTGGAAATATTTTGTTTGGTCCCAGTGTTATATTCTCCTTCAATTTACTAATTGCAGGTAGTACATTGCTATCACTAACTGCAGTATCACCGAATGTGTTGTCCTTTTCTATAGGAACTGGGGAAGCTGCATGAATCCTATGCATATTTTCTGTTGAAAATACTGATGCAAAGAAAATACAGTATTAAGAATCTTTGCCACCTTAGTTTCATCATCAGTATGCTCTCCATTATCTGTAATTAGGGGTTTGATTGTGGGAGTTATAGACGTATGCTCAGTCGGTCCGATATATGTTGGGAAGTGTGAAATCGAATGAAGAATGTGAACTGAATGCAAACTTACGAGAACACAGGGATGAGAGTCATTTTTTTCTGATTAGCAAACATTTTCGGTCCATTTCGTCCCCTGAAATTGCTAAACTCATAAATTTTCGTCTAAGCATACAGCCTTTATTACCTTCATGCTTCTGATGTAATGGAAAAATTCTTTGGTATTTGATTTACTCCTACTGCAACGTGTATCTCAAGGTTTTTCATACTTCAATTAATTTTTGGCTTTCTGTTGAAGACAGCCATATTTGTTTTCATCCCTCTGACTCTTTATGGTGTTATATTTATTATAAACAAGACTTTTGTTAACAAAGAAGGTTAAATATCCACCATTTGGATTCAGAATTTTTGACAGGCCGTCTTCTGGGCATTGGAATATATCACTTGACTGCATTGTTGAGTTTCTTTAAAAAGTTGCCATGCATCAATGATATTTAAAGTTTCAATGATGGGATGCCAATCACTGGCAACTACAGCTGCCTTTATTAAACTTAACCCTCTTATAGGTGGGCACTCTCATAACTGGCCTTGATACTTTCTTCACTGAAATTAAGGTTAAGTGTCACTATATGATGATCGCTTGCACTAAATTCATCTCCTATAATTATGAATATAGTGCTTACAAAATTATCTGATGTAGCTAAGACAAGATCCACGTTGTTAGACTGACGTGTTGGATTAGTTATAAATTGATATAATGAACTTTCCTGCAAGTTCATATTATATGGGTCTAACTCTATGTTTGAGGATAGGGCTTCTCCCCATTTTGGAACTGGTAAGTTAAGATCGCCAAATATTATAGTGTTTGCATACATGAGATTTCTGCAGTTTGACTGTAAATTTCATTTGCTATGTTGAGTGGCAGTCTGAATAAATGATAAAGTAACACAAGTGCAGCTTTATGACAAGACTCATTTCTGAACTTAATGTAAATACTGTCGTTGTTTTCTATAGATGGCTTGGTAATTGTGACTGGATGGAATCCTGATTTAACATAAAACAGCACGCTGCCCCTTTTCCTGTCTTCTCTTTCACCACTGAAAATGTGATAGCCTGGTAAATTAAACTCTGTCAGAAATCTCTTTGCTCATTATTTAACTGTGATTCTGATATACTAATTACATCATAATTTTCAGTAAAATCGTGAGCCCTTAATTCAGAGAATTTATTATGCAAACTACATGCATTTACAGGAATAGTTTTAATGTATTTTCTTTCTGGTGTGAAGAGCTTACATTAATTACATTGTTATCAGATCGTATGATATCTACATTCACCTCTCGTGATGATTTTTTCTCTCCAGAAATAATACAGTGCGTCACGAAAGAAAATGACAGAGAATGGCAGAACCAATGCCATTCAAGTGTAATCCATCATTCGAAAATTGCGTTTGCTGCTCGTGAAAGTGGTTCCCTGTGTCAATGTGCTCCATGCACTCATGGAAACAAAGTGATCTGATATTGTTATTTATACTGGAGGCTTTACAAAAGAAGGCATTCCCTGCATCAATCCTTGGGAGTATACCTGAAAGTAAAATGTTGTTATTGTTCTTGTAGCACCGGATCGTCTTTCTGTATTTCTCCATCAGCTCCTCTGATCGGGTTCGTATATCATTCGTACCTTTATGAGTAATAATGAGGCTGCATTCTCAAAGGCAGCATCAACAGTGTGTTACGTCCCCTACTCCTGCACCTGGAATACAAAATCTCTTTCTTTTAAGGGGTGTCCTGTTGCAATGTTCTACCAACTGACCATGGACGATGGAGTCCCCCACAACTCATGACTCATGGAGCTCTTCATCTTTTTCTTCAAGAATCTGATATTTATTGTACGTAGTAACTGGAACGATGCTCCCTTTTCTCGTCAACCTTATGCCATTCCACACTGGCTGGAACTCATACAGTATGATGGAGGGAGAATTAACTACAGTGTGAGGAGGATGGCCAACAGTACTGTCACCGTGGACAGCACCAGTTGTTGGCCGAGCAATGGCACTCCCTTCCACATTATGTCCGACATAATTCGCAATAAACTCCTCCAGCACATCAACTTTTCAGGCAAACCGTAATTTTGTTAGCACCCTCGGTCAGCTCCACGTTTTGCTTCTGACGTAATTTCCACATCCTGCAAACAAAGGAGAGGTTCATATAAATGGATCCATTGAAGCTACCAGAGCAGACTACGCAAAAAATAATGTTCTGGGGCATTCTGACATTCTAAGTTGCTGTGAAGACTAATCAGAGAAAATAATCAAATATTATTGATTAAAATCTTGGAAGAGATAATGAAACAAGATACAGTTAGTTTTACAATACCTACTAGCAAAATAATTACAATATACATAGTAGTTACATATGAAGGTTTTGCTGCAGCTAGACTATACAGGAATAATACCGTCTGGTTTGTATTGTACCTGCAAATGATATGTTTTTAATCTGTTACTAATCTGCCATGAAGAATGGATTGCTAACTGTTTTCTGGAATGATAAAAAAATATACCGTATACCATCACCTGAAATATAAGAACAATGAAATGTCAGAACACGAACGCGGTATAAAAATTTCCTGTTTTATAACCCAAATTATACAAAGAATCAATTCATACCAAAAAATATTATGCAACAAGTTTTGGTTGGTTTAGCAGCACTTGATGAAGGTGAATTTACTACTATATTATAGACTCTGAACTGAAAAATGACAAATTCCAGTAATGAGAGGACAAGAAAAAATATATAGAATCATCATCATCATCATCATCCAGACCTCCTTTCCCACCCTAGGGCAGGGTGAGGAATGGCAACGTCCAGACAGTCTAAGTTGCCCAATCCAGTGAGCCACGCTTCCATTCACTCACCATTCAAGCCCCTTAATCCTGGCTCTATTTGATACGCCAGAAACATTCACCACATTCTGTAGCTTCACATAAAAGTATCTGATAGGGTCAGTCCGGACGCTGTCACGTTAAAAAGGGGTGCCAAGTCTCTGATCATGCGCTTCTTCTCACAACAGTCATCCAGCCAGCTCGATCTCTTGTTAGATCCCTAGCCTCATCGACTTCCATACCTCTCTTCCTCACACACTCATCCACCATAACCCTTCACCTTCTCCTTGGCTTACCTCGCCTCCTCCCTCCTTCAAATTGGCTCAAATATACCCTTTTCACCATTCTGTTGTTATCCATTCTCTCCATACGACCATATAATCTCAGTACACTCATTTCGATTCTAGAACCCATCTAACTGACTTTATACCATACCAAAAAAGTTAGGTTGATACAGTTAATTACAAGGGTAAAATTACAGATATCTTGAATGGAAGAACAAAAGTCTGACTATACTTAAAATACAAAAGCATACCGCTACACAATAAACAGCAACGCACAGGTACAGTAAGATACTTGCCTACAGAATATACTTAACGATGCTTGCAAATCTTACCTGTCAAGAAATAGAAGTGATACTTCACAATAAAACTTACTGTAAATAGAGACATTGCTGTTAAGCAAAAACAACAAAACACATCTGATGTCGAAAACGTAAACAAGCGTTGATATAATCACTTAGTTCACGAATATAGGTATCGTTTACAGTTATAAAATACTGGAGCACTAATACAGTGAAAAAAGCTACCATAATCCATTATTACTCAAATAATTCAGGCACAGAAAAAATAAACTGAGGAAAGACAAATTAATGTGTTTTTTTGAGGGTACTTCGTCAGACCCTCTGGGGTGACACAGCGGAAGTAACAGCGTATCTAGGAGAAAGGGACGAGGGAACCAAATAAAAACAGCATATATATATATATATATATATATATATTGCCCTAAAGTAGTGAAAATCGCCCTCTAAATCATTCAACACAGTCATAGAGATCACGTAGGAATAAAATGGGTCACTTTCAGGACCATCTATCAAGCAAAACTAATACTGGTAATAAAACTCACATATGAAAACAATCTCACAGACGTAAAACAAAACGTATTTACACTGCACAAACTACAATTAGCAGCCAAACAGATCGCTCACCTAGACGCAGGACTATCAGACTTTTGTAATCAAACACACACACACACACACACACACACACACACACACACACACACACACATACACACACACCAAACAATGAAACAAGGCACTTAGCTGTGCGTATTCCAAAAGCGGACCACGAGATTTAACCAGCAAGGAAGTCGGGTAGAGAATGAGGCAAAGAAGTGTGGAATGTAGCTTGCAATACACATCTGAGACATCCTTGGCATTTCATTTATTTGATCTATATAACTTAAACGACACCGATCACAAAAGCTAAATAGAAAAGTAGACACAGAATTGAGAGGTGAATAAATGTAAACTACACAGATGGCAAGTGTGACACAGATCCGGAGGCACAAAGAGAGAGATGAATGAAATGGCAAAAAGGAATTCAATGCGCAGATATTTTAACCAAACTAAAGAATAGATGGCAAATATGACACAGAAACGAAGCCACAAAAGTCTGAGACGAATGTTGACAACACATAGAAGGGTCCAGCAAGCAAAAATTTTAGCGAAGCAAATGAACAGACTCAAAGGCACAACAAATAACTGAGAGACGAACGTCTTTAAAAATCGCCAAAAAGTAATAGTAATAATAATAATCTGAGGGTAAAGTTAAGAAAAGTTAATACTTATCGAATGTACCAGCGTCATCAAAGAAGATACGCCAACCACAGGACTTAACCTTATCACAACTGCAGGGGTATCTTAGTTGTTACCTGATCGACTAATAAGGTGGTAGTTCAAGGGAAAGGAAAAGCATGAGGAGAATGGCAGGTCAGGGTGAACTAATGCAAGTTCAAATTGTGAAGAACGGAAGCACTGCGCTCTTTAGTTGCCTTCCGGTCAAGAATGAATATAAAAAAGACTAAAGAATAAATGGGTCCACCATGCTAGCATTTCTTGAAGCGGAAGAACCGGTGTAAAAGCACAAGGAATAATTGGCCGAGACGAACATCCATGAAAGCGAGAGAAGAATACATGGGGGACACAAGAACTGAAGGCCCCAGCAAGCAAACATTTCTGGAGGCCAAGAACAGACATAAAGGCACAGAGAATATTTAGCCAAGAAACGAAGAACTGTGAAAGAAGAATAAAAGCCGAAACGAAAGAGAATGCAACAGGTAAAGGAGTGTGAAGGCGAAAGAAGAAATATACAGAATAAGAAAAAAATAAATATACTAACGCTGATAACAGAGAAGAAAATATAAATGTAGGAAATTAAAAAATAAGGAAGAAAAGAATAAGGATATAGCAAAAATACATCACTGGAGGCAAAATAATATTAGATGTCGAAACAATATAGAATGACTTAAATGTAAAACGTCAACAAAAGAAACCTTACATAAGTTAAATGGCATTGGAGATAACAAATTAATAATAAAAAAAAAAAAAATAATAATAATAATAATAATGATAACAACAACAACAATAATAATAATAATAATAATAATAATAATAATAATAATAATAATAATAATGAAAGGCACAAAAAAAGAACGTTTGATGAAGTGAAGGGGAAACAAGGATGACCAAAGGAGAATAGATATGAAGATCGCTAAAGAGAGAAGAATAACACGTCAGCATCTAAAACAATGAGGCATTTGTAGACGAACGTGGATGGACTCAAAGATAAATGTAACCAGTCCAAAGTGTAACCAGTCCAAAATGAAGGCAGGACATTAATGAGAGAGAGATAGAGAATACTTAAATTCCTGGAAGAATGAGGGGTTTAATAGAAGAACATTGGAGGAAACAAAATTATATCTATGTAAAAAGCCTCTCGCAAATTAACGGTATGACTGAGAAGTGAAAGGGAAATGAATGCAAAAAGTAGAAATCCAAAGAATAACCGTCGAAGTCTAAAAATAATCGATGATTCATGAAAACAAAAGAACAATGAACATAACAGAAGACAACGGATTTTAAACGAAAAAATAAAAAATAAAATGAGGGCAGCAAATCAACATTAATTGAAGCGAGAGAATATTAGATGTTTAATAAAAGAATAAACGTAAAAACCTGAAAGGATTCGAGCTCAACAAGCGAACGTGGATGGAAGGGAAAGGAGATGAAACTGCAGAAATGAAAAAGGATCTAAGATTAAGGATAATGATTCTAAATCAATAAATAGAAATAAATAGAAGAATTAAAAAAAATATCGTAGAAACCTAAGGCAACAAGGTAAAGAGGCCCAAGGGATCAAACCTTCCCCTGCCACGAATGCAGAATATATATCTAAAAACAGGATCGGTAGCCGCAGGTATAAATCCGTCAGATACCTTGGCTCCACAAAGGCCCACCAGCGCTCGTCATTCATCCTGCAAGTCTATTGAACCTTCCAGTCACAATAAACAAAGCCAAAATTCCCTCCATCGTTCCTACACACGCCACCCACCCAGCGGTAACGAGATCAAGAGAAGCTTTGGAAAAAGGATGGGAAACGAGTTTTGAGGAAATGCCCACATGGGGTAACTATGACACATACATGCACAATTACGGGGTGCAAGAAAGAAGCGGAACATTGCAGAAGGAGGTCCCAGGGTAAATTTATATAACATGGCTTCTGGGTAGAACCGAAAATAGGGACATGGATGTAAATCGACGGTTGCACATCGTGTTCCTGGGGAATATTTGTGTGCTTTCCTTCATAGTTACACTTGTATATTTTTGTGGTTATCCCTTTCCCACATAATACTCTCCACACATGATGGGTTAAGCCAGGACAGTTGTTCCTTCCACTGATATTGACTTCCTCACCAAATAATTTTTCTTCTCCTGTCTACCGCCTCCTTCTGAATTGGTAGTGAATCTCCAGCATTTTGGATGCTTTCCTTATCAGTCACGCACACTTGTCGCTTACACTGGAAATGTCGGTGTTGGTGGTGCAGATGTTAGCATATCTCTTGGGTGGACCCAGGGGCATTGCCCATGGTGTCCGGGAAACACTCCCGTTGTATTACACTGAAGATTGGTATTCAGTACTTTACATACATAGACTGCATCTTTAACTGGCTATTATGTCCATATCCCCCATACATTGTCATGAAAACTTTCCTTACTTATCGTATGATACTTACTTGTCTGAGAGAAAGGTTATCCAAACCCCCTTGTGATGTGTGCAACACCTCAAAAATATTCCTGGTTCCGCTCCTAAAAATGTGAGCTGAGGGACTCCCATTCCTATAATTTTGCTCGTAAGAATATATGAACGAAATTTATGAACCTCCAGTGGTGCAGCTAGGGGCCTGGAAGGAACCCCAACTCCTACAGGCTGTGCTGCTGAGGAAGATTGGGACTCGACAAAAAGAAGATGTCTGCCTTGATGACCCTCGTGCAATCGATAGGCATAAATCTACTGTAAGTCTTAAACTAGGCCAACCACAACAACTTTGGGTGGGATATTCTGTTTTCATACTGATAATCTGAAAATTTTGGATATGGATTCAGTAAATCCTCGTCTGCGTGTTGTAGCCTCGGGAAATATGTGGGACTTTTTTGCTGGTCAGTTATGCAGAAAAGGAAAAAAGAGTACTGACATTGGCATTCTGAAGGTTAATGGGATACAGTGTATAGAGACCCCAAACCCTTGCTACAGACACAAATTAAGGACCTGCAGCCTAGTGGCGGTTGTTGCAATCCTAGGCTCATCTTGACCTGAACCTGGTGAACTGCAGGCTAAAATCATCCTTCTTTCGTAGTCCACCACTTTCCTTTGGGGAATAGGGAAGGAGCTATGCAACATTTGTATTACCAAGCAGCGCCATCGTCCGGTCATCTCGGTACCACGACATGAAGGTGTCCCTCTCCAGCGCAGCAGCATAAATGTTTACGTGTCTTACCAAGCTGGCTAAAAAACAAGGCATTCAGCCCATGACATTCCGCAGGTTATATACAGAAGATGTAAACAGGGCATCAATCCTCACTGCACACCGAAATCCCGTCAAATTTCCAGCCTGAGGCTCAAGTGTGCAACCACCTGACGCCGTAGAGGAAAACCTTGACCCCTGACAATTTTCGCGAGTGGGAGTGTGGGAAAAGTGTGGGTGAGATAGGACGTGAGGTGAAGGGTGGCTGGCTAGAGAAAAAGGACGCACACACACACACACACACACACAGAGCCAGAGAGAGAGAGAGAGAGAGAGAGGGCGGAAAATATAATCAGACATAAAAGAATAAAAAGGAAAATGTGATGGCTAGGGAAATATGGTCAGAGAAAAAGAGATAAGAAGCCATGGGTAGGATCACACACACACACACACACACACACACACACACACACACACACACACAGCGAGTGGAGTGGTGGGAGCAAGGAAAGGAGAGACCTGTGCCTTGGCTGTGGGAAGGAAAGAAAGGGCAGGAATACAGATGAAGCCTAGAGAGAGTGAGCTGCCACGGAAGAGGAGGAGGGAGAGGAGGAAGAAAGGGAAAAAGAAGAGGAGAAGGGGAAGGAAAAAGAAGATGGAAAGGAAAAAGAGAAAACGAAGGAAAAACAGGCAAAGAAAAAAAAGGAGGGGAAGGAAGAAGAGGAGAAGTAAGAGGAAAAGAAATAAGATGAGAGGGAGGGGAAAGAAAATGAGGGGGGAGAAGAAGAGGAGTAGGAAGGAAAGGAACAAGAAGATAAGGATGAAGGAAAGATGGGGGCAAAAGAAGAAGAGGGGGAGAGGAAGATAGTGGCAAAGGAGAAGAAGGAGGAGAGGAAGGAAGAGGAGAGGCAGAGATAAGTAAAATGAAAGAAGCTGAGTAGAAGAAAAGTAACGTAGAAGGAGAAGAGAGAGAGAGAGAGAGAGAGAGAGAGAGAGAGAGAGAGAGAGAGAGAGAGAGAGAGAGAGAGAGAGAGAGAGAGAGAGAGAGAGATGTGAGGGGAGGGGGGATAGAAGAGGGCTTGATGAAAGTGGACGAGCTGAGAGGATGAAGCATGAGAGGTGACAACAAGTATGGGAGGTGGGTCTGCAACACAAGGACAGTTGCAATATAAGGGTTTAAATGAGAACTTTGCTTTAAAAAGGTATTTGCGACAAAGGAACACATGCAAAAAAGGGTCATTGCTATTTTAAAAGTTAACAACAAAGAACTTAATGCAAAATTACAGTTTTGTATCATATGGGCTTTCCTAATCAGTCACGTTAGATTCATAGTGAAGTCAGGACATGTGCCATTTATTTTCCTCAAAGGCGGCTAGATTACAATACGTAGAAACTTAGAGCAAATCTATCTCTGAGGTAGATCTAACCTCCATGACCAATTGCTTCACGCTTTGCTCCATACCTACTGTGGACTAAGGGCTTTGTGTTGTTGAATTTGGCTGGTGGTTTAGAGAGAGGCAGTGTTCTTTTGGCGAAATGGCCTGGGGCTGGGATATAAGAACCGGGGCAGGTGTAGGATATTTCGTGGAAGAGCAAATGGGGTTAAATCTTGCCATGCGGTGTTTTCATTCACAGGCACGTCTTTAGGATCCCACAGTCTCCCTTCTTTTAGCTCAGAAGTGGGGCGGCAAGGGAAGAAGAGGAAGAGGAGAAGAAAGAGGCGAATGAGGTAGCAATGAGGCGTAACGAAAAGGGGAAACAGGAGTAGCAAGAAGGGTGATTTATGGTGGAAGGACGGGGAATAGAAAAATTGGGGGACAATGACAGAGAGAGAGAGAGAGAGAGAGAGAGAGAGAGGGGAGGGGGACACACTTAATCCTTTCACCAAGAAGATGTACTCTCTATTCTTGGTGCCACAGGACGATAATATTCAACATTAGGAAAGCTCCTCATTGAAAAAGGTCATATCTAACTCCCTAGTTTCAGCTGTCTCCCTGAAGTGGAATAAACTCGACTGGAGATAGAAAAAAAAAAAAGATAAAAGAAAAAGAAAAGAAAAACAGAATAGACATCATATGAAAATAATCAAGAGACTGAAATATACTGATAATAGGGGAGGAGAGGCGTAGAAACAGTATGAGAATTGTGAAAAGAGAAAGGTAAAGAAAGTAGAGAAGAAACAAGGTGATGGGGAGGGAGAGGGATGGTTAAAGTTCAAGCAAATGATAACAAGAGACTAGAGACAGAGAAAATTATGAAGATGGGAAGAAGAGGATGATGGTGAAGAGGAATAGGCAAAGGTATTTAAAGAAGGGGAGAAACAATGATGAAGAATGAATAAAGACACACATAAACTAGAACTGAGGTGTAAAGAGAAAGGTGAAGATGAAAATTTAAAAGAGATGTGTGGAAGGGAGAGGATTATTATTTAAGTAATAGATAGGCGATACAATTTATAAAACGAGAACACTTGTAAAATGAAATCAGACAAAAATTTAAGGACAATGAGACAAACTATAAACATGGGAATGGCAGAGGGAAGATTAATAAGAAACTGAGAGACCTGAAAAATGGAGAGAGAGAGAGAGAGAAGTAAAATAAAAAGGGAGAAGATGATAGGGGAGGCGAGTGGAAGAATCATAAATTATGTGTGAGAAGAAGGAATGCGAAGGAAGACAAGGAGGAGACTATATTATGAGCCAGATGATGGTCGAATATGAGAGATGGTGGGAATAATTTTGCCGGGTAAGGAAAAAAGATGAAAACGGAGAGAGAGAGAGAGAGAGAGAGAGAGAGAGAGAGAGAGAGAGAGAGAGAACAAAGGATGGAAGAGGAGAAAAAATGAAGATGGAAAAGGGGATTCAATGGGGACGAAAAAGGAGAATGGTGAGACACTGAAATAATGAGGAGGAGCAGCGGCCGTAGTATAAAAACATAGTGCGCGAATGTGTAAGTACCTAATTTTTGGCAGTCATGAATCTCTTGTGACTGTTAAAATGCGGATAAAGAGTCTAGTCCGTAATGATACAGGAAAACAGGAAGTGACATAAATACGAGATGAAAAGGAAAATGGATAATGGACATAACACACGTAAAAATATAAAAGTAAGCGAGAAAAGAGAAGCAGGTATATAATCCATCCATCTGTCTGTTATCGTCAAGCGCCATAATTCCGTAAGAGTTAATCACAAACAAATTGCTCCATGTCACCTTGTCCCCTGCCATTTCACTACCCTCCCCACAGCTCATACCCCCCTCTCATATTCCTCTCCGCTCCATCCCTCTCTCTCATCCTCGGTCCCCCTTCCCATTCCACTTTACTCACATACACTCTCCTCGTTAGTCTTTCCTTTTCCATCTTCTTCAGATGGCCAAACCATTGTATTTCTCCTAACGCTTTCTATCACATCCACATCCACATCACAACGTTCCTTCACTACCACATTTGTCAGTGTCACTCCTCTCAAATAACTCATTTCCATTACTCTCACTCCGGACTTGTATCCTTCTAACGACGTTCAAGTTTTGGTTCCATACCTCAAAATTGGTATCACCAGTAAGTAAATTGCTCTTTGCTGGCGCGCGGGGAGCTAGCGAGCGTTTGTACATAAGCCTATCATTATAATTTCATCTTGGTGTAAAGCTTCAACATTTCTGTTGAGGTACTTGAACAATAACGGAAGAATAATTGAGGTAAAATATTTACTTTCTCACGTTTTCTCTCTGGATGTGCATATAGCTTGGTGCCGCAGCATTTATCACACGTGCAATGGTCACTTCTCTGCTCCCAGCTTGCCGTGTCAACGAACTGCGTCGGTAAACGCTTGGCTACTGATCGCATGATAAGACCCAGAAATGGGGCCATTAACCTCGCTGATTTCACCCTTAAACATAAAACGTTCATGTCAGTTGCGTATCCAGGATTTTTGCCAGGGGAAGCAAACACTTGGAATATTTCCCCAAAATATCTGTCACCACAAATTTTCCTAGATTTCATGTTTTATGTTATCAGAAATAAATTTACATCATTACTGTCGCATTTGTTCCAATGTTTTAAAGAAAAACTATCTTTTCCCCACATATTCACAGCTTTCTTGGAGTAACTTTAAGTAAATAGCTAATAATCCTTTCAGAGGAGAGATGCGTAAAAACACTCAGTACATAATGTTACCAGAGGTCTCCTCTTTCATTAGCCCTTTAACCGCGGGTAATGTTTTGGTCTGACTGTCCTCTCCCGCGGGGGTTTCAGCTAAATGTAAACAAACCTTTAAACCTTAATAACTCTGCACAGAATAAAGCTAGAGAAAAAAATTAGTTACCATTAGAAAGTACTAACCTTCAGCTTTCCATTGATGTAGGTTTCATGACTTTGTTGACTTTCACAGGACGGAGAGAGCCGTTAGAAGTGAGGGGTGTGAAATAACTATTTTACGCCCCACACACCAGTACCAAATGCCAACCACTCTCTCATAATAGTAATATAAACATATATGAACACTGTACATACGATAAACACCCACTCTGTGTTCACTGAGGTAGGTAAAAGGCACTTCCCTGCGGCTGCACCCGCTCTTCACTGCGACTGCGCCTCACTTCACTGCGGCGGCACCCGCTCACTGACATTTCATGCAATCTTTTCATTCTTTCTAACTTCTAATATTATTTTACATATAATATGGGCAATGTACATTATATTTACAATGCACTTATTACTATACTGCGTCACTGGCGCATCACAGAATTACATAAGTGCCGCAGAATTCCACAAGTGCCGCAGATTCTCTTATTACAATATCACTTATTATACTGGCCAATATTTCCTTTATTTTCTAGGCAAAATATCCCTTATTACTACATTATCCATTATACAATTATTGGCAAAGCACGTCACTGTCGCATCACTATATATCACTGTCACTTTCAGTATTTACTCAGAGAGTGGTACTCGGCAAAGCACGGAGTTACACATAGAGCGACTTGGCATTCAAGGCACTGGTGTGTGCTCATTTTTCTCGTCCTAGGCCTCCGTGTGGTGGTTGAACATACTCTGCAGCGGCCCTGTGACAACCTGCCGCCTGCTGTAGGAGGCAATTTCACAAGCTGGTGCCGGCTCATGTAATTGCGGCACTCAAGACGGTCAGGTTGTGTGTCAGAGTGTCGCCTCGGGATCAATGCCGTCACCTGACCAAATCGTGCAAGTAGCTGCTGCACGACAGTCTTGGAAAACTGTCTCAGTGATGGTTGCCTTATGCCCCCGACTTGTGTCTTGTAGAGAATGAAGGCGTTGAGCATGCACATATCGAGCATGTGCAGGCAAGCCTTCCCGTACCATCGGGTGTTTCTCCTGAGACAGTCGATTTCGCCAATCATCATATCAGACTTATCAACGAGTCTCATATTTACATTATAATCAATGACGGCATCAGGCTTCATGATTGGCTCTCCCGTCCTGTAGCTGACCTTCCCAGTTCTCTTCAATTCCCCCTTGTGGATGGTGCTGATCATATTCACGACCTTCTTGTCATGCCACCTGATTGCAAGAAGCTTGTCTGACTTCTTCAGGTGAACATCTCCCCTGGATGATGATGATGCTTCGGGGAAACTAGGCCACTCTTTCCTATAGCTCCGTACAGTGCCAACAGTGCCAATGCCGTGTTCAGCAAGGTATTTGGAGAGTTTAGGTGTTGTGTAATAATTGTCTGTGTACAGCACATGATTACCACCAAAATACCTCTCCATCAGCACTTTTACAACGGAGCCAGAGAAGCCAAGGGGGTCTTTCCTGTTCACATCCTTTGTGTTAGCCGAGTAAATGACAAAATCCAGTATATACCCTGTCTCACAGTCACACAGCACAAAGAACTTTATCCCAAAGCGGTGGCGTTTGCTGGGGATGTACTGCATGAATTTGAGACGTCCTCTGAACAATACCAGGGATTCGTCTATGACGACTTTCTGCATAGGCCTGAAAAATCGCATAAATCGATCCCTAATCCTGTTGAGAAAATCCCTCACTTTCCACAAAGGGTCAGTTTGGGACGGGTTGTCATTGTCAGCGAAGTGCAGGTATCCAAGCAGCTGTCGGAACCGATCCCGTGACATATACTTCCCGAATATTGGGATAGTAGTTATGTCATCCACGAGCCAGTACTCCTCCAACTCATGTCTCTTTCTATGGGGCATCAAAAACATGAGTGCAAAAAACACATACAGCTCTCTGATCCCGACAGGCAACCACGACACTTGCTTTGGTGAGCCAATAGGTCCCAGCCCTTCTGCTGCACACTGAGCTGCATACCTATTGGTCTCATCGCTGACATGCTGCACAATTTCATCATCAAGGAAGGCCAGGAAGTAATCAACAAACTCATCACCTGTGTTGCATGGGAAGGCAGGCTGTATTCCAGCATTTGTCATAACAAACGGTGGATTGTGTGGCTGGAAATCTCCACCGTCAGACCAAACAAATGCATCCACTTGCCCTGTGCGTGGTTCAGTGGCAGGGGCAGGTTGCATTCCACTCGTTTCCCCGTGAGAAGGAGCTGATGTAGAGGCAATGGGTGAGGCAGGAGGTGAGGCAGGAGGCAAGCGGGAGGTGGGTGAGGCAGGAGGCAACGGGGAGGGGGGTGAGTGCGGGGGCGGTGAGTGGGGGGGTGGCGCGGGTGAGGGAACTGAGCGGGGGGCAGGCGGGGGGGTTTCTGACCTGGTGCGTGGTGAAACTTGACCCTTTCTACCCCGCTTATCACCTCGCTTATCGCCCAGCTTTGCCCTCCAACTGCCACGCATCCCCTTTGTTCTAGGCCTGCCTGCACGGCCTGCCTTCCCTCGCTTTGCAGGCTTTGGTAATTCGTACTCCTCAGATGATGTAGACTGAGGAGAGGGCACGACAGATGATGATGATGATGATGTGAGGGCAATAGGGCTAGGGGAACGGGAAATTGATGGGAAATGAGTACTAGGGCCTGGTGTGGGAGACATGAGCCTGCGCTTCACTCCCTTCCCACGTGCAATACCAGATTTGCCCATAGGAGCCTTTCCTTTCCCAGAGTAAGTTGGGGGTGGTGGGGGGGAATCAACACGATCACTTTCATCACTGTCACTATCAATGGAAAATGGTTCACCACCAATCACTGCCAAATCATCACTGCTTGCTGTGAGTGTGTCACTTTCACTGCCACAATCAAGAGTAGTACTTACAGTTTTGTCCAGCTCAGTTCTAATTTCAGGAGTGCTCATCCCCTTCTGCCTCGCCGTCAGCAGTTCCTTTACCGGTGTAGAGGTAGAGGGAACACTAGCACTAATCATTGTAGAGGAGGAAGCAAGCGACGATGAGTCGGGACGGAGTGCCATTATCACGCACAGAGCTGAACAGATACTGACTGACGCGGGTCAGGTCAGGGGTGAGGGGGGCCCCCTCGGGGTTGGAGGAGGGAGGTGTGGGATGGCTGGCGTGAAAGAACTCGACAGCTACTCTTGCGTGAGACTATTTGCGCGCCGGGAAAACGCGCGGTGTTCAAAATATTCACGATCATTCCAGAATGACACCCGCGGTTTGGTCCAGTTTTGTCACTGTCATTCTGGAATGACACCCGCGGTTAAAGGGTTAGAGAGCAAAAAGAACACCAGCAATAAATTAGAAGGCACTGTAGTTTCCATAGCAAAGACATCTCCTTGTCACTAGTATCAGTGGTCATCATGGTCACTCTCGTAGATGATATTATTATCGATATATGCATGCTGACTTCCGTCCGTTCTACCTCGAAACCTTTTTTTTTTTGCTCGGTACCACAAATTTCTTGTGCAATTTTAGTACTGAAAAATAAAAAAAAGCAGTGTCAACACTATACTCTTAGCTCATCATTTACCTGCTGCCTTTATCTCTCTGTACAAATAAGGAAGTACAGTTATTTTGGGTAATAACCTAGGAAATTATGAAGAAATATATCACACATCGGCACAGCACCTACCATACGAGAGGCAATGGCGTCCATACACTCTGTTTATATTCGGAAATAAACCCTGTATTTTGATTGGCTGCTGGAAGAAAAATGGCGGCATCGATAGTCCAGTGTAAACTCGAGATCTGGCGTGAGTGTCCCGAACACACACACTTTCCCACATTCGTATCGCTTTTTTCTGTTTTCCTTTGCGGTTTTGTATTTCTCTCTCTCTCTCTCTCTCTCTCTCTCTCTCTCTCTCCACTTAGCACATATGCATAAATTAAAATTCGCTGCTGCAGCCAACCCCAGTCTGGTATTCTGTTTTGTACTACTGCTGTGGTGGTAGGCAATAGAAATTCTGTTTTCCACTACTTATTCTTTTAGTTTGATTCTCACTAGTTCAAGCATCAGGGGTGGTGCATACGTCAAGGCTGACCTAAGTAAATACATCTGGTGGGATTAACCTCTCTTAATCCTTGACTCAGGTGACCACTCGAACTGCCCCGCTCGGCAGGGAATGATTTTCATATCACCTGAACCGTATTTTACTGCACAGAAAGGATTTTCCATTAATGAAAGAAAAAAAGAAAATGGCGTAAAGCTATTCATCCTGAATATTCTCACCTAGGGAAGTGGGGGGCAAGAGATACTCTGTCCTCCAGGCTCCAAACAGTGTGTGAAGGGGAGGGGGGGACATGTCCCCCTGTCCCCCCACTCAAACGAGGCCCCTGGCACACATATTTATTTCTGCTTACCTTCTAAAATGTAGTCTGAGGTGATGAAAATGGCTTCATGCAGTCTTCAAAAATTCTGCTTGTTTCAGTTGTTTGTAACAATAATTGTGCAGTGTTCGTTTGTAACTGGCTACAGGGTGAGAGGATATGGCTGCAGGGTGAGAGGATGTGGCTGAGGGGACAGGAAGGCCATTTTTACACCACATCAGGATTCAGGTGCAAAACATCATTAGAGCTCTAATATTAACCACATAATCTAAGGTGATAGGGGAAATTGTTAAGTTATACCTGGTCAGTTTTTCTCAAGGGTTTTATTATATTTAGTTTAGCTTTCAATTTCAAAAGAAATTATTGCTCCCACAGAAATATTTTTGGAAATTGATAATGGCGTCTGGCAATTGATAGATAGATAGATAGATAATATTGTTTAATATACAAGTGGAAAAATTAGGGAAACAGTATTGTCATTGAAGAACCGTGCCAAAAATCCTTTGCAGCATTTCCCCAAAACTTCCCAGGGGGGACAAACTGCCCCCCCCCCCCAGTGGCTACGTGTATGGTTCATGTAAATCTATGAGCGTAATATCCCATAAAGAATTCGTGCATGAAAACATAGTGTCACAACAGGAAATATTTTTTAATTCTATTTCATAGTGGAGCAATGTTCACTAAAGCTTCGTTATATTCTCTCGGAAAGCTGGGATTCCAAGGGGTTTCTTTGGTCTCATGAGTAAATATATAGCTAAAAACAAAATTTATTGAATGTATTTACTACCTGCTGAAAGAAACTCATCAATATCTCACATATCAGGAAAGTTTACCTCTGAAAACTATCGCGGTCGGGCCAGGCCTGGTCGTGACGGGCCATCATTCTCAGCTGAACCTAAACATTGCTTCGCTTGCTGCGCGCGCCCGCTCGTAACAATACCAACATGTAGTGACTTTTTTGCTGCTTTCAAAAAAGCCAGCAACCTTTCTTCCCTGTTGAACCCTTTCAAGCACTTCATCCTCTATACTTCCATCCCTACTCATCACACTATCCAAGCACTTAAATGCACTCACTTTTTCCATTTCCTTACCATCCAGCCTCTTTGTGCATTTAGTGTTTCATTTCTCTCGAACACCATTTAGTGACTTCATTCTCTCAAAGACCACAGCTTTACTCTTCCCTACATTCACCTTTAGATTCCGTTTCTTACACACTCACCCAAACTCATTCACCAAGCCTTACAGTTCCCCCTTGTCTTCATTTAACAATACAGTATCATCTGCAATGAACAGAACAGGAAGTTTTCAAACGCTGCCCTCTCTCATTAGGACTGCTCCAACATCCACTGCCCTAACTGTACCTCTTCTATAACTCCATCTATATACAGATAAAACGACCATGGAGACATGACACATCCCAGTTTCAGAACAACATTCAGAAAAATTCACTCAGTTCACCATCTACATGCACTGAAGTCCTAGCTCCCTCATACATGTTCGTCATGGCAATCAATAGCTTCCTATTGACTCCAAAACGTCAGTTAAGGGTAAGTTTGAATATGCAGACATGAGAGAAAAAAGCAGAAACAAATAAGAGGCATGAGGAAAAAGAAGCAAGTGGTAAACATGAATATGCCTAAAATATGAGAAAAGATGCGAGAAGCAGATAAGAAACGTAGCATACACGATAAGAAGCAAGTGTAAACACTAATATGCAGAAATGAATGAAGAATGGAGATGCAAAGAAGAAACAGCCTATACACGATAATACGAAGGTGGTACACATAAATATGCATACTTAAGAAACAAAAGAGGAGGAAACTGAGATGCACGATACACTCAAAAGCATGAAGGAGGGGAACTCGAATATACAAAAGCATGAGACGAAAGGAGAGGCAAACAAGAGGCGTGTTACATTCGAAATGAAGAATGTGGTAAACATGTATATGCATAAACTGGAGAAGAAAATATAGAAGAAAAATCCCCATGACAACAGTAAGTTATGAGCCAGTGTATTACCTCTTCAGTCCTTTGGTCAGGGTTTTTTTCCACACTGACCTTCACGCACATTACAGTCCCTCACCACAAAAATCGTCTGGTTATTGTCGATCATTTTATCTTGTGCCGTTGACATAAGGACCTAATTATTGTTGCCCGACATCATCCCATGTACGATTGTCATAAAGACTTTGTATCATAAGCAGCGACTTTGTATTTGCTTGTAGAGGCGTATATTTTAGACTTGTGGTCGAGCGGCTTTTATATCTTGTAGTTGTTTCCCCACCAGATGTCATGTAGTGACGGGAGAGGTAAAGAATAGTATGGGACTATTTTTATTTGTCTTGGAAATATTAAACAGGTATAAGAGTATAAGTCCCGGGTAGCTACCTCCCTGTCTCGCTATCTCTCTCTCTTTCTGTTCTAAGGCTAATCTCCGTCTCGACCTCTCTCTAGGGTCGCTTGTCTCCTTCTGTCTAGCCTGTTCGGTGGCTAATCTCCGTCTGAGCTCTCTTTCCTAAATTCTGGTGTAGCAGGGGTGTGTCACGTGTGTTCCTCGTGGGTGGACTAGCTGACAGCTAACTGCATCATCTCCTTACTGGCCGCTGTCGTCAGCTTTCCTCAGTATTAAGAGTGTGTAAGCATGCTTAGCACTGCTCGATTCTCGCAGACACAACACCTTCTCATCATTTGACTTCCTGCTTCTATCTGTCTCTCTATCGATCTATTTATCTATCTATCTATTATGATTTGCAATTATAATATGGAGACCTACCACATTGCTCGGCCGCGCAAAAATGGCGTACCATCGACATTTAATAGTTATAATATATTAATACATACTACATACACATTATAATGAACTTATAAGCTAATTAAGTGAAATATATAATATTGTAAAGTAACATAATATTGTATACATATAATATTTATAGTAAATAGTGATTATTCAGTAATAATACATTTTAAACAAGTTGTATACACATTTGAAATAATGCAATGGTTGTTGTATAACACTTTGTAAGACGTGCATGTACAACAGACGTACGCATATAATTGTGCAATGGTATTACTGCTAAGTTATACATTACATATTTGAGTTATCACTTTAGTAATGTCTAATATTTCACCTAACTTGTATGATGATACTGGTAATACAGAATTGTGCTATAATTGTATGACTTATATTGTGTTAATGCATAATTGTGTTGGCCTTATAATTGTAGTTACATTTGTTAATGCAACTCTTACATAAGTGTCTTGGCCTTATAATTGTAGTTAAAGTTACATAAAAGTTACATCTTGTTAATGCAACTGTTTTGTCGTTACATAATTGTTACATATCGTTTGTAGGTACATAATTGTTGTTAAAGTTACAGAAAAGTTACATCTTGTTAATGCAACTGTTACATAATTGGCAAAGTGTAACATAATTGTAATAACTGCAGTCCTAACATATGCTGCGGTCGATGATAGTGATGATGTGTCATGCCACTTGTTTGTGGAGACACAATTTGCTTTTTTTTGTTTGTAGTTTATGTGGTATTTTGGCATATATAGTAACATTTACACTTATTTTCATTTGTTTGTTATGTGATCTTACTTTATTTCTCTTTTTTCCTTCTTACTTTTCTTTCTTTCTTTCCTTTCCTTTTCTTTTTTTTTTTTGTATGTATTGATTTTCCATAGTTTGTTTCTCTTTGCTTGTGTACGCTTTTTTCCATGTTGTTCATGGTTGCATAATTGCTGACTAATTTCCTTGAGATACTTTTTTAAAGTTTAGTTTATATTGCACAGATATTACTGAAAATGATATTATATAGTCCCATATTTTGTTATTTTATATAAAAAATATATACACTATATACAGTATTAACTATACACACTGACTTGTTGTTCACCTGTACCTATCGTGGGTAATATGTGTGTCAGCACTGTGTGGAAATCATTGTCTTCACGATTGTGTTGAAGATGTTCACTCTTGCTAACGGCATTTGTGTTGGCCATTTTTTTTTTTTCTCTAGTTTACCTTGTAACTTAATTTGTCTGTTTCCACTAGGTAGCTTTAATTAATAAATGTTTAATACAGTTCTTTTAATTGCTCACTGAGTAACTGTGATTGTATATTTTCTTTATTACTTTGTAGATATAATTAATGTATAGTTGTATGTATGAAACACGTATTTTACGTAGGTATAAATGGTAACACTCGTTGGTAGTAAATAAATGTTATAATAGATGAATAAATATATACAGTGTAGAATATTTATTGTTGGTGATTATTTAGTGTTTGAGTTATGCAGATAACTGAAGTAAGTATGTGTATTTAAACTGTAACTATACAGCACGTTTTTTATGTTTGTGCAGAAGCTTATTGTCTATCACTGTGTATTGTATAAATGAAGTAACTATGTAACTCACTAATTTTTACCGTGGAGGAAAATGGTGTGAGTGGTGTTGCACGTGGTGATAGCGTTGTCCTTCGCGGGTTGATTGGCGCGTTGTCGTCTCAGCACATGGTGACGTCGGCTTCCCACACTGGTAGCTGTGGTGAGTGAATGAGTAGCGATGAGTAACTTGAGTGAAGACGGGTAAGACGAGTTGTGAATATGGACTTGATGTTTTGCTGCCTTGACCTCTTCACACCTGCGTAAGCGGTGGGGGTTGGGTGGATGTAGCAGAGAGAGGAGGGTGAGGTCTGGTGGTTATGAGTTGTGAGTCGTCTCTCACTCTTCGTTTGTTTGTTTGTTTGTTTGTTTGTTTTCTTTCTTTCTTGATGTATTCTTGGTCCTTTTTTCTTGTGATTTACTCGTTGTAGGATGAAGACTGCCGCTACTTGTAGGTGCGTGTAGAAGATTATACAGACGACGTAGAGTTGTTAATTGTAGTTGATTGTAGATGGCTGTAGTTGATTGTAGACTATTTGCACTGTAGGCTGTATTTTGTAGGATTCAATGTAGAACTGAAGCTAATCTTGTAGTCTCGGTTGCTTTTGTAGAAATTTGCTTTTAATTCGGAGACGATGTCCGCAGATTTGCTGGTTTGTCGTTAAGCTACTTGCAAGGCGTCGAGTGATCTCTTGACCTCTGCATCAGCGTAATGATCTGGGAGACGGAGGGGGCAGGATGGAGAGAATACTGTCAGGAGCTGATGTTGTTGGTTGTTTTCAATCTTGATATTTTGCAGGAAGTTAATGTTGATTCGTAGACGAGGTTCGTATACGTTCGCTGCCACCAAATGTCATAAAGACTTTGTATCATAAGCAGCGACTTTGTATTTGCTTGTAGAGGCGTATATTTTAGACTTGTGGTCGAGCGGCTTTTATATCTTGTAGTTGTTTCCCCACCAGATGTCATGTAGTGACGGGAGAGGTAAAGAATAGTATGGGACTATTTTTATTTGTCTTGGAAATATTAAACAGGTATAAGAGTATAAGTCCCGGGTAGCTACCTCCCTGTCTCGCTATCTCTCTCTCTTTCTGTTCTAAGGCTAATCTCCGTCTCGACCTCTCTCTAGGGTCGCTTGTCTCCTTCTGTCTAGCCTGTTCGGTGGCTAATCTCCGTCTGAGCTCTCTTTCCTAAATTCTGGTGTAGCAGGGGTGTGTCACGTGTGTTCCTCGTGGGTGGACTAGCTGACAGCTAACTGCATCATCTCCTTACTGGCCGCTGTCGTCAGCTTTCCTCAGTATTAAGAGTGTGTAAGCATGCTTAGCACTGCTCGATTCTCGCAGACACAACACTTTCTCATCATTTGACTTCCTGCTTCTATCTGTCTCTCTATCTATCTATTTATCTATCTATCTATTATGATTTGCAATTATAATATGGAGACCTACCACACGATGACGACTTTTTTTTTTTTTAATTGGGCTTCCATCAAACCTTTTATTTTTATTTTTTTCAGTTGTAACATGAGAATGATATCTACAATGAACGAGAGTAATGGCGCCTACATACGACCCCTACATCAGAGATTCTTAAGCTGGATAAAATTTTCAGTACGATGTTTTCTTTTTATATCCTTATTTTCGGATGCTAAAACCACCACCTCTCTTGTGATAATCTAGGCTGCCACTTTGAGATATGATTTTATAGTATTTATGGAGTGTTATTTTGGCGGGACATTGTTGAAGAGTAGTGAACATACGAGTTTAGATAGGTTCATCCAGTTGTCCTATCCCGTATGGTAAAGAATTTCGGTTCACTTAAGCAACTCAGCGAGTCATAACTGAATGACAGTTTCTTATGCGGTTTTATCACAGTTTTCTGGTTTACTAACCATCTACTTCATACGAGTAAGGAACATGTTGCAGAAATTAAAGTACAAGTATGTCGCAGTTCATGCTATATGCCTTTCCAACTTAATCACAGAATAACATTGTCGTATGTACAAACACTATAACTTGCATTTTATATGTGACAAAAGTCCGTTGTATTCCTGGAAGCAACAAATACATATACCCTAAAAAAAAAAAAAAAAAAAAGGCTATTTTGAAGGCGGCACGAAAAACATATTTACATGTGTGTTTCTGCAGGACAGTGATCCTCAACCTACTAGGAGTCTGAACCTCCTAAACAAGTGATGCCCGTTTCCCCACGCAACCCTCCCTCCGTTTCCTATGTGATTCCTTTCAAACTTCTTCAGTATATCCCATTGGATCCCAGGGGTGCTGGGCGAGGCATGGCACTGGGTGGGTACTGAGCGTACCGCCCTCCGCCTATCGGCTCATAGTCGCGAAGCTCATAGGTCCTTACCCGGGGGTTCCCTACTTTATAAAGACTTGAAGAGTCCCAGGTCTGTCCAATATTCCGGACACACATATATATATATATATATATATATATATATATATATATATATATATATATATATATATATATATATATATATATATATATATATATATATATATATATTACACGCGTGTGGACAATTTTTTTTTTTTACGCTCTTGACCGGGAATCGAACCCTAGACCTCTAAGATAGAAGTCAGACACTGATGCCACTCCACCAAGACGTGATAAAAGCTGAAACACCTGATTTTTGGACGAAAAAGGTAAATCCATTATGGGAGGGTATATTTCAATCACAACATATTAGGATTATTTCTCAGCCCCACCCAACTCGGCAAGTGACAGCAGTTTTAATCTATCCCAGACACAACACGAGCGTTTTGTATGTTAGAGAGACACACAGTACACGCGTTTTTTGCGCTTCTGAACGGGAATCGAACTCTATACCTCATATATATATATATATATATATATATATATATATATATATATATATATATATTTTATGACCCTACAAGTCAAGAGCGAGAGGAGTGAAAATGAGTTATTTAATAGGAGCATGTGGAGTTACATGAAGAGACAAATAGATGAGGAAGCGAAGGAGAGTTATAAGGCTAACGAGGATGTGGAGAAACTGAGAGAAGTATCCTGATATGGTTTGGCCTTGTGTAGAGGATGAAGAATGAGCGACTGACTGACAGAGGGTATGTGAGCTTAGTGTAAAGAGCGAGGGGAGACCGAGGGTGAGATGGAAGGATGAGGTGGAGATGTGTATGATTGAAGGATGTATGAGTTGGAGAGACCGCAGCCTGATAGCGGAGGACAGATAATGATATGGAGGCGATACGTTTGTGACCACCCCTTCTAGGATTATGGCGTCTGGGTATAAAGAGAAAATCATATACTGTATCTCTTGGTGATTAGAGTATTTGGGCTATCCTGTAGCAGTCACCTTCAGAGGCCCCCACCCGATAACCTGCTGTCTCAGTCACGTACTTCCAAACTGTAATGAATCTGAACATTTTGTTTACCCAGGAGGTTCTAGGTTTGGTCAGGTTAGTCAGCTAAGGTTAGGTTACATTTGCTTCATCATGTCTGGGTAGTTTAGTTTGTTAGGATTAGGCTGGGTTAGTTCAGGTTAATCTGGATAATTTAGGGATACGGTAGAGACAATAAGAACACTCAAACAGAAAAAGAAAACCTAGTTCTTGGTGCTGAAATAGTTTACCCCTTCAATTCAGTGCCGGAAAGGGACGCACATACGTGGTTGGACTTCTCTGCCAAGTTATGAGAATGGCCCTTAACTCCCTGCCTGCCTCTCGAAAGGAGGATGGTGGACTGCAGGAGAAGGCCAACCCCATCCTGCATTCCAGTGAGGAGTCGTCCCTATAAGCCTGAGGACACAACAAAATCAACAATTCGTGCAGCTGGAAAATATGCGTTCCGTACAAAGATTGGAGGGAAGGGGGGTTCGGGGGAATTTAAAGATAAAGAAGGAGGAGGAGGGGATTTTACAGAGACGAAGAGAGATGAATGAGGGGCTATTAAAGAGGGGAAGGGGGAGGGGAAGGGCTATTAGAAAGAGGAAGGGGAAGGGGATTTTAGAGAGGAGAAGATGGCAGGGAGGGGATTCTAATGGCCAGAAGCAGATGAGTGAGGGGATTTTGCTGAGGAAAAGAATATTTGGGAGAGTTATTTTTCAGAGGCGGGAGAGGGGAAGGGAAGTTTACAGAAGGTGGTAAAGGGGATTACAGAGAAAAGGAGAGGGGTTAGGAGGGGATTTTATAGGGTAGAAGGAAGTGGGAAGGGAATTTTTGAGGGTGAGGAAGGGGGTGAGGGAGGGATTTAGCGCCCTCTGAAACCCTGAAAACTGTAAGCAGGGGATTATTACACTGCCTATGGGAAAATGTGTGTGGATATTGGGATTAATGATGGTATGGGGAAGTACCTGATTAAACAAACACGCTGGGGATATGACGAGGAGAGAGAGAGAGAGAGAGAGAGACAGACAGACAGACAGACAGACAGAAAATACGTGAGTAGGTAGATAGATAGGCAAATCGATGGACAGAAAGATGGGTAGATAGACTCATGGACAGAGGAAGTGAGATAGACAGATAGACTGATGGACATAGATAGATAGAGATAGAGATTGACAGATAGATAAAGAGAGACAGACAGACAAACAGACAGATAAACAGACAGACAGAAAATAGATAGGTTACTTGGTAGATAGATGGGCAGATCGATGGACAGAAAGACTCATGGACAGAGGAGGTGAAATAGATAGATATAGATAGATAGACAGAGATAGATAGACAGAGAGAGAGAGAGAGAGAGAGAGAGAGAGAGAGAGAGGCATATAAATAGGCAGACAGATAGACATAGAAAATAGATAGGTGAGTAGGTAGATAGATGGGCAGATCAATGGATAGAAAGATGGACAGATAGATTCATGGGCAGAGGAGCAGAGAGATAGATGGGAACATAACTAGTGCGACTGATAAACTGATACGTAGACAGAGAGATTTTGGCATATAGGAAATTGTATAAAGACGAGCCAAAGAAATGAGGGTAATCATGTCCAAGTGATATTAAACTGATTTACTCGTCACTCGAAAAGTTACCCATAAGACTAGTTATTTTTTTTTTATAATGTCGATGAATAAAAAAATCAATTTCATTCAATAGTTTTGCCATGAGAGGTTTTCCGGAAATTGAGCAGAACTAAACTCTAGCTGACAGGTGGCATGAAGTGCGTAAGAGTGGATGCTTATGTTTGTGGATGTAAGAGAGGCGTCTGGGGGTTTGATGGGTGAGTGAATGAGTGCCCTATTTGATTTAGACTCATTTCAATTCACATTCTGCTATCCGTTTTCTCTTGCTCTCTGGACCCTACCTCACCCCACCCTTAAGAGGCAAAAGTGGCCTGGATGATGATGATGATGATGATGATGATGATGATGATGATGATGACAATATAATAAAGTTGTCTAGCGCAGTATGAAGAAAAAAAAATGAAAATGTGTCATAATGGCGAAGAGTAGATGGAATTTCGAAGACCGGAAAAGGCACCCGCTTAATGGTTCTCCTTTTGTTTACTTATTTTTTTTTAAATCTACTCAGTTACTTCTTTTACTTATTTTTCTGGATCCTAGCGAACTCTGATTTTAGCGAGTGCACGGTTAGCATGATGATGATTTAATGGTTATCACTAATTTTTTGACTCTCTCTCTCACTCTCTCTCTTAGTTCTCCCTAAATCCTATGCCATTTTCCTTGTGGCTTAAACCTTGTAGCAGTTCCTCTTCTGTCCACACCTTAGCTCTTTCTCTTTCCATTATCATTCCTAGAACACTCATGTCCTACTGCTCGCTCTCTTCCCACAATACCGTCCCTTCATAAAAATGTCCCCACTTCCTAGTACTCTCCTCTTTCCTAGTACTCTCTCCCTCCTCAGTACTCTCTCTCTTTCTAGCACTCTCTCCCTTCCTAGTGGGGTACTCTATCCTTTTGTAGTACAGCTTCCCTTCCTAGTACTCTCTCTCTTCCTACTACTCTCTCCTTTCCTAGTACTCTCTCTTCCTAATACTCTCTCTCTTCCTAGTACTCTCTCCTTTCCTAGTACTCTCTCTTCCTAATACTCTCTCTCTTCCTAGTACTCTTTCCCACTGTAGTACTCCTTCCCTTCCTAGTTTTCTCTTCATAGTGCTTTCTCTCTTTCTAGTACTTTCTCCCTTCCAATTACTCCCTTCCTAGTACTCTCCCCTTTCTTAGTACTCTCTCCTCTCCCAGTACACTCTCCCTTCCTAGTACTCTCCCCCTTACTAGTGCTCTCTCCCTTCTTCGTAAATCTTTACTAACACCACCAGAGGCAGATAATTCCCTGTGGCTCCCGGCTTTCCCAGTAATCCCAAGCGAGGAAATTATCAGCTTGAGAGAGAGAGAGAGAGAGAGAGAGAGAGAGAGAGAGAGAGAGAGAGCTAAGGGAGACATACTGTACTTTGGCTAAATAACTTCAGCATTATCCAGACAATATTGCGCCATAAACCAAAACTGGAATAACGTGCCCCAGGAAGTTCGCGCAAGCGGTACATGAAATTACTCTCTTCATCCCCCCCCCCCTCTCTCTGGTTCAAAATACACAGAGAAATACTACACATTGTTTGGATTATAAACATGCCCTTCACAGCTTCGGTAGGACCTGCAGTAAGTGTTTTTCCCTTCTGTCCAATGACGAATTTTCTACTTTATTCCTGCTGCTTAGAGACGATATTATTGGGCTTTGGCAAGGCTTCTAGGAATAAACAGGTTCAGAAAAATTGTCTGTTAACTCCAGATAGTGAAACAAAATTGTGCAGATGTCTATAAAAATCGTGTAAAGGCAGGAAGAATAAAATATAAAAAATACGTAATCTATTGAGAGGGTTAATCAGGTTTTCCTTAGAGTATTTTCTTCAGCATATAAACCCTATGCAGTTAAAACACTACAAACATTTTTTTTTTACGTATGTAATTAGCATTATATTCTAGTTAAGGGTCGCAAATTATGTGGCATTGGTGGTAACATAACACCTCTCCCATGGTGATTCATCCTCCCCAGTGAAACGCAATATCCTATTGTATATCACTGATGCAGATTATCTATCTATCTATCTATCTATAGCCCGACGCCCTAATCCCGCAAAGGGTGGCCGCAGACAAAACGCCTCCAAGTCACTGTCACCCACCATTTGACTACCCTCCCCCCAACTCACCCCCCCCTCCCTCATATACCTCTCAACTCCATCCCTCCACCTCATCTTCGGTCTACCCCTCCCTCTCCCTCCCTCCACCTCACCTACATACACCCTCTTGGTCAGTCTTTCATTCTCCATTCTCTCCACATGTCCAAACCACCTCAGTGTATTTCTCCTTATCTTCTCAACCACATCCACATCTACCCCACAACGTTCCTTCACTTCTTCATTCGTCAACCTGTCTCTCCACGTCACTCCACATGCTCCTCTCAAATAACTCATTTCCACTGCTCTCACTCTTGACTTGTTCCCCTCTTGCAAGGTCCACGCCTCGCTTCCATACGTCAGGGTAGGGATCACAATACCATCATGCAGTGACTTCTTAACTTCCATACTCACCTCCCTATTTCTCATCACTGCTTTCAGTGTACCAACAACCTTCCTTCCCTGCTGTACCCTTTCACGTACTTCATCCCCCAAAGTTCCATCTTTACTCATCACACTACCCAAGTACTTGAATGCACTCACATTCTCCATATCCTCACCATCCAACCTCACTGCACACTCTGTGACTTCATTCCTCTCAAACACCATAACTTTACTTTTGTTTACATTAACTTTCAGCTTCCTCCTCCTACACACTGTCCCAAATTCATTCACCAAACCTTGCAACTCCCATTCATCTTCACTCAACAATACTGTATCATCAGCAAACAGCAACACCGGAAGCTTCCAAATCTCACCCTCATTCATTAGGGCCAGCCCCACATCCACTGCCCTACCTTGCACCTCCTTTACAACCCCATTCATATGTATATTAAACAGCCATGGAGACATCACACACCCCTGTTTCAGTCCCACATTGAGATCAAAGAACTCACTCAGCTCACCATTCACTCGCACCGTAGCCCTAGCTCCCTCGTACATACTCTTCACAGCACTGAACAATTTCCCCTCCACTCCATATATTCTTAATACCTTCCACATACCTTGCCTATCTATTCTGTCATAAGCTTTCTCCAAGTCCATGAAGGCGGCATACACTTTCCTTCCTTTCTCTAGATACTTCTCCACTAAAACATCTTAGAACAAATATCTGATCTACACACCCTTTTCCCTTCCTAAATCCCCCTTGTTTTTCTCCAACTAGCTCCTCTGTCATATGCCTAACCCTATCAATGAGTATTCTACCATATATTTTACCAGTCACACTAAGAAGGCAAATACCCCTATGGTTACCACATACTTCTCTCTCCCCTTTTCCTTTGTACAGAAGAACAATTATCCTTGATCCCAGTCCTCTGGAACCCTTCCCTCTTCCCAAGCCAATCTACACAACTTCCATATCCACTCCGCAACAATCTCACCCCCATACCTAAGCATTTCACCACACACTCCATCAATTCCTGGGGCCTTTCCCAGCTTAATCTTCTTCATCGCTTCCACTACTTCCGCCCTACTGATCTCTTCCTCCCTCCTCTCATCTCTTCTTCTCCCAGTCATTCCCCAACAACTATACTCACACTGCTCTCGCTCTCTACATTCAACAAATCCTCAAAGTGCTCCTTCCATCTCCTCAACTTCTCTCTCTTCTCCACCAACAATCTATTATTCCTATCTTTCACTCCCCTATTATTTCCTCTTTCACACTGCCTTACTTTCTTTACCTCCTTCCAAAACAATTTCTTACTCTCCCTCCATTTCACACTCAGATTCCTCCCAAACTCTTCATACACTTTCTTCTTACTCTCCTTCACCAGTCTCTTAACCTCCCTTCTCCTGCTCACATATACCTCTCTCTTCTCCCTCTCATCTTCTCCCCTACCCCTACTCGCCAACCATTCACCATATGCCTTCTTCTTTTGTTCCACAGCTCGTTTCACCTCATCATTCCACCATGCTGTCCCTTGTACACCCTTGCATCTCCTCCTCACTCCACAAACCGCCTCACACGCTGCGCCTATCTCTTCTGTGAATATCTTACATACGTCTTCCACCCCTTCCATCTGCTCTAGCTCATACCTTCCCAATCTTTCTTCCACTATGCTCTTATACTCTGTCATTTTCTCACTATCTTGCAATTTCTCCACTCTTCTCACAGTAGCTGCTTCCTCCTGTCTTCCCCTTCGCCTCCTCAACCACTTTCTTTGCATCTTTACCTTGGCCATCACTAAGTGATGGTCCGAGACTCCATTCCCCCACCCTCTCCACACTCTTGCATCCAACACTTGTCTTCTCATTCGCTCATCCACACACACGTAGTCTATCATTGCCTTTCGTTCAACAAGTTCACCATCCATCCTCCTCATTACTCTCCATGTATACCGGTGGATCATCTTATTCCGAAAGTAGGTGTTGGCTATTGCCAACCCCTTACAAGCACAGATGTCCACCAAAGCACTACCATTCCCATCTACTTCAGCTGGCACACCCCACTGACCAACCACTCCATCCACTCGTACATTCCCAACTTTGCCATTCATGTCTCCAATCAACAGCACTCTCTCGCTCCTCTCAAACTTGTCCATACATGCTTCTCAGCAGATTATGTTGATAATAAAACGATATAGCTTACAAGTGAAAAACAATCTGAAATATGAAAAATAAACCGCTAAGTAATAGGTCCTAAAATGCCTCCTTTGGCACCCAGAATACCACTCTAGCTCCCGACGATTTCTCTCAGCACTGGGAAATACCGTTCAGGCAAAGTGAGAAATATTATCGGCCGTTCATCTGCCCTTTCTTACGTGGGTGGAAGCGTGCCAGCATTGTGAGGATGGCAAGCAGCTATCTTTAACGTAGACCATTTCAATGCAACCTAACTTTCCCTTACTAGGATGATTGCTCCTACTTATTTATCGGTAGCTCTGGTGCTGGAGAGGGACGCCTTCATGTTGTGGCACTTATATAACTGGTTGAAGGAGATGCCCGGTTATACAAACGTCCCTCATTCCTCGCCCTTGCAGTCCGCCGACTTCACATATAGAGGAGCTTGGGGTTGAAACTACTACTACTTCTGATACAGTAATTTTAGGACAGCCGTAAGTAGCTTTGCCTAACACTGAACTTATAATTACCATATAATCATCACCTTCATCCCGGCTTTTTTCCCACTTGAAGGTGGGGTGAGGTGGCCAAAAGTAAAATGGCCCTACTCTAACCAGACTTTAACCTGAACTGTATCAATCTACCCCTAAGAGACAACCAAACCAAACCTAGATACTCCTCCAAAAAGAAAAAATCGGGTGTAATTCACTACATATGTGCAACTGCGGGAGGTTAGGGCTGTTGCAGTCAATTGGGCAGGACTTCAGTTTTGCTGCCTAGGACGCCATGTTTCGTCTCTTACTGCCGTCCCTGCAGGCGGATGAGAACACATGCTTTATAGCTCGGTTCTCCTTCACTATGCTCTTTTTACTTTAACTTGGCCTAAAATGGCCAACGCTCCTTCTTGAATCCTAAGCTGTAGCAACAGGTTAATATTACAGTGTGATGCAATCAAGAAGTGCCATGGAAAGGATGAAAAACCTTGTTAGTGTTGTTGTTTTTATAAAAAACAATAATAATAATAACAATTATCATTATTGTTATTATTATTATTATTATTATTAATATTATTATTATTATTATTATCATTATTATTATTATTGTTACCATTATTAGGCTGCTGGTTTTTTCAAAGCAGTGATAAAAAGTAGGGAAGTAAGCATGGAAGTTAAAAAGTCACTGCATGACAGTATTGTGATACCAACTTTAACGTATGGAAGTGAAGCTTGGACCTTGTTGGAAGGACCCAAGTCAAGAGTGAGAGCAGTGGAAATGAGTTATTTGGGAGTGCGGGGTTACATTGATAGACAGACTGACAAATCAGGAAGCGAAGGAGCGTTATGGTGTGGATGTGCTAGAAAATATTAGGAGGAATACACTGAAGTGGTTGGGCCATGTGAAGATGATGGAGAGAGAAAGACTAATGAGGAGAGTGATTGTGAGTGACGTGGAGAGGGGGGGGGGTAGGAAGAGAGAGGCTGATGATGGGATGGAGGAACGGAGTGGGGAGGTACATGGGAGAGGGGGAATGTGAGCTGGAAGAGGGCTGTGAAATGGTGGGGGACATGGCGACATGGAGGCGATTTGTTTGTGTCGACCCCTTACGGGATTGAGGCGTCTGGCATTAGATAATAAAAATAATAATAATAATAATAAAAATGATGATAATAATAATAATAATAATAATAATAATAATAAATTATTATTATTATTATTATTATTATTATTATTATTATTATTATGATCATCATTTTACATCTTTCATTTATTTCTGCCCTTGAGTAAGGTAAAATAAACTGAACAGGGAAAAAAATCTGGGTGAAGTTATATTGAAACGAGTACACAAGGAGTCTCCCAAATTTACTAAAATCGTTTGGCAGTAGTAGGAAAAAAACAATGAAAAATTATCGTGCAGATGGGGATGAAGTCGACATTACACAAAAGCTTTTTCTGAAGTTATTAAAATTATTTAGTAACAATGCTGGGAACGCTACTAATGAAAAGTAGCGCCGCTCCCATTCCCGTTACTAGCTCGAAAAAGTAGTGGCGTTACTGGTTTCGCTACTTGATACGAAATGTAGCGACGCTCCCGCTCACGCTACTTTGGTCAAAAAAAGGTACACGAAGGAAAGGTTAACAAAAATCTGTGATACAGCAATACACTATATACTGTTTTGATAATATTAGTCAGTCTGAGTGGTTATGTTGTGTACCAGTAATGTCAGTATATAGTTATACTGAAAAAAAAAGAAAAAAAAAAGAAAAAAAAAAAAGGTATACATGTCGGTGTCATTTTAATGAAGCTTAGAGCCGAAGCTACAGGAAAAAGCTATTTACTGTATAATGTAACAAATGTTCTTTTACATTGTTACTTAGTATAGGTACTGAAAATAACATACATTAATAAAAGGAAAAAAAAATGTGGCCTACCATTGATACATATTATACAGACTTATTTTCAATGATACCTATTTAAGATATGTACGAAAACGAAAGTAAAAATGAACTGGGGTTTTCTTTTAAAGGCTATTTATACAGGAACAATGTTTTTTTTTCCTTTACTTTAAACTGAAAGTAACATACTGTTACGGAAATAACGTAGTAAGAATTAGTCTGAAAGAGACAGTGAGGGAGAGAGCGGGAGTTAGAGACGGGGATAGCCTAGTTAGAGGTGTGTGTGTGTAATTCACCGGGTCGGTCAGGATCACTTGATGGTCGTGATCGTCAGCTTTTACCCTCCCGGAAGGGAGCTTAGAGCTCATATAGTCCGATCTAGGGGCAAGGCTGTGACCTTCACACACGCACACACCCGTCCCCTTGCTCAAGGGGGAAGTAACCACCCACTTCGTCAGTGAAACTTTTCGCAACCTGAGCGAGGCGCGAACTCCCGTCCACCAGTTGGCAAGCGGGAACGTTACCACTGCACCAGCGAGCGGTGTGTGTGTGTGTGTGTGTGTGTGTGTTGCCTACATCTAGCTGACATCCGTGACATTACTAATAAATAATAATCAATAAACTACTGATGTAATGTAGAACAAACATCATGAATTGACAAAATTGACGAAGGTATTATTTTTCGTCATTATTAAATACAACCAAACCGTCGGCATATCTGTATGTACTCACCGACTCCGGACCTGTATTCATCGCGTGAGCAGCGAGGAGCGCGGTAACGCATGAGTATGGCCGAAAAGTAGCGGAGCTCTCAGTTCCGCTGTAATGGCGTTACCACAATCGCTACTGAAATAGTAGCGGCGCTATTCCCAGCTTTGCTTAGTAACAACAGAAGTATATGTAGCAGTTTGCAACCCCTGGCGTATCTGATCTTGAATCCGGTGTACTACATGTTGAAATGCTTCACCTCCTGCATTCCAGCATTTACTATTCATGGGACAGGGACAGAGATGAGGAGCGTGTGTATAACTGGGAAGTCGAGCAGCTTGGTTATATTGGTGCCACCACATGAAAACCTCCCTCTCCAACACCCAAAGGACGGTGTTGTATAATAAGAGTTTAATTAATTCAACCCATAAAGCAAATAAGAAGGGCGAAATCATATAAAAGAAGTTCATTTAATTCAGCCCATCAAGCAAAAATAAAGGGCGGAATCATATAAAGAAGAGTTCACTGAATTCATCCATATAGCAAATATAAAAGGAGGGATCATATAAAAATGAGTTCACTGAATTCCTCCATATAGCAAATATAAAGGGTGGGATCATATAAAAGTGAGTTCATTGAATTCATCCACATAGCATATAAAAAGGGTGGGATCATATAAAAACGAGTTCACCTAATTCAGTTCATAAAACAGATATAAAGGGCGGGATCGTATGATAAGAGAGTTCACATAATTCAGCCCGTACACCAAATATAAAGGGCGCGATCATATAAAACGGGTTAGTTTAATTTCTAGTCATAGCTTGGTGTCCAAAGATGCGACCTTACTTGACCACCAGCAGGCGTCCAATGTTGTACCAACGTAGGCATTAATCAGTCCAACTTTAATGCACCAATTACTCCAACTTTGATGTACCTGCCTAGTGTGCGAGTAGTTCACCATTTTTTTGTGATGAATTCAGGCGCTGTGTAACTCCGCCACATTAATGATATATACAAAGTTCATAATAAAGCAATCTGAAAATTCATCTAATAATTTGTTAAATTGTACTAATACTTTCCCAAGACTGGGACACTTCTAATGTGAATAAAATCACTAAAAAAATAATCGTACAGAAGGACTTTCCCACTGAAATGGATGAAGATATTCAGCAGCAAAATCTGTAAGGTCGATAGTCTACTCAGTTAAAAGTTATCGTAGGTTTAATACGTGGATTAGAACAAAGTCGGGGATTGCCGATCTTCAGAAAGAAGTTTTGAACCATCCAGGCTGTCATATACAGACAATCTACTGTAAGAGCAACCTGTTTAGTAATGGCTCATCACTTGGGTTTCCTCTCAACTCTTTATCACGAAGATGTATTTTGAAAATATTATTCTTGCTGCCTTCGGACGATTTTATTCAGATGAGGAAATATTTTACAAACTCCGGATTTAAAATAGCCTGGATTATTCCCTTCGGCACGTGGAGGCTCTAAAAACTGAGAAATTGTCTGGAAGTAGTAAAATAAAAGTTACAGTATCGGACTGAAGAAGCCAATAATTCTGCATGTGTTACCTAAATCTGACAACAAACACCTTCTATAGTCGAATGCTGGCCTTAGTGTGAAATTTGATTCCAGCTCTGGTCAGTCTAGGATTACGAGAACCGATGATACAGTTCAGTGATATGAATATTGCTAAACCCCAGACTGTGATCCGGGATTAAATAACTCTCAATCCTGGGTCCGACCCAGTCTCTAATACCCTTTAAAAACCGTTCTAAATTTGGATCTAAATGTCAGTAGAGTTGACAGTATTTTCGTTACACTATTCACAACGATGGTACATTTTTTAGATCTAATTGTTACTGGTTCCTGACGATTTTGTTCAACAGAGTTCAGACCTAGGCAACTAAAGGGTTGACATCACCTTAGCCTTGACCTGTGACCTAGCATCCACAAGTTCAGTAATGATGATATTCTCGTGAAAACCAAAGTTGTGGCTGAACTTGGACTGCAGTTTCATAAGTGTTTCCGAGCTTCAAGGACGTTACTGGTTGGGTTGGTTGTCCTCACTGTTTTATCGATCGTTCATGTGTTATGGATGGGTTTTGTTTACAGTATGTGTACAGTATATGAAGGAATGCATTATCTATCTAGCAATCTATCTATCCGTATCTGTATCGATGTATGTATGTATGTATGTATTTAGCCTATGTATTTTTGTATGTATGAATGTATCTGTCTATATTATCTGACCGCGCGTGTACGTGTGTGTGTGTGTGTGTGCGCGCACACACACACACACACACACACACTCACACACACACACTCACACACACACGCGCGCGCGCGCGCGTGTAAGCATATAAGTACAGTATGGTACGTTCATTCAATCAATAATTATCGTGCATAATAAATCCAATAAGTGTTTTTACAATATTGCTCATTGGCGATAGTTCTTGATGTCCCAGGAAGGTTGGTATATATACCTTAAGTACCAAAAGGCGCAACATTGTATGGTAGGTATACTATGTAGCATCAATTGCCATAATCTTAATATTATCCATTACATATTTTGCAAAGGAAAACAAAGACCAAGTTATATTGTTTGACATGATTTAAACTGTTATATGGAATGTTCTCTGAAAAGTGATATGGTCTTCTTATCTATCTATGATCCGAGTCTTGTATGTTTGTTTGTTCCCGTAATACAACAAAAACGGCGCAAAGCAGCTCAATTCTTGTTTGAACAAAGTACCGTTAAAATGCTCTAAGTTGAAGAATAAAACAAAGTCCAGTCCAAATGGGCCACCGGTTCGTGAGTTATGACTAATGCCTGGCCTTCTGCTTCAAATCTGGAATATGCTTTAGGTGAGAGGGTGGATTTGTCCTTGGTCCGACACTGAAATTACCAGCATGACAGAAGATAGAAGAGTGACGTGTTTGTTGTATTATTACTCTCTCGCCCCTCCTTCCGCGCTCCTAATACTCCCAAGATTGTATCCTATAATGCTACAGGATAATTAAGTATAACAAAATACTCTCCTGCTCCCTCCCTCCATTCTCTCTCATTCTTTCTCAACGGGTGTTCCAGCAGGATAAATATAAGGGAAAATTCCTTGATCCGTCTCGCTCACGGCATGAGTAAGTCAAATTTCTTTTACCTTTCGACTGAAAATAGGAACTGAAGATATCGAGCGGCAGCTAGATAATAAATAGATCTCGAACAGAAAGGTATATCTCTAACTATTAGCCTCATTATTGAAGTACAGCTTGACCTTTCTTTTCGTTACTGATTTTTATGTGCAAGAAAGAAGGAACCAAAGGCCAGGAGCCCGCAAAATTGTTCACTTCAAGAAAAAACAAGAACAAAATAACAGAGAGCCAAATTCAAGATCTGTTCATTTCTTGATGCCTGAACATGCTGCATTTAAAAGACTGGAGCTCATAGGCAGAAGGAAATACAGAGGAATACAGTTCCAGAGTTGACCTGTTCCATACATAAAGGACTGGGAGTAACCGTTAACTCTTGCATTAGAGAGTTGGATAGAAAGGGATGAGAGTTTGATGATAGACGGGTGCTACATGCCTGCTGTAGTGGTGGAGGGATGCAAGCAGACAGTTCAGAGGAGCAGAGACCATTGAAGTAGCGATAGAAAGGAGATAAAGAAGCAACAGTACGGCAAAAAGACAAAGGTTGAAGGATGCCAGTAACAGGAGGAGAGGTAATGAAACGAAAAGCCTTGGACTTCCACATGTTGAGAAGAACTGTTTGTGGGAAGTCTCTCCACACAGGAGAGTTGTATTGTACACAGCGGCGAATAAAACCCACGTAAAAAGTCAACAAATGTGCTGGGGTATAGAACGCACAGAGTTGGCTCAGCACACCTAGTCTCTTGGAAGTAGATTTTACAAGAAAGGTAATATGATCTTTGCAAGATAAATCCCTAGAGAATGAAACTCCAAGCCTGTCTAAGGAAGATGCAGAATTAAGCTGAATATTGTTAACAAATTTGGATACTTCTTCAGAAAATTTTGTTGGGGTGAAAGATGTAAGAACTGAGTTTTTGATGCACTGAAAACATGATTATTTTTATCCCAGTCAGAGATATGAGCCAAGTCAGACATTAGGTTTTGAAGAAACTGCTGAGATGGATGCTGCAAAGAGCAAATGGAGAGGTGAAGGGTGAAGTCATCAGTGTATGTATGTGTGGATAGGACTAGATGTACAACTTGGGCCAGTGACGAATGGAAAGAAGAGTGTTGGTGATCGGCCAGAGCCCCGAGGAACGCCATCATTGATAGCTCTATGAGAAGACTAGTGGCCATCTACATCAGCAGCTATTGAACGGCCAGAACAGAAGCTGGAAATGAAGGGGCAGATAGAAGGAAAGAAACCGTAAGAGGGCAGCTTGGAAATTAAAGATTTATGCCAGGTTCGATCAAAAGCCATTGAGATGTCAAGTGCAATGGCAAAGCTTTTGCCAAAGTCCCGAAACGAGGATGACCAGCAGTCTGAAAGGTAGGTGAGATCGCCTGATGGAACCCATACTAACGATCGGAAAGAAGGTTGTGAGAGGAAATATTCTTTTAAAATTTTTTGCTGAGAAGAGACTTAAAAACTTTTGAAATACAGAATGTTAAAGCTATTGGGCGATAGTCAGAGGGCTGGGAATTGCCACCCTTCTTTGGGATAGGCTGAATGTGAGCAAACTTCTAGCACAAAGGAAAGGTACAAGTTGGCAGACAAAGGCGAAAGAGTTTACCTGGTTAGGGTGCATGCACAAAGCATAGTTCCTGAGGACAACGGGAGGGACCCTATCCAGCCCATGTGCTTGTTAGTACTGAGGCCAGTGATGGCACAGTATTCATTCACTGAAAAATTAATGTCAGCCACAAGGAAGTCAGAGGGTGGGGAGGAAGTGATGGAGAAACAGCACCGGAATCGTCAAAGGTGGAATTGCAGGAGAAATTCTGAGCTAAGAGTTCTGCTTTCTCATTAGAAGAATAGCTACAAAGCCATCAAAGTGGAAAAGAGGAAGGAAAGATAGGAAGATTTGTTAGAAAAGTTTTTGGCAAGGTTTCAGAAGGAAAAGGAAGAATTTGAGCTGGAGAGTTCAAGGCATTTAGTATGAATGAGATTAATTTAGCAGAGCAAAGAACAGACTTAACATGATTCCGGTCAGAAACTTAGAAGAGATAAGATTCTTGGGTGGGTTGGCTTCGGTACCTTTTGTAGGCCTTCTCCTTGTTGTGGACAGCATTAGAATATTCTTGATTAAACCAAGGGTTTTATGCATTAATCACAGGATATGAGAAAGGAATGTATGTTTCCATGTCCAAGAGAATTACCTCCATAATGCGCAAAGCACACTCAAATGGCTCTTGGACATGGAAGTAATAATCAGTCCGGGGAAATTCAAAGAAGTACTGCCTGAGGGCTACCCAGTCAGCAGTTCCAAAGTGCCACAGTTGCCACTTCTTGGGAGGGTCTAGAGGCATTATTGGAGCTATAGGACAAGTCGTGGTGATAAGGTTGTGACTGGAGGAGCCGAACAGAGAGGAAAGATTAACAGTGTAAGCAGAAGGATTAGTTGTACGGAAGAGGTCCAGTATGTTGGAAGTCTCTCCAAGGTGGTCATTGATACGGATAGGGTGCTGTAAGAGCTGCTCTAGGTCGTTAACTCCTTATGTCCAGATAACTCTTGAGGCACAGCAACTCATCATGTATGGAGATTGCTTTATTTACTGTACTTGCATTTTGGCATACTTTAAATCACAGTGGCAACAGAGGTAGATAGATTTTAAATATTATTATGAGGGAAGTATTTACACTTTCACGCGAGACAATGTTTGAGAATGCTTGTAAGGAGGAGAGGATGGTGAGGCAAAAATACTTATTACAGGAATTTTGGCTTAGAACCATATGATATCAGAGTTAAGCATGACATCGGATATTATGTTCATTAGCCCTTTTCCCGTCAAAGGTCCTACATTCATTATACTGATCCATAAACTCTGGCCAGTTCATTTGCTGGATAGACGGTAACAAGGAACATGGAAAATGCTTGTGACTCATTGCTTACTAATGTTTTATACAAACTTTGGAGAGTGGACAGGTTCATCTACGAATCCTATCTATCTATCTATTGCCAGACTCCATTAACCCGTAAGGGGTGGCCATTTGACTCTGAGTTATTTGTTTACAGGGAGGGGCACTAATCCTCCACCAACCCACTTGTTGACACGTAGGGAGCACGAATGGTTTGGTTATATGGTTACCACCCAGCGTTGTAAAAGGTTTCTTGGCTTACTGGAAACCATTTGGCTTGTCACTCAATGTAAAGCCACCAGTAATGAAAAGAAAAGCAATAAGAAGTGACAGGAAAGATGGAAGAAATAGGAAAAGAGGAGGGCAGGCACAGAAAAAGAATGATAAAGGCTAAGGAAGAAGTAGGCAGCACTACATCAAGTGAATGGATGATGGTCGCCACCACTTACGAATCCGCTGGACGAAATAGCTGAGAGGATATAGGTCAATTAGAAAAGTGCAGGGTGGCCAGGTAAAACATAGACAAGGGGAGTGATGATGTCAACAGAACATGGAAACATGAAAATGAGGATACAGGATTGTTTGGGGCAGAGAGGTCAGATGTAATGAGACCTAATGAAGAACATTAAGGCAAGGTGAAAGAGGAATGAAAGACATGTGAACACAGGCTGCTAAAGCAGGGTAAGCTCATGCTAATAAAATCAAAAGGTTTAGAAGGGATTAGGTTTCCATTAGCTGGGATTGAGCCGAGATCAGTTAGACAGGTGTAGAAGAGACCTCAGTTTCATCCTTCCTTGAGCACCACCAGAGGTCTAGTGGCAGCCGTGTGAGATGCACTCCAACCCACTGCAAGGAGTCCACACTTGCATCCGATAGTGACATACACCCCCATTTGGGCCAATCCCTGTGCATTTGATGTCATTAGAGTAAATGTGTCCACGTTGGCTTTGATGTCATCAGAGTAAATGTGTCCACGTTGGCTCCTCTGTTTTTGCAGGCGGTGAGTGCAGGAGAGACCTGTGCACACGCATATTGCACCTACCTACGAGGTGCTGGCACATTTGAATGGGTCTTGCATGATTGCTGTCAGATGGTGCTGCACAGTAAATGCTGCTTTGGAACACATCAGATTCGAGTTTGAAATCTTCAGTATGGTAGTCTAGGAAAGGGAAGGGTGGCCAGGATGCTACTGGGATGGTGCTAGGTAAAAGTTCACAAAGGTAGAGACACATCTGCCAAGATGATAATTGAAGGTTGATTGCTCACAGAGGAAATAATTGTTGGTGTTCACCACGGTCAACATGACTGGGTAGGGAGGATAGAAAAGCATGGTTAGGATGGGCTGGCTGTGAAGGTGTTTTGAGGGAAGGAGGGGGGGTGGCAGTGGGTAGGATAAAGTAGGCGTGTTGGTGAGTGATGTGTTGCGATTGGGGTGGGTAAGGTGGGTGGGCACGTTGCGTTTTTGGATGAGTGTGTCGTGCCCTGTTATCCCTCAGTAACCGTTAACATACTTTGCACCTAATCTTAATGATCACAATAACTGACTGCTGTTAATAGGGACTGGTAGTGTGGCAACAATAGCAGTAAGGAGTGTGGAAACAAGTCCAGAGAGAATCTACAACCATAAAGTTAGAACAACAAGACACTTTGTATCCCTTTCTGTCCCAGTTCCCTCCCGGACTACAAAGAAAAACTGTTCAACACACCGAGGTTCTAAAACACAAGTCCACTTTCTACACTACGTTAACTTTGTTTAAGATAGTTACATTACTTTAGCACACATGTGCATAAGTTAAAAAGTTATACAGGACGGTTACATTATTCTGGCAACACCAGTGGTAACAAATCACTCAGTACATGTAGATATAAACTCAGTTACATGTAAAGTAACAAACACATTAAATGTACCTCAGTCAGTTAACCTAACGACTCATTCGTTGAGTACTGTATGTTCACTTGAAATCTTTCTTACTACTAGAGTAATCACTGAGTGTTTTCTACTATTAATTATCCCCATGACCAGGGACAAGTGCTACCATAATTGCAGTGTTGTTGGATTCACTGAACAGGAATTAATTGTCATTTAGTAAGTTAATGCACTGGTCATGTGATAGCTTGCCTTGCACAGTCACAAGTCTCCCCTACCTCGCTGACTTTTACTCACCAGCACCGCATTGCCCATGGTCGTGACTCTCTGCCTCCCTCGGCATACTGTAGATGCTGCATCCCTTGGACATGGCTGTCGTTCGTCCCCTCTGACCTAGTTCTAGTTCTTCTCTTATCAACTCATCCTTATGATTGTCTTTATATAGACTTCGTGGTGCATATCGTTCCCTGTACTTCAGTCACTGACAATAAAATCACTCACAACTCAGTTTCTTTTATCGAGGCGAAGATGCACTTGACAGGTTGGTGATGAGTGGCTACATTACTTCATAATCTCTACTCATTGACATTATTTATTGACAACATATATCTGAGGGGGAAATTTGGGCTAATAAATGTTATTCTGACATGTTGCATTCAGCCAATCATCACCAACCTGCCAAGTGCATCTTCGCCTCAATAAAAAAAAAAAAAACTGAGTATAGTACTCTCTCTCTCCTGACCTCCTTTTCTCACCGCACAGCCCACGGAAGATCCTTGCTGCTCCACGGAGGATAAGACAAGAGTCTGGCATGCATCAAGTACCCTCACATGTTTTCTCATGTCACCTCCTATTATCATTCTTCGCTTCATTCTTCCTCTGCGATCTTCTTTGTCATACTCCGTCCCTGGGGTCTCTCTGCAGCTTCCCATGTTCTTCGTGCTTTTGTTCTTGCCTTCGCATAATGCTTATGCTTGAGGGTCTGTTATGCTTCCCTAAGTAACCTGCGATGCTCCTTGCCCGTAGCAGCCGTGTCCTCTTCACTCCTTCTTCTTCTCCATTCCCTACCTCTTCCTCCATTCCTCCTAGCTGCCCAGGCCTCTGACCAAGGTTGCTGGGTGGATAAGACAGGCATGTGGAGTGGGAACCTGGCCTGTCCATTTTCTTTATGGCGTCGTTATCTGCAGTACCACACGTGGTGGCGTCACCCTGAGGCCCGTCGAGGTGGTTAACCTCATCCAGCGGTTGACTGTTATCCCGACATGTTGGCTGGTTGGGTTTTTAGGTGTGTGGCGTGTGTGGAGTGTGAGTGGAAGTCGGTTGGGTTTGGTGGTACATGTAGGTGCGAGAGAGCATGGATGTTCGGGGGTGGGGTGGGTTAGTGGTTGGATGTGTGGGTGTTTTTTCTGGGAGGCCGATTGAGTTGTGTTGGCTAGATAAGGGTAGTCGGATGGCTAGGTGGGTGAGTCCGTAGAATGGGTGGGTGAGTAATGTGGGTGGATGAGTGGATGGGAATGGTGGGTTGGCGGGTTGGGAGGGTGGGTAGTGTGGTGTGGGCGGGGCTGGGGATGGGTTGGGTGGGGCGGATGGACTGGGTAGCGTGAGTGGGCAGGATAAATGGACGAAATTTGTGGGGTATGTGATGTGGGTTGGGTGGAAGGAGCAGGTGGGCAGGTAGATGGATTGGTGGGGTGGTCAGGGTGGGTGTTTGGGTGTGTGGTTGCATGGAGTTGGCAGAGCTGATATCTTGTGTTAGGTGGGTCAGTTGGGTTGGGTGGGGTTGGGTGGGCCGGTGGGGGGTGAGTGAATGGACAGAGTGGGGTGATGTGGCTAGGTAGGTGGGCAGACTGAAATAATCAAGATGGGTGGTCAGGTTTGCTAGTTTTGTTGGTTGTGTGCATAGGGTCGGAGGGTGAAATGGGTGTATTTGCGGTGGACCGCAGCATAGGGTATTTGGGTGGGTGACCAGAGTAGATGGTGGGTGTGCAAAGAGTGGTGGGCAGGGACGACAGGGCAGTTGGCGTTCGTTGGTTGGGTGGCTAAAATTGGATTGGTGGGTGTGGTGGTTAGGTGCATCGTCAGAGTGGGTGGGTGGGTTGGATGTTAAAAGTGGGGTAGATTGGTTGGGTGGAGTGTGTGAAATGGCTTGGGATGGGTTGTAGGAGTAGAGGAGCTGGTTAATGGATGTGTGGGGTGGGATGGGAGGGTGAGTGGCTGAATGGGTGGGTGGTCGGGGAGGGGTTGTTAAGTCAGATTTGGATGGGAAAGGTTCGGTGGATGGGGGATTCAAATGGGTGGGTGAGTTTGAGAGTGAATGGGGTCGAGTAGAAAGGGTGATTAGGCGTGTGGATGGGCAGGGTGGGCAGGTGGGTCGGTGGGAGGTGTGAGTGGATAAGATGGGTGGGTTACCAGAGTGGAGTGGGAGGGCAGGCTGGGTGAGTATCCAGGGAGAGGTGGGTACAGTCGAGGGTTGGGTGGGTGAATGTGATGGATGGCATTGTTGGGTGAACAGGGTCGGTGGCATTCGTGGATGGGAGGGTGCGTGACCCAGGTCAGTGGGGAAGATGGATCGCCGGAATGGGTGGGCAGAGTTGGTCGCCAGGGTAAGTGGGCATGGTGGGTCGCCAGGATGGCTGAGATGATTGCGTGACCGGGGTGCTGTTGGGTGGGTGTTTCGGTTTGTGGGTTGGTTGGCTGGATGAGTCTAGGGTGGGCAGTGTGGGTAGGTGAGTGGGTGGATGCAGTGGGTGGTATTGTTGGGAGAGCTCGGAGGGTGGCATTCTTGGGTGGGTTGGGATTGGTGAGCATGGTGGGTTGCTCAGATGTCTGGACAGGGTGCGTGGCCGGGGTGGGGTCGGTGGGTTGTGTTGGGTGGGCTGGGTGGGAATGTGGATGAGTGGGTGATTGGATACGTAGTTCTCCAGATGACAAAGCTGGGAAGGGACTTATATGGCTGGTAATCATATATGTTGTTTCTACTTGGATTTTAGTTTATCGTTTAGAAGGTGCGTGATAAATATTTGGATATCAAAATCTCTTCTGGGATCATTCAGCAGAAATCTGCCAAAGCCTTTTAATAATTACTTCTCATGGAACAGAAGGTATATCTGTGCACGTAGTAGTACACCGAATAGCAGGATAAATGAAGCTAGCATTAAGTGCAGCATGGCATGAGAGTGAGCGACGCTTCAAATCCCCGAATCATCCGCTTAACCCTTTAACCGCGGGCATTGTTTTACCTTGACTGTCCTCTCCCGCGGGGGTTTCAGCCAAATGTAAACAAACCTTTAAACCTTAATAACTCTGCACAGAATAAAGCTAGAGAAAAAAATAAGGTACCATTAGAAAGTACTAACCTTCAGCTTTCCATTGATGTAGGTTTCATGACTTTGTTACCTTCACAGGACGGGCAGTGCCGTTAGAAGTGAGGGGTGTAAAATCACTATTTTATGCCCCACACACCAGTACCAAATGCCAACCACTCTCTGATAATAGTACTATAAACATATATGACACTGCACATACGATAAACACCCACTCTGTGTTCACTGAGGTAGGCAAAAGGCACTGTAATTGCCCACACTTCACTGCGGCATCACCCGCTCACTGACGTTTGGTTAGCGGCGATGTTTTCATTATTTCTAACTTCTAATGCTATTTTACATATAATCTGGGCAATTTACATTATATTTACACTGCACTTATTACTATATTGCGTCACTGTCGCATCCCAGAATTACACAAGTGCCTCAGAATTACACAAGTGCCGCAGATTCTCTTATTACAATATCACTTATTATACTGGCCAATATTTACATTTTTTTCTAGGCAAAATATCCCTTATTACTACATTATCCATAATACAATTATTGGTAAAGCACGTCACGGTCTAATCACTGTATATCACTGTCACTTTCAGTATTTACTCAGAGAGTGGTACTCGGCAAAGCACGGAGTCACACAGAGAGCGACTTGGCATTCCTGGCACTGGTGTGTGCTCATTTTTCTCGTCCGAGGCCTCCGTGTGGTGTTATGACATACTCTGCAGCGGCCCTGTGACAACCTGCCGCCTGCAGTAAGAGGCAATTTCACAGGCTGGTGCCGGCTCATGTAATTGCGGCACTCAAGACGGTCAGGTTGTGTGTCAGAGTGTCGCCTCGGGATCAATGCCGTCACCTGACCAAATCGTGCAAGCAGCTGCTGCACGACAGTCTTGGAGAACTGTCTCAGGGATGGTTGCCTTATGCCCCCGACTTGTGTCTTGTAGAGGATGAAGGCGTTGAGCATGCACATATTGAGCATGTGCAGGCAAGCCTTCCTGTACCATCGGCTGTTTCTCCTGAGACAGTCTATTTCGCCAATCATCATATCAGACTTATCAACAAGTCTCATGTTGACATTGTAATCAATGATGGCATCTGGCTTCATGATTGGCTCTCCCGTCCTGTAGCTGACCTTCCCAGTTCTCTGCAATTCCCCCTTGTGGATGGTGCTGATCATATTCACGACCTTCTTGTCATGCCACCTGATCGCCAGAAGCTTGTCTGACTTCTTCAGGTGCACATCTCCCTTGGATGAGGATGATGCTTCTGGGAAACTTGACCACTCTTTCCTATAGCTCCATACAGTGCCAACAGTGCCAATGCCGTGTTCAGCCAGGTATTTGGAGAGTTTCGGTGCTGCGTAATAATTGTCTGTGTACAGCACATGATTCCCACCAAAATACCTCTCCATCAGCACTTTTACAACAGAGCCAGAGAAGCCAAGGGGGTCTTTCCTGTTCACGTCCATTGTGCTTGCAGAGTAGATCACGAAATCAAGGATATACCCCGTCTCACAGTCACACAGCACAAAGAACTTTATTCCAAAGCGGTGGCATTTGCTGGGGATGTACTGCATGAATTTGAGACGTCCTCCGAACAATACCAGAGATTCGTCTATGACGACTTTTTGCATAGGACGGAAAAATCGCATAAATCGATCCCTAATCCTGTTGAGAAAATCCCTCACTTTCCACAAAGGGTCAGTTTGGGATGGGTTTCCATTGTCAGTGAAGTGCAGGTATCCTAGCAGCTGTCGGAACCGATCTCGTGACATATACTTCCCGAATGTTGGGATAGAAGTAATGTCATCCACGAGCCAGTACTCCTCCAACTCATGTCTCTTGATATGGGGCATCAAGAACATCAGTGCAAAGAACACATACAGCTCTCTGATCCTGACAGGCAACCACGGCACTTGCTTTGGTGAGCCAATAGGTCCCAGCCCTTCTGCTGCACACTGAGCTGCATACCTATTGGTCTCATCGCTGACATACTGCACGATTTCGTCATCCATGAAGGCCAGGAAGTAGTCAACAAAATCATCTCCTGCGTTGCATGGAAAGGCAGGCTGTATTCCCGCATTTGTCATGTCAAACGGCGGATTGTGTGGCTGAAAATCTGCACCGTCAGACCAAACAAATGCATCAACTTTCCCTATGCATGGTTCAGTGGAAGTGGCAGGTCGCACTGCACTCATTTCCCCGTGAGAAGGAGCTGAGGTGGAGGCAATGGGTGAGGCAATGGGTGAGGCAGGAGGTGAGGCAGGAGGCGAGCGGGAGGGGGGTGAGTGCGGGGGTGGTGAGTGGGGGGGTGGCGAGGGTGAGAGAGCTGGGCGGGGGGCAGGCGGAGGGGTTACTAACCTGGTGTGTGGTGAAATCTGACCCTTTCTTCCCCGCTTATCACCTCGTTTATCACCCAGCTTTTCCCTCCAACTGCCAAGCATCCCCTTTGTCCTAGGCCGGCCTGCCCTGCTTACCCTGCCTGCACGGCCTGCATGGCCTGCCTTCCCTCGCTGTGCAGGCTCTGGGAATTCATATTCCTCAGATGATGTAGACTGAGGAGAGGGCACGGCAGAAGATGAAGAAGATGTGAGGGCAATAGGGCTAGGGGAATGGGAAAGTGGTGGGAAATGCTTGCTAGGGCCTGGTGTAGGAGACGTAAGTCTGCGCTTCACTCCCTTCCCACGTGCAAAAACCAATTTTCCCCATAGGCACCTTCCCTTTCCCAGAGTAAGTTGGGGGCGGTGGGGGGGAAACTACACGCTCACTTTCATCACTGTCACTGTCAGTGCTAAAGGATTCACCACCAATCACTGCAAAATCGTCACTACTTGCTGTAAGTGTATCACTCTCACTGCCACAATCCAGAGTTGTACTTACAGTTTTGTCCAGCTCTGTTCTAATTTCTGGAGTGCTCAACCCCTTCTGCCTCGCCGTTGGCAGTTCCTTCCTCGGTGTAGAGGTCGAAGGCACACTAGCACTAATAATTTGCGAGGAGGAAGCGAGCAACGATGAGTCGGGACGGAGCGCCATTATCACGCACAGAGCTGGACAGATACTGAGTGATGCGTGTCAGGGCAGGGGTGGGGGGGGCCCCCTCGGGGTGGGAGGAGGGAGGTGTGGGATGGCTGGCGTGAAAGAACTCGACAGCTACTCTTGTGTGAGACAATTTGCGCACAGGAAAAACGCGCGGTGTTCAAAATATTCACGAACATTCCAGAATGACACCTGCAGTTTGGTCCAGTTTTGTCGATGTCATTCTGGAATGACACCGGCGGTCAAAGGGTTAAGCAATTTCAGTGCTTTGGTGGGGGTAAGGAGGAAGTGTTGAGGGGAGGGGATGTGTGCGATTAACTTGCCTTTAAGTGGCAGACTATCGGCATTTTCCCATCCCCCTTATTAGTGTCCACGACTATACTTCATTCTATTATCATTAAAACATCATTTTCTAAAGATATTTAGTAGGCCTACTTTTAAAGTTCGCACAGATCGTTGCTTCAGACACGCAGTCAGTCTGGGAAAATATACGATTAATTCAGCAGCAGTGCGAGTGAGAAGTGGACTACGTCACAACTTTTCCCAACGTTTACCTGAGTCTGGTGAATGGCTCTCCTGTTCTTCAGGAATATTCTCTTTTGTGGCCCTACTGTTTCATTAGGAGTAAGAGGATATGTCCAGGTATGCACTGTAAATCTTTGTAGAATCTGTGAATTACTTTACTGTCAAGTACTTGGTAGGTATATGTGAGAGCTCATAAATTTTAATTAGATTACGAAGTTATACCCTTTACTAAAACCAACAGTTACATAATGTTATGTACGAAATTATTTTTCCGGTTACCTTCCAGCCCATGGTACTGGTAAACCATATAAGGCAACTTAATAACTAATGTCTCGTATACAATACTTTTTTAATGACAGCTGTGTACCAAACAGCATTGTGACTATGTTAAAATATGAGGGTAGTTACGCAGTGATTCAAGCTGTTTTCATACAAACCCTCGTTCATAAAGAAAATAATGTAGTTTTAGATACATCACGGGTATCTAACATTTGATTTTAGATAAAAGATTGAAGAGAATAAAGAAAATATATAGTCTGTCATATTAAAGACAGCCATCTGAACGCTAGCGACAACGTGTTTACTGATGATCCCTCCGACTGAAGCGGCAAACTCACACACACAAAAGAACGAAAACTAGCAGCGGAAACCTAACTGGCTGGGTGCTGAAAAACTACCTTGGGTCTTCCCTCCCCAAGGCCCTCAATGAGTACAACCTACCTCACAGAGTGCAGACTAAAACGTGCATTAAAGTATAACTGCGCCATAACAGTACTGTGCGTTAGGGATGTTCCATAACAATGCCACGTTTGGTAGGAATTAAAACCATGCAATGGCGAAGGAAGGTGTCATGATAAAGCAAATTTTTATGTACACCAGGCTACAATCATCCATAAAAATATAATACAGGTTAGGAAACCAAAGCTTGGCGATAAAAGTAAAACATTTATTATTGCGTAAAATCTAATTTTTCCCAAACATGATGTCCAATTATGTAGAAGCACAATTATGTAACCCCCCATTTACAAAATTAAAATTTTGTTTAAAAGCCCATTAAATATGCTATTCCACAAAAAAATAACAATAGTTCTATCAAAACTTCACTCCATTAGTAAATTTGGAAATAGCGCGTAACTGTCCCCACACTGAAATATTTCTAGTCCTCATTTTCAACCATTGTATCACTGAAGTGTTCAATTTGCACCTGATAATTAAAGGCGAACGGTTACCGGGATATTAGATTATTAACAAGCCTGACAGTATGGATGCATAATTAGTCAATCAGTCTGTCAGTTTCAGTATAATTGTTTCAGCTTCCTTATGGCTCCATGCACCTTTCACCCCTGTCAGTTTGTCTGCCTGTCCGTCTGCCTATCTGTCTGTCTGTCTGTCTGTCTGCCATACTACTAATCTACCTCTAGGTCTATTTGTCTATGTACCCGACTCCCAATCAACCCATATGTCTGCTCACGTATCTACTTACTTGTGTCTACCTAACTACCTACTTGTCTACATGTCTGTCAGCATGTCTCTTTACCGATCTGGTTACTTGTCTGCTCGTTTAGGTATCTGCTAACATATTTGTATTTGTCTACCTCGTTGTCTGCCTGTCTGTTTGCCTATTTGGTTTTGTTCAACTGTTTACCAGCCAGTCTCTTTAACTTGTTTGTCTTCCTGTCTGTTTACCTGTCTGAGTGTCTGCCTGTCTGCATATTTGTAGCTTTCTCCCGACTTGTCTGTCTCTCTATCTATTTGTCTGTCTGTTTACCTGTTTGTCTGTCCGTCTGGCTCCCCATCTCTCTGCCTGTCTAATTTATTTGTCTGCCTGTCCATCTACTTCTGTCTATCCGTCATTCTACCTCTGTCTATCTACCTGCTTCTAAGTCTGTACCTGTCTGTCTTTCTGTCTTTACATGTCTGCCTAGGCCTAATTTCTGTCTCGCTGCTTGCCTGTCACTCTGTCTACCGGTCTGTCTGTCTACCTGACTTTTTGTTTGAATGCCTGTCCTTGCAAGTGTTTGGTTTTGTGTGTGTATGTAAGTGTGTCTGTCTGTCTGTCTGTCTGTCTGTCTGTCTGTCTCTGTCTCTGTCTCTCTCTCTCTCTCTCTCTCTCTCTCTCTCTCTCTCTCTCTCTCTCTCTCTCTCTCTCTCTCTCTCTCTCTCTCTCTCTCTCTCTCTCTCACACACACACACACACAAACACACACACACACAGTTCCGACCTTCTTCCTCATTCCATTGTGATCGTCTCCTCTCGATTTCCTCTCACTTCTTGCCTCCTTCCTGTCACCATTCTTGGGTTCTCTCTTTTTCTATTCCATTTTAACACCTTTCTTTGTCGTCCTGTCATCCTTCCCTCTCCCTTTTTTGTTCAGTCTGCTCTTGTCTTTTTCTATGATCATCGTATGACTTTCTTCCTTTTCTTCCCATTCACTCCCGTCAGCTCCTTTTGCACTTTTTCTTCCTCCCTACTCTCATCTCTCTTTCCCTCATCTCCACTCAGATTCTTTCTACCTACCTCCCTTTTTCTCCTCTCTATCTCTCATTCCTTTCTCTCTGACCCTCCTTTCCCCCCTTCTACCCCTCCTTCCCTCCTCACTACCCTAACTTTCTTCCTCTCTACCCCTTCTTCCTTCCTCTCTATCCCCATCTCTCCTCTTTACCCCTCCTTTCCTCGATTCTACCCACCCTTCCCTCCTTTCTGCTCCTCCTACCCTCCTTTCTGCCACTCTTTTCCTCCTCTCTTTCCTTCCTTTACTCTATTTTCACTTTTCTTTCCTCCCCCAGTTCTCCCTCTGCAGGTGTGTTTATGCAAAAGCCCCGAAAGTGTCGTCTCGTCTTGTGGGACCAACCCAGCTCCCTCATAAATGTCGGGATTGTTCACTCCTTTTAGTACGAGGCTCTTTTTTCGTGTTCATCCTTGTTGACGTTGCACTGCAGGAGGAGACTAACTTCAGCATGCGGTCCACTGGGTTCACACGCAAATGAGCCTGGGGTTACTACTACTACTACTACTACTACTACTACTACTACTATCCCCCAGTATGTTGCTGAACTAAATTAGGTCGACATTCGGTGAAGGATTTTGCATTTAGTCTTCCCCTCACCAAAAGATTTTATTTTTCTGAGGAGAAACTTTTCGAACTGGCAGGGATTAAAAAAAAAAAAAAAAAAAAAAAATATTGAATGCCTTCACGACTAAATGTCCTTACAAGGCTGCATAATATCGTGCTGTACCAGCGAGAATATATATGTGTCATCGGAGTGAACTACTAAAGTGACTGAAATAACCTTCATAAGAATAGCAGGATGTGTGTAAAATAATTCGGTAAAAAGGAAGGCATACGATGCCTCGTGTGCCTTCTAGCATTCTATCCAGTGTTGCGTAAACATCTTACACTTCTGGTTACCATGTAGCATTATTATCTGTTACTTGAGACGACAGGTATGTGAGAACGAAGCGTGTTTTCTTTCTTCGTCTTTTTGTGTTTGGTTTTAGTGAGTGGAGAGTTAGGCGATGAGAGGAGGAGAGGGAGACTGAGACTGAGATGGAGAGCTAATGAGCGAGAGTCGGCATCGTTAAGGAGGGTTGTATGTTGTGGTACGTAAGGTCGTTGTTGAGGAGGGACAGGAACGCCTGAATGTCCTTTTGTTGGAATCACTTTTGTCAGTAAGTGTTGTGAGGCAGTAGATGAAACGACGTAATTTATTATTATCACAGTGAATGGTGATGATGGTGATGATAATGATGATGATGTAAATGATGAGGACAGAGGACATTTTAGGAGCACAATGGATGATGATCATAATGGTGCAACAAAGCTCACGACAGAGCAACACAACACCACCTCCATCAGAACTATATGTTTCTCGTTATGTCGCAACATACAACTACTACCTATGAAGAAAAAAATAAATAAAAATTTCATATTATCTTTCGGACATTTTTTGTAGATTGTATTCAGAGGAAACAAGGTTTTTTGCTTTGGAGCATATGTGTTATGTCCATATTATCCAAACTGAGTGAGGGAAGGTGTCATCAAACCCCGAATTAAAGATATGTCAGTTTCAGAAGACCTTTGAGAGCAGGAAATGGTTTGTCTACACCCTACTTTACAACACGCAACGAACAACGAAGTGGAAAGGTCAAATTTCTGCTCCCCCCCCCATCATTATTTTAAAACAACAACGGTTTAGGTTTACATCCCACTCATAATCTCACATTATGCTCTTGAGTATTTTCCATGGTCGGTGCAATGTACAGTAAAGTGCTTTGGAATTCTCGTAGCACCTTCTTCTTAACGATTCATTTTAGACCTTACACCTCAGTATTCTCTTGTGTGTTACACAGGTCTGCAAAGCGAAAGTCCTTAATAATTGTTTTAATTCTGAGTAGTTTTATTTTTTATTTCACCTATGTGTCACACAATAAAAAATACATTTATAATGTTTCCATCGCATCACATTTTAATACGAAATTGATAAAAAAATGACATAGCGAGTTATAATGTCAATCGATCTATACAATATTGTCCTAAATTAATTGAAAACGAAAATATTTAGTCAACGTAATATTTTAAACATATACATAATGGAATCAAAACTATATTATATTCCATGACACACATATTGTTTCGCAAGTCTTTGTAACTTCTCATTTTTTTTGCTCCAAAACTTCGTTTGGTGACCAGTCGTTTGTACACTATTCTGGTGCGTCCCTACAAATCATCCAGCAGTAGTCCGCCGTCATACTGACAAATCAACGTCCCTGGCACCTTCTTTCCAAGTCTTTGATATCCTGATGGAATCTTTCATTATGTTCTTCACTCACCACTCCAAGATTTTCAAGGAAAATTTCCTAACGTGAATCCAAAAAGTGATCTTTGAGACTCATGTTGGAACCCAACTCCTTAAACTTGACTAACAAATATCTTAAAATTTCTAAGTAATTTGGGTCCTTATTGTTACCAAAAACATAGAAATTACTTCTTTGAATAATACTCAAGGCTTTAGTCCCAGGTCGTTCATCGTACCATCAAACTCTGCATTAGAAATAAGTGTCCTAATATCGGGTCCGGTAAATATGCCTTCTTTCATTTTAGCTTCAGACAAACATGGAAACTTTTGACCCAAATGCATAAAACAGGCTCCCTCTTTTGATAGGGCTTTGGCAAACTGCTTCATTAATCCAAGCTTAATATGAAGTAGTAGTGGTAGAAGTGCTTTATCTGGATGCAGCAAGCTAGGTCTGATGATGTTTTTGGCACCAAGCTGTAGATTTTTTTCCTGTTGGCCATTGCTTCTGAATCCAACGTAAATCCTTGGCTCTGCTGTCCCACTCAAAAAGAAAACATGAGAATTGTGTATACTCTGACTGCTGACCCACAAAGTTACACAGAATTTTCAGGTCTCGACATATGAACCAACGGTGATCATTGTAGCTGATTTTCTCGAGATAATTTCCCAAATTCTGATACGTTTCTTTTAAATGCACAGAATGAGCAACAGGTACTGATGAATATTTAATACTATTATGAAGAAGTACCCCATTCAGGCTTCTTTTACATAAATTTATACATAGTCTCATTCTTCTACAATATAATCTCTGACAAGTTTTTGCACTAGGCCACTTACTTCAGTGCAACAAATCAAGGGTCCATCTTTCTGGAAATTTGGTGGAAACTCTTTTTCTCTACTTCGGTACCAAGAGGAAGTTGTCTCTGGATGTAACAAGTTTTCATCTTTTAATCGGGACCCCAAGAGCAATGCAGCATCTTTGGTGAGAGTGAAGTCTCCTATTAAATCATAAAGTTCATCCCTAGAGAATGGCTGTGGCTCATTGCTTGAACACGTTGGGACAAATTCTTCATAGTCTACTGCAGCAAATTCTTCATCTGAGTGAGTTTCTACATGATCAAGACTATCAGGTGGAGTGGAGTAGGGATTAATAGATCAGGTTCATGTGGTACAGGTCTTACTGTATTGCTGATGGAAGATTAGGATAAACAGTTTCTTTCTTATTCTCTTTGTTGTATCCTTGAATTTTGCAGGAAAAAAAAATAACAATCGTTACTATGATTTTTGGGTTCCCTTCATATCATCGGAATACCAGAAGCAAGAGGCTTCTTTTTACTTTAGGTCCATTGTTTTAGTTCCTCAACACAAACAGAGCAGACACTGTTCACCAAGTTTTATTCTAAAGTAGACATAATAAGCTTTTTTTTTTTTTTTTTTTTTTTTTTAAGCAAAATATACTATGTTCTGTCTGTTTTTTTTTTTTCCACTAAAAATTTCAACAAATGTAGCAAAAACGATCAGGGCTCTTCATACAGCCTCTAAATGCCATATGATCGTTAACAGTACAAAAAATAATAATTTATCTGTGAAGAAAAAATAAAAATAATTATTTCTTCAATAAAACACCACTATTTTCAATAAATATCACAGTGATAAAAAAGAACCCTCCACTGAAAGTAATATACAAGTGCACAAGTCAACTGGGTAACACTGAGATATGTTTGCTGCACTTCAGTACTGAGATGACTCATCAGAGTGTTGTGTTCCAGCTATATTTTGGCTTATTAACGAATGAAATAAGTTTTGTTTTAAACATGGATTTTATTATTGGAAAACACTAAATTCAAACATATTATCATTGTAATAAAATATCCATGTGTAGATAATTATATAGTGTGAGGTGATAAAAAAAAAAGCCGATAATCGAAAACTAAAAATAAGTGTTGTGTGAAAAACATGTTACGTGATGGAGATACATGGTTTTCCTTTTTTTTAATCCAGACCCCCAAAATATATACAAATCACTTGAAATATTCAAAACTATTTTTTTCAACGTACACCTGAGTTATTGAAAGAAAGTATGTTGATAATAAAAGAGGTATCAATGACATACAAGAGTGTTGGTGTGTAATATGCAAAGTAAATAATTTAAGGAAGAGGTGCCACGAAGCCTCCGGTGTCACCTAAAATACTACCACCAGTGGAAAAAGTACGAATAAGACCCAACACAAAAGACAACATATATATTCTTTTCCTATAGTACAGGTTCTACAGGACAGGAATGAATGATTTCGATAAAAAGTAACACAAATTACATCGCCTGTGATTTATTTCCAAGATAAAAGGTGTTTTATTTTCCTAGGTAAAAAGCACAATGTCCACTGCAGTTTTAGTCGGGCTATTTTAATTGACGAAATAGGGCCAGTTCCACAACTACAATGCTGAGTCTTGGTTGCATAAAAGTCGATGAGTCCTGGTTATGAGACAGGAATGAGTCTCCTTGGTTACCTGGCAATCATGTGAGATGCACGCAAAGGGTTAATGAAATTCTTCAAATTAGCGAAGACCAGATTTTCTTAATGTGTATCATGAAGGTTGTAATGATAGTGGTGGTGATGCTGGAAGATTTCATGAAGAGGAATGTAGTGCACATAAATAAGTGAATGCAATTATTTCTACAGCCATTGATCAGTATATATTAATGATTTGTTTGTTGAAAATAATAATGAAATTTATGGCTAATTTGTCGGTAACCTCCCCTCCCCCTCCTCTCTCTCTCATATATATATATATATATATATATATATATATATATATATATATATATATATATATATATATATATATATATATATATATACTGCATATATACAGTATATCTATCTATCTATATATATCTATATCTATCTATCTATCTGTATCTAACTATATCTATATCTATCTATCTATCTATCGTCCCGACTTCGGTCGGGATAGGCCGCTCCTGCAGTGGATACTCAAACGGCTGATGATGATGATGATGATAATGATGTATATACGTAGGCTGCTTCCCCCAAAGAAAGGGAGGTAGCCAAGACAGGACCACACACTCCCACTTTACTCATCCACACACACACATTTACTAGTATCTTAGCCCCAGTGAGACAGGGCTCTCTCTCTCTATCTCTGTATATATATATATATATATATATATATATATATATATATATATATATATATATATATAGTGGAATCTCCTAAATCGCGCATTTCTAAACAGCAAATTTATAATATGCATCAACATCATGCAACAGCTTGCAATATCAGTTGATTATCAACCACCGCTCCCACTAGATTCGTCACTGTATTACGTATTCAAAATCCTCATTTATAGCTTTCAAATGTATGTTTATAAAACTGCCCAGTAGCTGTGGTAATCAAGAAATATTTTAAAGTAACCTGTAAGAGACTCATTTCAACAATAAATAGAGAAAGGCCGCGCCCGTCTGGTAAGGAGTTAGCTGGACGTGGTAGTTCTTCACTTGATTGGCGCAGCGAGTCCACCTATATAAGAAACTCACGATCTCAAGTAGTTTTTATGCATAGGTAACACCGATAGTTAACTGTTGAATTGTAACTGTAAGAACTGAGTGGAAAAATACAAAATTGGGGTATTCCAGGAAGCAGGCAGGTCGCCATCGGCACTGGTTACAAATGATCTCTTAAACTGGCCGCGTTGTTTATCAACTATCGCTCCGAATGGATGCGTCAGTGTATCTTGCATTCTAAATCCTCATTTACAGCTTTCAGAGGTAAGTTTTTAAAAATCTCCAGTAGCTCTGGTAATCCAGGAAAAATAAGTAACCTGTGACACTCATTTCAATAGATAATATAGAAAGATAGCGCCCTTTTGGTAAGCTCAATGAATTAACGACACTTATGGCGACACTGATGCATCTGAGGACGACGATAACACCGTTTCCGTTGCCTCCACACTGAACTTTGAGAGGTTCCTGAGGGAGGATGAGGATGAGGTAGTGGCATTAAGGTGGCAGCATGAGGCAGCAGCACACTCACTTCGTCTGAGATGCTTAGTCCGCCTCAAGCCTCGGAGCTTCTCCCCTCACGTCCAGGTCGTTTCGGCTGTAAACCAATTCGGTAGTAGCTGCCTAAAGTGGCCAAATTACCTTACAGCCAAAATATAGGTTAGGATAGGTTAGATAAGGTTAGGTACGGCCTAAACATCTTCGGCCTAACAGGATCACTGCCGAATATGGCCGGATACTCCTGAACTCCTCAAACCTACCCCTTCCATTCAAGCAATGTCATCAGTCCAAATCAGGCAAGAATCTTACGTTGTTGTTCATTTCCATTACATATGCTTTACTAATTTTTTTTCCAGTTTAGTTTGTTATTGTTCGCTGGTGACCAGCCTGATGTAGGTTTTAACCTGTTTGATTTAGGTTTGGGGGTAAGATGACAGACTCATAACTAATTTTCCCTTTAAGATTGGTTATTTCTAACTAGCGAATTTCTCAAATCGCTGCCTGTGCCCAGTCTCATGAGATCGCGATTTAGGAGACTCCACAAATACACACACACACACACACACACACACACACCACACACATATATATATATATATATATATATATATATATATATATATATACGCACACCATCCACTCACTCGATTTAGAGCTACTTTGGGTGTCTGTCTTTTCCTCTCTTCCTTCCATCCTCTTTTATACTTGTTTCCTTCATTCTTTCATCATCCTTCTACCTACGGGTGACTTTACACTCCCTCTTCTGTCGCTCATTCTTTCATTCTTTCCTCTTCCTTCTGCCTATGGGTGACTGTACACTGATTGACAAGCCAAAACGTTTCCTGTACACCAGGAAATCATTTACCACGCTGGGTGGTAACCGTACTGTATATCCATGTTATGAAGCCTGGTTGTTTAGTGGGTAAATAAGGCGCTACAATCAGATTGAGCCTGTGCAGGTTTATATCCAAGGGATGGTTGTGGTTTATTGCTCACGTAATGAAACTTAGGGATGAGTGAGGCTGGTCACTCATCTTAAATGTAAGAATCAAATTGTCTAGCCCCGGGCTCCTACGCTTCTCATGGGACGGCATAGGATTGGATAATTGATGGATCTATCTATCTATCGATCTATCTATATCTATCTATCTATCTATCTATATGGAGCCTCAGTGGTACAGTGGTAAAGTGTGCGTTTTTGTACACTGAAGAACGAGGGTTCGCGCCCCGCCATGGTAATAAACTTTGGGAGCGTTCTTCTGGACACGTACTGCTTGGCGGGCATAAGGGGTGCTGTAGTTGAACCAGTGTCGCATACTATAAAGTATGCTTGCACCCAGTCGGCTTGCGCGGGCCTTTTACACTTGTTTCACAGACTACACACACATCCAAAGCCACTCCAACACTACAGTTACACTTACAAGCACTTCTCACCCTACATACTATCTCTACGAGACAGCCTAAGCCACTTGGAAGAGATACATTGGCTGTATCGTCCCCACTTCGGTCGGGATAGGCCGGTCCTGCAGTGGACACTCAAACGGCTGATGAGACGAGAGTTTATATATATATATATATATATATATATATATATATATATATATATATATATATATATATATATATATATATATATATATATATATATATATATATATATATATATTTAATGTTCCTCTCATATAACTTAAGAGTGAGAGCAGTGAAAATGAGTCACGTGAGAGGAGCATGTGTAGTTACATGGAGAAAGAGACTGACAAATGAATAAGTGAAGAAGCATTGTGGTGTGGATGTGGATGTGATAGAAAGCGTTAGGAGAAATACAGTGAGGTGGTTTGGCCATGTGAAGAGGATGGAAAGAGGAGGACTGATGATGAAAATGTTTGTGAGTAAGATGGAGGGGGGGGGGGCAGAGGAGGCGGAGACCGAGGATGAGATAGAAGGACGGAATGGAGAGGTATATGATTGAAGGTGTGATCTGGGGGGGTAGCAAAATTACAGGGGACAGGGACGACTTGGAAGTGATTTACTTGTTGCACCACTTGTAGGATTAAGGCGTCTTATATATATATATATATATATATATATATATATATATATATATATATATATATATATATATATATATATATATATATATATATATATATATATATATATTACATGAGATGAAAGACCCTTTTTAACATAATGATGAATATCAATTGCTGGACCCACTATTGATAATTCTACTTCTACGAGAATGTTTCCCTTTTTCCTGTTTCTGGGTCATTACCTACTCATATATTATAACGGAAATGAGTTGTGTTGGTGCTGGTGATGATGGAGACCTTGATGGTTATAATGACGTTGAACGGCTAACTCCTTTCGTCCTAAAGCCAATATATATATATATATTTTTTTTGCAATACTTTCTCTGGGGAGCAGGGATTACGATGATGATGATGACGAAATTCCAAGTTCTTATGGTGATAAATATATTATTATTTTTTGTACTGATGACAATATGGAGGGTAATTTCGGTGTGCTGGTGGTAGTAACAGTGATGGACGGTATGATGAAGGCGTGCAATAAGTATCATTAGCTCGGCCATTATCTCGAAAACTTTCTCAATCACCTGTCCTCTGTTTAATACCTTCAGTCTGATGACATACTAGAGGGAAGGAAGTGTGAGCTGGAAAATAGGTTGGGTTTTGGGAGCGAGCTTCACACAGAACGAAAGCCACTGACCCACCGTTGCAATATTCCTCAGAGTCAAGGAAAAAATTTGGCAACGCTCGCTAACCAAATCTACTAACTCATTTTAATCTAACGTAAATTAACTAACGCAACTTAACCAAAGGAAATCTAACCGAGGGTAAATTATCCTAACCTAACCAAACTTAAGTAAACTAACCTAATCTAACCAAAGAGAACATAACCTAAGCTAACTGAACCCAGGCTAACCTAAGCTGGGTAAACTTAACCAAACCTAACCTAACGTCACTTAATCTAACCTATCCTAACCTAACCTAATCTAAACTGCTCTAACCTTACCAAATCAAACCAAATTTAATTTAGCGTAAAACTTGACCTACTCTGTTTCTCCCAAGCTTAAACTAACCCGTGATCCCGTGAATTTTATGGATTTTTGATCCGTACAAAGGAGCGGAATGAAAGTCGCCTGGTTGTCAGTGGGAACGAGGGTCGCTGGATCCTCCGTCGCCTGTGCACTCGTCCACGCAGGATCCGGGATGTGGAGTCTTGGCGACATAGGTTCCGCACACCAGTGGTAGAGGACAGGGTGACAGGGAGGAGATTCGCTTCTGGCAACCCTCTCCTGATGTATTAAGACGTCTGGCTAGAGAGAGAGAGAGAGAGAGAGAGAGATTATTATTCCCTGACGATTTTAACCACATCAAGGTATACTTTTCGAAATGCAAGGGTGCGATATAGCCTTCATTATACTCGTCTCCATTTCGGTGCTCTTCCAAGCTTAATAAAATCACCTTCTACTGCACCAGAAGGAATGTGTTATGACTTTAATCCTAAGCCTAACGGGGTTAAGTGTAGAAAAGCTAATGGCCATAATCAGGGCAATAGAACTGAACGATGATGATGATGATGATGATGATGATGATGATCTCGATAATGATGATGATGATTGCAGGGATGATAAAAAGAACAATAGAGGACGTTAATGGTGGCATAGTAGCCGTGGTAATACTGTTGGAAGTGATAATGAAAGCGTGTGGTAAGTGTTATTAGCTCTGTAATAACTTTGGCTACATTTTCACCACCTGCACTGTGTTTAAAGGCAATGTTAAATAATGATTGTATTTAGAGTAACTGAACTTGATGATGATAATGATGATGAGGATGAGATGATGATGACAACAGTGGACGCATTAGCTGTAATGGAAAGACATAGATGACATTATTAAATCTGTTCAGCTTGGTAAAATATATATATATATATATATATATATATATATATATATATATATATATATATATATATATATATATATACTGTTTATGTACATAAAGCTCGTTTCTTGTGTGTGTGTGTGTGTGTGTGTGTGTGTGTGTGTGTGTGTGTGTGTGTGTGTGTGCCCCGATTCGGTTTTTACCTCAACATGGACGAGATTTTTGTTGATTTGTTAGTTCACGCAGCTGCCAGAATATAACTGTACTACGGTTGTGCATTCTTTTCCTAGC